>NC_072390.2:30950000-31258863 GCF_028885625.2 Pongo pygmaeus | reverse complement strand
GAGTGCTACCCCCACAATCGTGATACTAATGCTTTTTCATGGAAACTGGCTTCCAAGTTCAACAAGACAGGCAAAGGGGACGTGGCAAATCCCCCTCTTAACACTTATGCTCGGAGTGACATGTCTGTTCATGCTCACAAGCTGGTGTTAAAGCAACTCACATGGCCATATCTGTCTAGAAGGGGTCAGGGGAGTGCAATTCTTTTATGTACCCAGAAAGGGGGAGAAATATTTGGTAAAGACTACTAATGACTACCACTGTCTGCAACCTTCACTTTTTCTGACTATGATGATAATGACACCCTTTGCCTTTACAGAGTATAGCTGTGCCAAATCAAAGGGCACACTGGCCAGATTCAGAGATGGGAGTGACTTCTAAGGAGCATGGACTATACCTGGGAAGGTGATGGGCTTGCTGGGGAGCTGTGGTGTTTGAGAGCCAGATGGTTGACTCATGAAACAGTAATCCAGGAGTGAAACAGAAACCAAGTTCTTAGGCAGGCAGTGCTACCAAGTCATCAATATGAAGGGACCAGGCAGAGAGCAGGAGACTCGGATACTGGGGAAATCAGACAAAACAAGAACCCACCTACCTGCCCTCTGTCCTCCTGCCTCCCACAAGTACTTCTTGTGCACTTATAAAGTGGCAAGCACTATTTTAGGTTCTAGGGATTTAGCAGTGAAAACACAAGTGGAGGAAGTAAAACAAAAAGAGTGTCTGAGGCCTTGAGTGTGCACAGGGGGAGAGACCCTGTCCAAGGTCATGTGTGTGCAGTCTACACTGAGTATTTCATACCCATGGCTCATTTGAAACATGCAAGAACTCAAAGAGGTGAGTACTGCTATTACAGGTTGAGTATCCCAAATCCAAAAACCTGAAATCCAAAATACTCCAATGAGCATTTTTTTTGAGTGTCACATCAGTACTCAAAAATTTTCAGATTTTGGATTTTCAGATTTGGGATGCTGATCTGGTAAGTGGAATGCAAATACTCCAAAATCCAAAAAAATCTGAAATCTGAAGCACTTATAGTCCCAAGCATCTCAGATAAGCGACACTCAACCTGTACAACCATTTTTCCAATGAGGCAACGGTTCTTCAGGGTGGTAAAGCAATTGGCCCATGGTCATGCAATTGATCCAAGTCCTGGTTTTCTGACTCTAAAGGCCCTTTTCATTTTATTTTTGGACAATAACATTGTCATTTTTAACAGAACAAACATAAGTTTCCAGAGTTCAGATCTCTGCCTTCTAAGGTTACTGTTTTCCATCTGAGTTCTATTTTCTGCTGGTAATTACAAAGTTTTGAAAATAATTCAAGCCATATATATACAATTTATAAATATCATATATACATATATATAAAATTGTTTTACATGACTGCTAAGGGATTCTTCAAACTGACATTTTTAAAAGCCAAGTGAATATATTGAAGGTATTTTTAAAAAACAGCTACTTTGATTTGAAACAATCTCGTTATGATAAAAGTAGTCTCATCTCTAAAATAGCCAAATATAGACAGCCATAAGATAATTAAATCAGAATCTGTTTTCTCTTTGCAGGAAGTGAATCTAAGTGTCAAGACAGTCCCCACTCTTTGCAGGCTTATAGTATTAACAGCATCACATCACCAAATGTTGTCAGGTTCTTTTGGCAGCGATAATGCTTTCATTTATAAAAGGTGACTACGGTTCTTAAGTTGGTTCCTCTTGACCTCTGTCATCTACACACACAAACATGCACAGTCACTAGTTAGGTTAAGTTGAATTTAGTTTAAGAAGTGCTAGAAAAAGGCTTCTGAACTGTTGAAACCATGCTAGGGGTCAGTTGGTGGATTTTTCACTAAAAGGGTTATACAGATGTCTAGGTTTTTCAGTGTGAGATATCCATATTCTAAAATGCCATTCTGAGCAGGAAGCAAGAAAGGATTTACAAAGGCTACATTAAAAGTATAATGAAGCCAAATTCTTCTGCTCCAGTTTAGAAGGGGTTTTGCACTTTTCAGTGTGGAATACTTAAATTCAAAATTCACAGACCAAACAGGTACACAGGCCACGGGTACTTAGGGGTTGGATGTTACCAAAGGGTTAAAAAAAAGAAGAGTCTAGAGAATAGGAATTTTCTTTCTATAGCACCATCTATGAGATGGAGCTCTGAGTATAAGCAATCATTTCTGGTACTCCAGATTGGAAAAATCATCAGGAGATCACATCATAATCTGTTAAGTAGAAAACTATCCTTTAGTGGTGCCAAGTTTTCTATTTCTGATTCTTTGGTCACACAGGGACTTTCTGGGCTATGAAATAGTCTATTCAGTGAAACTAGTTATCATAAAAGACATGCAAAAACCTTTTCACAGTCTTTTTCCTGGAATATCTAACAAAATCAATTGTAAATTGGCATGCGACTTTCTGATTTAGCCTGAGAGTATTGTTTGTTTCCGAGGTTTAGGCACTAGCTGCTGTTACTAAGATAGGAACTGTACAGGTGGTGGCTCAGCCCCAAGTGAGGCTCGGCCTGAATAACCTCACTATGCAGAAGTCGAGAGCACCTGGGGAGAAGAGACAGGCTCCTTGCATCCTGGATTCCCCTGACTCTACTGCAGCCACAGTGCTGTTCTTGAGTTTTATGTCAGGTGAATATTAACAACAGCAGTAGGATAGGTTACTAGATAGTCAGCATGCTTTTTAGGAAAAAGCACAAATTTTGGGGTTTTTTGATATATCCTAACATATGATTTGTGTGATGTCTCTGAGGCTCGCTTCCTCATTTAAAAATAGAAATAATGTGGTCTGGCACGGTGGCTCATGCCTATAATCCAGCACTTCGGGAGGCTGAAGTGGGAGGATCACTGGAGGCCAGGAGTTCAAGACTAGCCTGGCCAACATGGCAAAACCCCATCTCTATTAAAAATACAAAAATTAGCTGGGCGTGGTGGTGCATGCTTGTAATCCCAGCTACTCGAGAGGCTGAGGCAGGAGGATTGTTTGAATCCGGGAGGAGGAGGTTGCAGTGATCCAAGATTGTGCCACTGCACTCCAGCCTGGGTGACAGAGCAAGACTCCGTCTCAAAAAAAAAAAAAAAAAAAAAAAAAAAAAAAAAAAAAAAAAGAATAATGGTATGCTCTAGTGAAATTAAATGAGATGGCACACTTACATAGTGAGCTCAGAATCTGGGGCATGGTAAGGATGCAAAAAATGTTAGTTCCCTCATACTCCTTCTCTTCTCTGTAGGAAGAAGTGATTTCCATCATTTATGTTAATACAGATTCCTTGTTATATAAAATTGTAATTTATTTGAGATCAACTTAGAACTTTGTTGTTGCAAAAACAGTGAGATAGCAAAATGCAACACAAAAAACACCTCAGATTATGGTGACTCAGATAATTTGCTTTCCAGCTCAGCAGTGTTAGGGAGAGCTTGAGTAATGAGTGACCTTGAATTTGATTTACTTCAATTAAGCTGCTCCTTAAAACCATTCTTTGTGGTGCCTTCAAGATGGTTTTGCTTAAGTAGCATGTCTTTCTCAAATGGCCCTTGATAAGGAATCAGTTGCGCTGTCACCTACCTCAACAGAAAAGAAAAAACATTTCAATCTGGAGAAAGATAAAGTGTGTTTCTTTGCTAGAAATGGCTGTAAAGTGCTACCAAGTAGAAAAATCTAGAAACAAACCCAAGATTGTCGAGAAGATTCTAAAACTTAGCTCTTCCTTTCCTAGATGAGGGGTATTGCAAAGACAATCTGAGGCCTTGTGGATTTTAATCAACATAGGTTACTCAAAATATGTAAATATACAGGGAACTGTCTCTCTGTATTTATATAGCTATTCATTACTTTTATTTGTGACTCTATGCAAAGCATATTTATATTAAAAAAATAGAAAAACACATAATAGACCATAAAAGTGACATGTGGAAAGCAGCATTACCTTGCTCTGCTCTGAGGGGGCGTCAGTCTCCTGACTTGCTTGTGCATTCAGGTGGCAGCAAATACGTTATTATCTGATCTCAGTTTTAAAAAAGCAGGCGCGGGGTACATCATGTCAAATGTTGAAATGATCAAACTAAATAGAAACTTGCTTAATAGGGACAGTGCTACTCACCCTGACTTGATTATACAACGTATACATGTGTTGAAACACCACACCTTATTCCGTAAATATGTACAAATATGTCAATACAAAATAAAATAAAACTTAAAAGAAAAAATGAAATCTGTTATCCTCACATCTTTTTTACCTTTATCACATCTAGTCACACCCCACTGATCAGTTTCAGGAAATGAGGCATCAGTGTAATTACATTTTCCAGACTACTGAAGTTTAACATTTAAGCACTGAACCCTTTTATTGTAAGCATTTGTGATGAGATGCCTTCTTAAATGCATCGCATTATTTCCCTGCTTTGTGAATTAAATGTGCTAAATGCCATCTAACCCTTTGTTTTTTTCCAAGCAAGTAGCATTTTTACTTAAATTTTTTTTTCAAGTATACAATACATTAACAATAGTCCCCATATTGGACACTAGGGCTCTTGAAGTTATTCCTCCCATTCAACAAAAATTTTATATTCTTTGATCATCATTTCTCTAAACCTCGCCTTCTCCATGGTAACCACTTTTTTACTCTCTGCTTCTAACAGTTCAACTTTTTTAGATTCGACATATAAGTGAGATCATGTAGTATTTGTCTTTCTGTGCCTGGCTTATTTCACTTAGCATAATGTCCTGCAGGTTCATCCATGTTGCAAATGACAAGATTTTCTTCTTCTTAAGGCTGAATGGTATTCCCTATGTATATATACCATATTCTCTTTATTCATTCATCCACTGATGGATGCTTAGGCTGATTCCAGATCTTGGTTATTATGAATAGTGCTGCAATAATCATGAAAATGCAGATATCGCTTTGATATACTGATTTCATTTCCTTTGAATATATACCCAGTAGTGGGACTGCTGATAGTTCTATTTTTAATTTTTTGAGGACCTTCCATATTGCTTTCCATAATGGCTATACTAATTTACCTTCCCACCAAGGGTTCCCTTTCCTCCACATCCATCTAACGGCCTCTTAATGACTCCATTTTTATTAACTAAATAGTTGAGTGGGCAAGAAACTCCGAAATGATTCCATTTCCCAGGCTTATCCTTGTATTTTACACCTGAATGCTAGAGATGCTAAGTGACTTGCTAATGCCCACACAGGTGGATATACCAGGAGCTCACCCTAATGCCTACATTTCCTAATTCCTAATTTCAGTGGTCTTCCTAGTAGACATAATTCCCAATAATATTGAATTCTTGGTCCTTGCTGTTGTTCTCACCAGGCAGGTTCTTCCCTTAAATTCAAGTGTGCCCTACTGTCTCTCCTACTTCAGGGATTTCCTCATTTGTCACCTTCTCAGTAAGGCCCTCCACGATGGCCCTATTTAAACTGGCAACCTCCTTCCACTCATGGCATTCCTTTCGCTTTTCTTTGATTTATTCTTTTCTCTACAGCATTGATCACCTTCTCGCATTCTATTTATTGCCCTTCTCCCACTAGAATGTAAACTCCATTAAGAAATTATTATTATTTTTTGAGATGGAGTCTCGCTCTGTCACCAGGCTGGAGAGCAGTGGCGCGATCTTGGCTCACTGCAATGTCCACCTCCCAGGTTCAAGCGATTCTCCTGCCTCAGCCTCCCAAGTAGCTGGTATCACAGGCACGTGCCACCACACCCAGTTAATTTTTGTATTTTTAGTAGAGATGGGGTTTCACCATGTTGATCAGGCTGGTCTCAAATTCTTGACCTCGTGATCCACCCACCTCAGCCAAGAAAATATTTTTGTCTGTCTTGTTCATGACTGTATTCCTAGGGCTAGAATACTGCCTGGCAAATAATAGGTGCTCAATAAATACTTGTTAAGAAAATCATATATGGCAGATGCACCTGACAGCAGAAACTTAACTGAAGCACACCCTGAGAATGACCTTATGGGCTAAGAAGAATGTGTGTTCAGAGTTCCAAGCTAAGGAATCCAGGAATGGCCAACCCAGAGATTCATTCTTTTCTGGCGAGGAACATCTGAACCTCCAGCTCATCCCATGGAATCGAGGCCATACAGGGGATTGAGGCCTTTTGTTTTGGATTGAATGAAGGTTGCCAAGTGGAGGTAGCTAGTTGGAAGGTGGTAAATGAAATTGCTATGTAAACTGTATGCTTTTGGCTGGGTGCAGTGGCTCATGCCTGTAATCCCAGCACTTTGGGAGGCTAAGGCGGGCAGACTGCTCGAGCCCAGGAGTTCGAGACCAGTCTGGGCAACATGGTGAAACCCATTGTCTACCAAAAATACAAAAAATTACCTGGGTATGGTGGCATGTGCCTGTAGTCCCAGCTACTCAGGAGGCTGAAGTGGGAGGATTGCTTGAGCCTGGGGAGGCAGAGGTTGCAATGAGCTGTGATTGCACCACTGCACTCCAGCCTGGGTGACAGAGTAAGACACAGTCTCAAAACAAAAACAAAAACAAAAAACTACTACAAGTTTTTCACAAACAGTAGCTGTTCTCCTATCCAGCCCATCACCACTGGACCACCCTACGTAAATCCCCTCATTAAACCCTATATCTCGTTCACTGGCTCTGGGTCTCTTCTTTGGCCTCTCAAACATGGTGCCATTCCTGTTGAAGTCAACAGGGGTCCAGCATGACAAATCATTGGTCTGAATGACTAAAACTTGACAGAGTTTGATTTCTGAATAAGTCAGTTCAATAACAAAGAGATGTATAAGTTATTTATTTTTTTTCTGCTGGTAGAGAAGATATACGAAATTATGTGTTGAGCAAAGTCTGGTTTGAAAAAAAAGGAAGGTGGAGTTTTAGCTGGTTAATCAGTATCAAAAGTTGGCTTCCTATTAGATGATACAATAAAATATATATTGTATTTACAAACATATTTCTACCAAACTACTGAAAGCATTGACGACTATACCATCAACTAAATTTGTAACTAAAATAATGGCCCCCTCATGAAAATCCTCTGTAAGTGCACCCGGAAAGGGTACCATCGATGTTTCATTTTGTTCACCCAAAAGCGGTCTCACTGGTTCAATAGGGAGCTGTTATGGCCCCTTTAGAGGTAGTTGATGGGAAATAAGCAACAGTGTTTGTCAAGGAACCATTTGTTAAAACCACAGAGGTGGCTGGGTAGTTTAAAGAGTAATCTTCAGTAAGGTGCATGAAAGAGCTTTCCAATAGTCAGTTTCAAAGGAGGATGAGTCTTTGAGGGATCTGTCTGATGATAATGAAAATACAATGAAGGTTAAAGTGTTCTTTGCAGTTTTTACCATAGGAAATGATTGGAAGGAAACTAACATTTTCAAGTAAGGAAATGATTCATAAATTACTGACAAGAAAATAGTGCTTCAATTAAAATGACGATGATAAAGATGACAGAGCAACTTTGAAAAATCATATGAAACAATATTAAATTCTTGACATACATGAAACCACGTGTGGTGGCTATGGTCATATGACATGGTCATATGTGAACATATGCACACAGATAAAGGTGGCATTATGAGTAACAAGCAAAATTATCCCTTTTCTCTAGTTTCCCAGTTTTGATACTTCACATTATAAGGAATAAAATAATAATAAAAACATATTGGTCATGGGGCATGGGTGATATTAATAGTAGTTTACCTAAGGTAACTAAGGAAAACTTGATTCAAATGGAAGGTGATTACTGACATTTTCATACTGACATTTGAAATAATTTCCAAAACTGTGCTTTCTGAATTTGCCTGATAACAGCTGCATCACCCACAGACCTCAGGGATGTGAGGTAAAACAAGCTTTGATGTCTTTTGGAGATTCATGATGCAACTACTAATTAAAGGGTCTGAAAATTTCTGTAGTCTACCTATTGATATTGTGAGAAAACCAGTGCTTTACAGCGCACCATTAGCAAACAGTGCATTAAGCACACAGATACCTTGGTTTTTCCCCAATAAAGTTTCGAACATCAAAAAAAATAAGAAAACAAGACATAAAAAAGCTGAGTCCAGGTTTCTTTGTCCTTGAAAACTTTCTGAGGAAGACTGGCCTTATATCTAATTGTTGGGGTCAGGAGGTAAAGAGGAAACCTCTCTCCAAAGAGAGAAACAGCTAAATCAAAGCCTGTCCCTAGAGAGTTTCTACAGCAGGGCCGGCTAAAATCCAGGGGTGGGATGATCATGTCGCATCATTTGGACACAAGACACTTGGAAGCCAAAGTTTTAAGGTTTATAGAATGGAGTTAGGGGCTACTAGGAAGGTTTCTGAGCCCATGTACTCCCATCATATCCTGTACTATTCACTATAGGAGTGTTTAAATTATCTTAAGGATTGTTCTCAATAGAGTGCAAACCTCTCTGTCTCTGTCTCTCCATCTCTGTAAGCTTCTTGATGACAGCAAACATTATGGTCACCTTTGTATCCACAGTGTCTGGGTCTTAGTTGGTGTTGGATAAGTAAATACACATTGAATTAATGACAGAAAGCATGAATAAATGAATGAATATTCTTGTAAGCTACAGAATATGAATATTGGATCACAGGAACTTATTCTTTCCAAGTGTAGCTCTTAAATAAAATAGTCCTTAATCAATGATATATTTCCATTAGATTGGAAAGTACAAGAATAATAGTTCTCAACCTTTCCCTAGTTTCTACTCTAATCATTAGTTATTTAATTTTTATTTTTATTCATTATTTAATTTCATTCATTATTTTTAATATCATATGATATGATGTGTAAAACATTGAAACAGCTCAGATAAGGCTAACGTGTCTCTTGACCATCACCTGCCAGTTCCTACTCAGAGCTGGAAAGCTTGGAGTCTGTTTGGCACACAAGATTGTCTTCAAGATCCTTCTATTTTAGGAAATATAAATTACTTAAAATTTTGTCAGTGGCTGCAGAGGATTCCATAAAATGGTTGTACTATAAGTTATTTAGTTTTCTCCCATTGATAGACATTTATGTGTTACCAAGGCTTGCTATTATGGGAAATGTATCAGTGAACATCTTTGTATCCTAGAACAGATACTGAGAAATAAAATTGTTGGATAATAAGTTAAAAAATTCAAATATAGCCAAACTGTCATCCAAAAAATGGCTCACCACATTTACATTCCTGCCAGCAATGTAGAGCATATGTATTTTCTATACCTCTGCCAAAATATTTCTATTATCAAATTTAAATTATTTTTTTCCAAATAATTTGGGTGAAAAATGGTATCTTCCTTTATTTTGCACTTCCCTGATTACTACTGAAGTTTGGCAACATTTTTTTTTTTTTTTTTTTTGAGACAGAGTCTCGCTCTGTTGTCCAGGCTGGAGGGTAATGGTGCAATCTCAGCTCACTGCAACCTCTGCCTCCCGGGTTCAAATGATTCTCTGCCTCAGCCTCCCGAGTAGCTGGGACTACAGGTGCGTGCCACCATGCCTGGCTAATTTTTATATTTTTAGTAGAGACAAGGTTTCACTGTGTTAGCCAGGATGGTCTCCATCTCCTGACCTCGTGATCTGCCCGCCTCTGCCTCCCAAAGTGCTGGGATTACGGGCATGAGCCACCGCGCCCAGCCTTTTTTTTTTTTCTGAGACGGAGTTTCGCTCTTGTTTCCAGGCTAGAGTGCAGTGGCGTGATCTCGGCTCACTGCAATCTCCGCCTTCTGGGTTCAAGCGATTCTCCTGCCTCAGCCTCCCGAGTACCTGGGATTACAAGTGCCCACCACCACGCCTGGCTAATTATTGTATTTTTAGTAGAGATAGGGTTTCACCATGTTGGCCAGGCTGGTCTCAAACACCTGACTTCAAATGATCCACCCGCCTTGGCCTCCCAAAGTGCTGGGATTACGGACATAAGCCACAGCGCCCGGCTGCAAATTTTTATATACTATTTGTCACTGTATCCATTTTAGCCAAGATATTATTAATCACATTAAAATCATATTAAAAACATAAAAATCATTAAAAACCCACACAAGTCACAACTATAAATTAACTAGTCCTGTTGCCTTACTGTAAGCAAAACTGTACCTTTAAACTATTCACAAATATATAGTTGTCAATTTGGTGGTTCCTGAAAAGATCTCTAGCATTACAGATTTTATAACTTTCCTCAGTAGGAAGTCGGAATGCTTCCTACTTCCAACACCTTTATAGCAAAGTTGGTCACCTTTCTGGACAAACAGGCCTCACTTCAAGAGAACGTCACTTATTTCACTTTGTAGGTGAACCCTGTCTCACTAACATTACCTTCTTGTGTACAGACATGAGGTTTATGCTTTTGTAGCCTTTGTGCCTAGCACTGTGGTGGGCCCATGAAAGAAACAAATATATTACAAGTGTAATGAATTTAGCAATTCAGTCATAGTAAACTTTCAAATGCCTGAAATTACATACTGTAACTACTTTCCCCTGCACTAAATGCTAATTCTACCATCATTTGAAAAAAAAAAGTCTTCTTGTTCTGTCCTTGTGATAGTTTGCTGAGAATGATGGTTTCCAGCTTCATCCATGTCCCTGCAAAGAACGTGAACTCATCCTTTTTTTATGGCTGCATAGTATTCCATGGTGTATATGTGCCACATTTTCTTAATCCAGTCTATCATCGATGGACATTTGGGCTGGTTCCAAGTCTTTGCTATTGTGAATAGTGCCGCAATAAACATACGTGTGCATGTGTCTTTATAGTAGCATGATTTATAATACTCTGGGTATATACCTAGTAATGGGATCGCTGGGTCAAATGGTATTTCTAGTTCTAGATCCTTGAGGAATCGCTACACTGTCTTCCACAATGGTTGAACTAATTTACATTCCCACCGACAGTGTAAAAGCGTTCCTATTTCTCCATTTCCTCTCCAGCATCTGCTGTTTCCTGACTTTTTAATGATTGCCATTCTAACTGGTGTGAGATGGTATCTCATTGTGGTTTTTATTTGCAAGAAATGGGTTTGCTTTTATTTAAATAAGATGTAATTATCAAGGAAAAGGCAGATTTCCATTGTAGGCAACTTAATGTTTAGACTCAGTAATAGTGTGTTTTCTTGTTTATGTTCTATCAAAGTAATTTTCAAATAGTAAGTATAAAAAACCTCTCCCATATATCACTCACTATTCACTGGTTTGGTGAAAATAACTGAGATAGTTTCAAATTTAAGGAAATTTAAATACTTGAGGTATTTTTAGAGAACTACATTTTACTCTAGTTCACCAAATAACATAACTTGAAATTCTTTCTCCCAGCCTACTTCACTTACAAACAACCTCCCTGAACTTTATAATCATGTGTGAAAAAGACTAAACTCAGAATCAAGAGACTGCATTCTAGCCTAGGCTCTGACACTAAACATATGTATGATGTGATTACTTTTATAAACTTGTGTGTTTTATTGAGTGAAACAAAAGATTTGACTAGATTGAGGGATGCAAACTCAATTTCCTTGATTCATCTTCCAATATTAAAAAAAGAGATTTCACATGAAGATAAGAAGTAGTTCAAGTCTTTTTGGAAATCCTGGATGATCTGGCCACTTGGTACATTGTCCTACATGTTACCCACCAGCTGGAGCCCAGGCGCAACTTCCACCTGTTGGTTACGAACTCCCCAGTTCACCGGAGTCTCACTTGGCCTGTTTCATTTCTTTTTAGGCACAGTAGACAATAAAGTCATTCAAATGTGCAACTAAGGGCTAGACAAAAGTCTATGGAGACTTCATGTTCTAAAATTCAAAAAGTTAAGTTCCCAAAGGACTCATTGGTGAGATATCAGGAAAGACTCATGACTAATGTGCCCAAAACCACTAAGCATCTTCATGCTTTGTCTCGGTGTCTCAGAGACTCAGTTACAGGCTTCTCTGGAAGGCTGCTTCCTCCTCCCTCCCCAAATGCCTCATGGGTCTCTCCAAGCTTTGCTTTTTGCGTCTACCCTGTGATTCTAACCTTACCATCTTTAGATACTCTCCTCCGGCTTCCAGATTTTGTTCTCCACCTTCTTAGTGCACTTGATATTTCAGTAAACTTTCTGAGCAAGGTTGCTTTGCCCAGGATAGAAAATCTGGATTCTTCTTGGTTCAGACAGGCAGCTGAGGACCAGTCCTGTCCAATCCCCCAGTTAGCCATGGCTCCTAAAGACCCCAGCCTGTGACACTGCCTAGCCCACTGCCCACAACGGGGAGGCAGTGCTAGAGGTATGCAGTTGCTATTGTGCAGAGAAAATTTCAAACCTGTTTCACAAAACTCTCTCCATTTTGCATAAAAGACAAAATTTACATAAAAGACAAAGAAGCCCACAGAAATGAAATGATTTGCTTGGTTTCAAAGATAGATTTTGGACATAGGGTGTTTTTTTTTGCTATTTTATTTTCTTTTTTATTTTTTGAGACAGATTCTCCCTCTGTCGCCCAGACTAGAGTGCAGTGGCGCCATTTTGGCTCACTGCAGCCTCCACCTCTGGGGCTCAAGTGATTCTCCTGCCTCAGATGCTCAAGCAGCTGGGACTACGGGTGCCCGCCACCAAGCTTTTTTGTATTTTAGTAGAGATGGGGTTTTACCATGTTGGCCAGGCTGGTCTCCAACTGCTGGCCTCTAGTGATACATCTGCCTTGGCCTCCCAAAGTGCTGGGATTACAGGAATAAGCCACTAGGCCCGGATTTTTTGTTGTTGTTGCTATTCTTGACAAGAGGACAAAGAACCTGAGCACTGAAAGCAGGATAATGGCCTGAATGCTGGTGAAAAGTCACCATGTCCGTAGAGGAATTGAGTGTGTGGGAAGAAATGAAGGAGGGAGGAGGTGGGCTGGGTCTGAAAAACTCGTTACTAATGGATAACTATGCCTTGGCACCCACCTGAAGAAATTTATGTTATTATTTTATTAGGCATCAATGAGAATCTGTAAAATTCTCAATGGCTTTAGTTAGCTTAGCATCTTAAGTCAAAGTGACTTCAAGAAGCTTTGGAAGCATAAATTATTAGACAGAACCAGCCTTCATATATTTAACATCAAAGCTGCTAGAAGGAACAAAATGTCTCTAGAAGTCTATTAATTCTGGCCCCAACTCAAGATTTTTCAGCACAATCATGGAAATACGTGCTTGAATAACATAAAGCTAACTATTATTTTGTAGTGACTAGCCACATGGCCAATTAATATTTTCTAACCTCAGATTTTGAAGTATGTCAGCTTTTAGAAACCAGTCTGTTCTATTAAGTCCAACTTCTATTAACAGCATTTATACTTCACTATTATTTCTTCTTTATCTTTGTATTTTGCCTGTCTCACTCACTTCAGGTATTCTTATTGAAATATGCCATATGACCAAATAGCTACACTCAAAATTATACCTATAATTTCCAAAATGTAATTGGCAGAAAACTATTTCTGTTATCTGTATAAATTTTTACTGAGCTGTCTTATTCCATTGGATTAAAATTTACTTTCTTTATGACCACAGAGAAAAGAATACCTATTAAATTACAGGCCAAGAATAGTGGCTCATGCCTGTAATCCCTGCACTTTGGGAGGCTCTAATGATCCCAGCATTTTGGGAGGATGAGGTGGGAGGATCCCTTGAGGCCAGGAGTTTGAGACCAGCCTGGGCAACATAGGGAGATCCTGTCTCTACAAGTTTTTTTTTAAATTGCCAGGCATGGTGACGTGCACCTGTATTCCCAGCTACTAAGGAGGCTGAGAACACAAGGGGGGACTGCTTGAGCCTGGGAGTTCAAGGCTGCAGTTAGCTATGATGGTGCCACTGCACTCCAGCCTTAGGGACAGAACAAGACCCTGTCTCAAAAAACAAAAACAACAACAACAACAAAAACAAAGTTTATAAGATAAGATACCTCAGTTAGGATTAAAGATACTGAAATATCATTAAATAAAATAAGTCATATATGATGTTTTGGGGATGTTTCACATTCCATGGCTATTGATGAGAAAAAAGGATTTAAAAAAATCTGCAGGGATGAGAAGACACAAAAATTGATTATTTACTCCACAGGAAAAAATATCTAAAGTGAGAGGAGATCATATACCTTTACTTCTCTAGGTTCTGAGCTTTAGGAATGTTCCTGAAATAAATCTGTTGAGCTCAGAACAGGAAATTGCCACTTATGCACTTAAAAAGCTTTCATGATGCCACGAAACCACCTACTCACTTGACACTAATCGGTTGCTAATGGTTTCTGGCTAGGATTTGATTTTCTTTGGCTTAATCACCAAGGGATCACCTCTTTCCAGATCAATCTCAGTTCACTGGCTAATCTGATTCTGTGATACAGCACTCAGTTCTGTTCCATCTTGAAAGTTCCTAAGTACATAATCAGTCTAATTTTGGTGACATTTGATTCAATATTTACAATTTATGTCTACTTCTTAGACACTTAGTACCGGGAAAACCTACAGGTATCACAGATATGTCATTTGGTAAAGGGCATGATTTAGCTATTTATTTTCAGGGATGGAAAGATAGAACAGATACCTTTAAAACTAGTAGTTCCATTTGCAAGTTCTGTGACAGCTTTTAATGATGTTTATTAAGCTGATTACACACTACTATACAAAAGAAGACCTTGATATGAGGTAGTACTAGGAGAAACACAGCTGGCCATCAATTTAAGCATCCTTTAAAAGCAGATGTGTTAAAACTCAAAGTGAGTGTGAAGAGGACATGGAAATCAGTCTAAGGTGCAAGGCACTGCATTTTGAAATGCAGTACCTGGGAAGAATCTTGGAGAGCATTTAATTAAAACTCTTACATTTTAAATGAAGAAACTGAATCCTAACATTATTAAACATAGTCAGAAAAGATTTTTTAACCTGGAATTTGGCATAGTGGTCCCTTCCCCAAGTTTGACAGTTCATTTAACTTAAGTAGAATTTTTCTTGCTTCTGTATATCAGTATTTCTTTCTCAAGGATCCTTACAAAGTACTGGGATGTCACTTCACAGATTCTTTGCCAAGACATGTGATTACTTGCATCACTGAAGATGCGTTCTAAATACTTTTTCAACAGAAATTTAAGATTGTCATATTGACATGAAGAATGCATTTAGCTTGTTTGCTCTTTTAACAGAAAGTATACATTTTAAGCCACAGCTGTGTACCATTCAATCATTATGATTTAAGAATTTTTCAGGGGGGAAAGGCCTGAAAGAAGGGGAGTTGTAAATTTCTCATGCTTAAGAATGATGAAGAAAAAAAAGTCAGAATAGAATTCAATAGCAAAATAAATAAAGCCCAACAGGATAAGTATTCAATAAACAAAAATAGCATTATTTTCTCTTCAGTATATTCTATCCTTCAAACTCTGGCAACAGTTTCTTAATATGAGTGAATTGCCATGAAACTGTTTTTGCCTGACAAAATTCCTCTGAGTAGTGTGCAAATTGTAAAGCCTATTTCTGTCTGTTCATTAATAAGAGAGTTCATATTGTATAGTGCCACAGACTCTTTGCTCATTGATTGTGAGAAGTGATAATTGGCTGGCACTGAAATACTAGAAGGCAAAGTTGTACTTCAGAAGATGAGAGTTGAGAAAGAGTAGCAACGTGTCAGTTAGGAAATATACTGTCAATACATAAGAAGGATAAAAAACACCAGTTTAGGGTTGATTTGCAAAGTATATCATTCCACTGGTGACTACAGAAAGTTAATAATTAATATTATTAATATGGATATATGGATATGGAGTCTATACTAAGAAAAATGGCCAGCTTATGAGCAAAAGTGGAGAAGGTGATAGCCATTGTTTCAATTCATGCACATAACCAGTGAGTTTAACTTTCACTTACTTATATGTATGTATCATGTGAAGATTTCATTTTAAAACTTCTTAGACTTGGTTAAATCCACATGAATTGATACATATTATATTATTGTAACAAATCTGAACATGGATTTTTTATTCAGTTATAATTAAAGATGGGAGCCCTTCTCTTACTTTCCCTTTGTTCTGAGTTGAGCCATGCCTTTTCTCTTTTGGGGGCTCTTCAGCAAAGACAAGTGTCCCCAGATTGAAACTCTGGATAGAACTTTTTAGACTCAGGGAATATAGATTAAATTTACCTTTCGGTTGGGTGTGGTGGCTCGTGCCTGTAATACTAGCACTTTGGAAGGCCAGAGTGGGTGGATCACCTGAGGTCAGGAGTTCAAGACCAGCCTGGTCAACATGGTGAAACTCCATCTCTACCAAAGATACAAAAATTGGCTGGGTATCATGGTGCATGCCTGTCATCCCAGCTACTCAGGAGGCTGAGGCTGGAGAATCGCTTGAACCCAGGAAGCGGAGGTTGCAGTGAGCTGAGATCACGCTACTGCATTCCAGCCTGGGCAACAGAGTGAGACTCCGTCTCAAAAACTAAAATTACCTTTTAACTGTCATGTGATCAGAGGCAAAAACATGACTGCCATATCCATAAGTTTCTTTTGATAGTCCTTCTATAATCAATTTGCTTACTCTAATAACTCTAGATATGTAATCATGCAATACAGGCATGACTCTTCATGGCTCTAAAGAGTGATTTCTTAATCCTAGATGCTACAGTTCCAATGCAGAGAATTAGTCCTATATTAAGGCAAAAGACTTGATAACACGTTTCAACCAACATTAAATAATGATTTAAACATGTATTAACTTCACTCATTCAGTTGATTCTGCCTATTGCTTCATGCCATTCTTTTTGCCAGAATTGGTAACCTTTAATAACCCACATTCATATACATTCAGATAAACACACACTCTTGAAGGTAATATGTATGGGCTTCAGTCTGGGGGGGGTTAGGGATGACCCATTTCATATTTCACAGTCAATAACAGAAGCCTATAGGAGAGCAGCCACAGAGGGGCAGGAATGAAAACCGCTTGCAGATAGTTCTGTGTTAATTTTTATCTCCCTCCATATTTCAAATCTTCTATAAAGTAGGTTTATTTTTAACATCTTCTCATTCTCTTTAATAAGAGGTAAAATAGACAAAATGCGAGGGTGAAAAGAGAGAAGGAAGGCAGTTAAGGGTCTAGATGGTCCACAAATATTGAAGGAATAATCAAGACACAACATAAAAAATATTTTCAAAATATGTTCTGGAGTATTTTTCCTCTTGGTAATTCATTTTTCTTCCTCTTTTTGCCATCCTGCCTCTGAGGCTGGACAGGGATCTTTGCCCCAGGTAAAGAAAGAAAGATATAGTCCAGAGGTACAGGAATTCTGCAGAGTGGCTGTATGCATTTCCTCTGGCTGTGGTACTGCAAATTACCACAAACTTGGTGCCTTAAAACCTTACACATTTATTCTCTGACAGTTCTGATGTCTGAAGTCTGAAATCCATTCCACTAAGTCAAAATCAAGGTGCCACAAGGGTTGCATTCCCTCCCCTTCCTTCCGGTCAAGCACACAAGCACACAGAGGAAAATGGCGGCACAAGGAAAAAGAGGGTTAACTTGATCAGTTACTCTAGGGTTTACGCTACTACCTTAGCCCTCAACCTCGAAAACAAGAAAGAAAAAAAAGTTCGGCTCAGCTTTTAGAAATATTTTTTTCATACAAATTGGAATGCAAATTAGTTTTTCTAGAGAATAAGAGAATATTCAACACCAACGTCCTTGAGGGTGGAGATGATAGTTTACTTATTTATAGTTATTCCCTCTCTGACCCAGGCCCCACTATCTTCTGTACAGCCTGACACAGAACCTTCCCAATAGGAGACACCCAATGAATGTCTCTGAATGACTCTCTAGGGCTCAGCAGTACAGCTGCCATCCATCTCTATCCTCCTTCAGAAGATGTCCAGGATGGATGCTGGGGTAGGGTAGAGTGGATATTGCTGAAGAAAACCTCTTTTTCTCTTTTCTAAGAGAAAACTTACTATTAATTATTCCATCAAATAAATGCTTAGAAAATTGCAAGAAAATGTGAAGCAAAATATAAAAAAATCAAACATCAATGGCAAAGCAGACAGAATAGAAAGGGAATATACATTGTGGCCAGAAGAATGAGAAGAATGTGGTCCTGCAAGGTATGCTCCATTACTGTATTTGTAAAGTAAGCATGAGTTAATCTTTTACCTTTTTAGAGTATGACTCTTCAAATATAAAATGGTGATGGTGATAACACTAACTTATTTGTTGAGATGGTTAAAGAATATACAAATAAAAGCAGTGATAAAACAATTAAGAACCAATATTTTTAACCCCCATGCTACTTAGCTTGCATTTACTAAATCAAATTTCATAGAATTAAGAGAACTATATGTGAAAGTTCTTTTTACAACATTGCAAATGATAGCTTTAATTATTACTTGAGATAAATTACCTTTGAGTCAGCATCATACATTTCCATGTTGAGGACACAACAAAAATTTGGAAAAATGCCTTCCTTCACTTTAATTCCTTTCTGCTAATCTGTAGAACAGCCTTCTATTCAAGGACTCCAAATTTGGGCAAAGCAGTACCTATTCTTGTTTTCTAAAGATGTTTTAGAATAATACGCCTTTCAGAACAGCTGTAGCCTAATGGTTAAGAGTTTAGACTCTCTAGGGTCAAATTGTAACTCTACCACTCATCTGCTGTGTGATCCTGGGCAAATTCCTTAGCTTCTTTTTGCTTTAAGCTCCTCATCTATCAAGTGGAGGTAAAAATATTATCTCATATGTAGTTGTGAGGATTAAATAAGTTAATATATGTAAACAGCTTACACTAGTATACCAGTGAACACTCACTTAATGTTGGCTATTATAATTCTAGTCATTATAAAATAGCTATATTTTATTGTTGATAAAATTTATAATAGATAAAGTATAAATAGAAGTTTACTTAAATTTAATGGATGGCCCTTTCTTATACAATTTCAAAACATTCATCCATAACAGGTCTAGGATGCAGAGAGATTTCTATCTTTGCTCAAGTAAAGAGAAAGAAAAAAGAAATATTTCATTTTCACAATGTGGTAGAAACTATGAAGTAAGTGATTAGTAGTTTCTTTGCTATCTCTTTTTTCCCTGTCACACAAATCTTGACATACCATTAAAAAATTTGAGTGAGGACTCATTTCAGCCAAGATACCAGTTTGTTGATAAGTGGTGCTCATGGCAAATTATTTAGGAGATGAAGTTCTGGAAGACAATGTCTTGGAAGCTGACATATGAATGTGAAAATCTGCTACAAGCATAGGACTAGAATCTCAAAGCAGGCTTGGGGTTTCAGCACTGTGTTCTTTTTAGGCAAGTTTCAACAAGACGAAGGGCTGCTTAACTTCTCTATGTCAAGAAACAGCTTTATCATTGTGGCTAAAAGTACTCACACACGGTTGCTAGTGAGCAACCTGCCACAGGCCTGATCCCGAGAGACCCGGCATTAACGTGATTCTCCCTAGGGAGGAAATCTAGCAATGCCTGAACAGACATGGAGTCCTCATTTCTACGCCCTTGGTACAGACTCAGAAGCAGCAGGGTGAAGCTATAGCAACAGCTAGAACAGAGAGCAAACGCAGCACTCGAAGGTTCCTCCAACTATTATGTTGGTGCCATTACTTTTAATGGCAAGAACCGCAATTATTTTTGCACTAATTTGATACCTAGAAACCTGGTTTTGCGATGCAATAGTGGGGAGACGTCAATGTAAAATATGTTCTGTTTCCTTGTAGTTGGTTGATGCTTATTTATGTCATCATCATCATCATAGCATGTTACACTACATTTATCTGAGGGATTTTATAGGATTGTCATGGCGGTCCTTAGAACACTTTTCCTAAATGAGGAATATGGAGTAGAAAATATTCCCTGGCAGGCTACAGTTACAGAGGTCAGATTGTTACAAAGTTAAGAAATATTTGCAACATCAATATGTGACATGCTTACTGAATTCCTTGTCCTGGCGTCTTCTTTAGGTAATGTTTCATGTTTAAGCATCTTTCTTTTATAACTGACCTATTTCTAACTTAAAAGTATCTTCTGTATTTTACTGATACTCCCAAAAGAAACATGTTCATATTAGCATAATTATTACCACAAAACCAAAGCAAAGAATAAGTATGGAACTATCCTGTTCTTCCACTCATACAACTTTCCTTATCCCACTGTTTCAATATCCCACCCTTGCCCCTGGACCAATAGCAAGAAAGAACTCATTAGTTCCGCTGTAGAGCGGGATTCATGGGAAAGTCCATACAACCACATCTGTTTCCTACAAAAGATGG
Source organism: Pongo pygmaeus (assembly GCF_028885625.2). Lineage (NCBI taxonomy): Eukaryota > Metazoa > Chordata > Mammalia > Primates > Hominidae > Pongo > Pongo pygmaeus. The sequence goes on along the minus strand of NC_072390.2, from coordinate 31,238,637 downwards.
TGACCAATTGCTCTTCATCTCTGTTAGGGATTTAAACAATAAATTCTTAACATATTAAAGGGTATATAAGGTACAAAGAGATTAACAATAAAGGCATTGATATCTTATTTTGTGAATCTTTTTGAAAAGAAAATATGGGAAATCTGGGGTTGATCTGGGGCTGTGGGCAGAGGTATGGAATGGAATAAACAATAACTTGAGCTGATTTTTATAAAGAATAATTTTCTCATTCCACTGTGTTATAGAGATATTTTGATGACATCCATGTTTCTAAGAATTGTGTGTTCCTTTAAAGAAGAGCAACAGAAGAAATACATAATCCTGTAACTGATGTGCCACATTTTATTTTCTTAGAGAGTTACCATTCTTCCCATAATACTAGATTGGACAGTTTTGGGTTAATGGATTTTGCAGTGTACCATTACAATCCATTCAGGTCACTTGGAAGGTTTGCAAAAATCACATGTTTCAAGTGTCCTGATTAATGGAAGTAATATTCTCTTTTTCATTCCCCATCAAATGTAACTTACTTCAAATTTATGGTTTAATAAAGCACTTCAGACTTTCCTAAATTCCTTTTCAATATATTACATGATATTTTCTGATACTTTATCAAGTTTGTGTCTGCAAGACTAGAATTCACAGGCAGTTATTTTTCACCAAGATGAAGATAGCTTTCAGGACACTGCTTGTCCACACCTGTAATCCCAGCACTTTGGGAGGCTGAGGTCTGCCGATCACCTGAGGTCAGGAGTTCGAGACAAGCCTGGCCAATATGGTGAAACCCTGTCTCTACTAAAAATACAAAAAATTAGCTGATCGGGGTGGCGTGCGCCTGTAGTCCTAGCTGTTTGGGAGGCTGAGGCAGGAGAATTGCTTGAACCTGGGAGGCGAAGGTTGCAATAAGCCGAGATCGTGCCACCGCACTCCAGCCTGGCTAACAGAGCGAGACTTTGTCTCAAAAATAAAATAAAATAAAATGGTAAAATAAAATGAAATAAAATTATGGTTCATAGCGACGATGTATATCACTTCTTTTAATTTTTAAATAAAATGAAATAAAATTATGGTTCATAGCGACGATGTATATTACTTCTTTTAATTTTTAATAGTTTCCATATTAAAACATCCAAGTTTCCCCAAAAGATCATCATTTTGGCTAAACCAAATACTTAAAAATATTAAAAGCTTATATATGATTAATAGTTAACAGCAGAACATGGAATTTTTCTCTTCTAAAAGAGATTCATTTATATGATTTGAATTTATTTGAAACAAAATATAACATTTTATGTTCCAACCACTAAAAAATGTTTTTATATTTGTCCTCAGACATAATTTAGGTTTTAAATTTTCTGTTGATCTCTTTTTTTAGAAGCAGAGGGAAGAGTAGACCTTCTCATATGATTTTCATTACTGTAGTAATATTTGCACATACTTAATTTCTATTGGAAATATTTGTTGTAAATATAATTTCTATACCCAGTATAGGCAAAACAATCAGATTTAATTAACAAAAAGCATTTGCACAGCCAGTCTGGCTGGACCTTATGCAAATGTAGAAAATGACAAGCCTGAAATTAATCACCAAATGTCTGAAATTAAAACAGAATTGTCAAGGCAGAAATGTATGAATCATAATAGTATCTAATTCCATGGTTTCTGGGCAGATGTCTTTCTGTATTCTGATGAAAACTAGCATTTATTTATATTAAAACCTCTTCAACAAACCATATGTTATATTTAGCTCAGCCAAAATTCCCAGGTGGAGAATATTTGTGTGGAAGATTTCAAAAGGATGGTCAATTTAGATGTAACCTACATCTTATTTATTTATTTATTTTTGCCTTTTATATCTGAAGACTGTGTTGAAAAGACAGATGCATCTTTTCTTTTATACTTCAACATCCCCCATTTGATTTAATAAGTCAGGAAAGCAAGCACCCGAAGATTTTATGGATCACAGTTCTGATTTAGAATATCCACAGAAGTGATTTGTGTTTCCCTTTGTGTGTAGCCTTCAAGGATACATTGGAGCAACGGGACCAGCAAATCTCAGCAGAAACTTATTAAGAACAACTAAAAAGCTGATTCAGACATTTGGTGTTGAGATACTATCATTTTCTCAAGTGTTAGTAAATAAGAACTATGTAGAGGGGAAATTGATAAAACTTTTGAATATCATCTTAGGCATTGTGTAACGAAGACAGACCAGTGTCATAACTGTGCATTTAAAAAGTATTTAAAATTAGCACTAAATGCAAATTGGGTAATGTAAGACATTTCCTCTATTCTGTGTTTGCGTCTGGCAAACTAGAATTATTTCAAAAAATTTAAAAATCAGGGATATGAAATGTCTTCCAGGAGACAAGCACAAAATACAAAACACAAGTAATATTAATATTTCCTTTACAGTGTTTACAGAAGTCTGGGTTTCTCTTTCCTGGAAAGTTCAATCACTTTATCTAATGTCTGGGTTTTGGGATATTTATAGTCCTGACCACCCCAGACCAAGTCATCTCCATCTAAATGCTGTTTATGGCTTCACATAAAAGGAGTGTAACTTCCAACAGTAAAAAGCCACGAGGAACATCTCTACAGTCCTCCAATTGGAACACTCAAATCAGCACAGAAAACCAAGTAGGTATTTCTCCAAATTGCCCAGTGTTGAGAATCAACAGACACACTTGTTAAAAATACAAATCCTGGCCAGGCGCGGCGGCTCACACCTGTAATCCCAGCACTTTGGGAGGGCGAGGTGGGTGGATCATGAGGTTAGGAGTTCGAGACCAGCCTGGCCAAGATAGTGAAACCCTGTCTCTACTAAAAATACAAAAATTAGCTGGGCACAGTGGTGGGCACCTGTAATCCCAGCTACTCAGGAGGCTGAGGCAGGAGAATTGCTTGAACCCAGGAGGCGGAGGTTGCAGTAAGCCAAGATTGCACCACTGCATTCTAGCCTGGGTAACAGAGCAAGACTCCCTCACCAAAAACAAAACAAAAAACAAACAAACCAAACAAACAAAAACCTAGGTTGACCTCAGGTAAAAGAAATAGTACTACAAAATCTCATGTCAATTGTAATCCCCAGTGTTGAAGGTGGGGCCTGGTGGGAGGTGACTGGATCATGTTTACAAATGTCTTGTTGAATTTTTTCATTCTTCAGGCTTGGGGAACACTGCATATCACCACCTCCTCTTCCAATAGAGGAAACAACCCAGCAAACACCAAGGTAAACCAAAGAACAATGTCAATCAGAGATGAGTAACTAAAGACAAGTTATAATCATAATTAACCCAAATTTACCCAGGTCAACATAATATTTTTTATCCCTTCTAAGAGATGGTCTGTTCTAATGGGCAACAGTCCTCCACGCTGAGCCACTCTCATCTCCTACTAACTTAACTGCCCTGCACTGTCCCTCAACTTTCACCTTTCTTGCCTTAGGAGCCATCCATGAAACCCTCTTCTAATCATCTGACTTTCTCCAATAAAAAAAGTAGTTTCATATGTGCCAAAAATAAAAGGAAAAAGGGACTGATAACTCATTGGTATCTTTTAGTAATTCTTGATCATTGGCTCCCAGTTTCTAGAATTACCTAAGATTTGCGTTTCTAGGAAACAGAGATCACAGCCTGTGTAATATAGAAAGACCCCAACACTCCAAAAAAAAAAAAAAAAAAAGCTTGCCCCTATAGTCCCAGTTACTTGGGAGGGTGAGGCTGAAGGATCGCTTGAGCCTGGGAGGTTGAGGCTGCAGTGAGCCATGATCGTGTCACTACTGCACTCTAGCCTGTGTAACAGAGCAAGACCCTGGTCTCAAACAAACAAACAAAAAAACCCAACATATTTTTGCTATTATAATCATATTGCTGCTTTTCTTTCCTATCATTTAATTAATAGAGTAATATAATGTTAATTAGATTTTTTTTTTGTTGGTGATCACGCCAAGTATATTTTACCACTATTTGGCACTCTTTGTTTAAAAGGTTAATCTTTTATACTTTTTTTTTTTTTTTTTTTAAAGTCAGCATTTTGCTCTGTCACCAGGCTGTAGTGCAGTGGTATGATCATAGCTCACTATAACTTCAAGCAATCCTCCTACCTGAGCCTCCCAAAGTGCTGGGGTTATATGTGTGAGCCACATTATCTGGCTCTTTTAAACTTCTTAAAAGAGATAAAAACCAGATACTACTTTAAAAAATTACTAAGAATAGTAGGGACCTCATAAGAGCCAAGTTTATCTTATAGCACTAAAATTATCAGATTCCACAAGAAGCTTCAGTTTACCTGCAGTCTGTATGTCCCCATCTGGCATTAACCTGCCAATTATACAAAGGGGCTAACCAGAACAGAACTGACCTGTAAGCTGATTAGTTTCCAATTCTGATTAACAAAATTGTGCAGTTTTTTGGCCAAAATTCACTTCTTATGGTTGGTTGTACACTTGTTCACTTATTTATTGGTAGAGCTTCTAAAGATTGCATAATAGATTGCATAATATCTATTGCTGAAATCCCAATAATAGCAATATTTACCTAATTATAGACCAAAAGTGAGTAGGATCATTTGGGGTGAGTATGGTGATAAATGATTTAATAGACCTTCTGTTCCTGGCCTAAGAAAAGTGGGTGTCTTTCCATATCATCTTAGTTAGCACACAATAAATGTAGACTAAACAATTCTTAGGATACAAAAATGAAGTTCTCAAATATGCCCAGGGGCACACAATCTGATAAGAAACCATAGATATCAACAAATAATTAAGTGTTAGAATATAGGTCTGTGAAACATGCTGGACATATTAATTCTGAGTATTTGGGCATTATCTCCTTAGGTCTCTGGCTAAGCTCAGTGTCTGAAGTGTTCTCAATAGATGTTTTTTGAAAGAAAAATAAACAACTGATTAAACTTACATCACTAGTAATCAAAGGAGTGAATACATTGGGACCATTTATCCTCAGAGGTTGTGGGTTGATAGGAAATTCTGCCTTGGAGAGGCTAAGTTTGAAGTGTCTGTAGAACATATATAGCTGGAGATAGATACATGGGTCTGAAGTTCATGTCTAGAGGCAACAGTGCCTTTACCTTTGCTCTCTAAGCTGGCCTCAGGATAAAAGGTGCAAATCTGCAGGAGATGTGACAATTTTGGGATGTCAGATTGATAAGACCTGAGTGAGATGCTAATGACCCTTATTCTTTGCCTCCACATCCTGCAACAAGAGATTTTTGTTACAGAATTATAAGAAAGTATATTTTCCAGCCTACTCAAATAACTTACTTCGATGTTGAATTTCCAGAAGAAAATTAGAGTCAAATATTGCTTAACCCTACTTTGAATGCAGAACCATGCAAAAAGAACATTTATGTTGTCTATGTAACTGTTTTTAAATTCCACTCCCGGAGCTTCCTGTCTTTACAAGACATTCTCAGGCAATTTTCAGACAAATAAAATGGTTTGCTTTAACTATAATAACACATGTATAATTAGCATATCAATCTGTATGTGGCAAATAGTGGAATAATGATTTGCTTATTATGCAAAACATACTTTTTGGAAGGATATTGTATAAATATTACTTGGGTAAATGTAATGAGACTTAGTTATAACCAAAAATTGTATTGCGCCATCTTGCTTGCATCATGATCAAGCTTTATGTAAAGTAGCCAATAGTAATAAATGGATACAAGAAACAGACCAGATAATTATGAAATAAAGAATATTTAGCTATGAAACATAATTTCAAAGGTTATACATACTAAGATAAATTGACAAACTAGAAACCAAATCCCATGTGACTTAGGTGTTGTAGCCAGGCGTGAATGCCGAAGTTGTTAACTTTTAGTCCATTTGTATCAGATGTCTCAAGACACATATTATCTTTATGAAGAAACCTTGGTCAATCACCTTTATCCAGATCAAGAATTGATGTTATATGGTGCATGAATCTGCTTATCACCTGTAAAATGGCTTCTTCCATTAGATCATTGAGGTTTAATGAGAGAGTAAAAACTTACTTTTTAGTTTTTAGAGATGGGGTTGCTCTGTTGCCCAGGTTGGAGTACAGCGGTTTGGTCATAACTCACTGCAGTCTGGTCTTCCCAGGCTCCAGTGATCCTCCCACCTCAACCTCCCAAGTAGCTGGGGCCACAGGTGCATGCTACCATGCCCAGCTAATTTTTTCTTTATTTTTTGTAGAGACGGGGTCTCACTACACTGCCAGGCTGGTCTCAAACTCCCGGGCTCAAGCAATCTTCCAGCCTTGGCCTCTCAAAGTGCTGGGATTGCAGGCATGATCCACAGCACCTGGTCCTAAAAACTTCTTTTTGAATTAGAAGGAGACTGTTGTTCATCTCAACTATCCCATGTTCATTTGAATAGATTATTAGAAAAACAAATTAAATGTAGAATTGTGAATTACATAATGCAAAGAGTATATAAAAACATTTATTCAGCCATTTTAAAAAAAGTGTTAGTTTTTGAAGAAATGTAATTGCTCATATTTAAGATGAAGAATTAAAACACTAATCTAAGCCATCAGATCTCATTCTTGACATTTGAAAGTAATGAAATTCAAATTTTGCCTTTTATCCTTATCTTGTACCATATTGATTCTAAATTACTTAGAGTTTTTCACAGCATGATCAAGAATGAAGCTTGCAGTTTGCCAAATCTTTTTTGGTCAGAAGTGGCATTTTCTTGACAAGGCCTGTCAGTCACTCAGTGCCTACTCACTCATCCAGTGTAATAATTTAAGCAAGACTTAAGGAGGGTTTTGGTAATTTTTTTCTTTGACAAACAAATCCTACAATGTCGATAGACTGAGAGAATCTGAAAACTGTGACCTGACCAACTTGTGCCTGCACTAGATCAATCTTTCACCATACCTGGGGAGGGTATGGGGGCAATTCTGACTATAAGTGCCAGCAATTATGAAAAGTCTGAATGTTAGTTGCCAAGGCAAAAGCAGTAGAAAAAGGCTGCTTTCGGATGAAAAAGAAAAGCTGACTTTTGTCACTATCTCTAAGACAACAATTTCTCAGTATAATACATTATCAACTGAGGACTACTTGTATGTATAGTTCTTTCAAATACTTCTATCTTTTGCAAGTCATTAGTTCACATGTAACCCTTATTCTCACTTCAGAATTAAAAATTTGAGGCTGGGCACAGTGGCGCACACCTGTAATCCCGGCACTTTGGGAGGCCGAGGGAGGCAGATCGCTTGAGGTCAGCAGTTTGAGACCAGGCTGGGCAACATGGTGAAACCCCATCTCTACTAAAAACACAAAAATTAACTGGGCGTGGTGGCACATCTCTGTAGTTCCAGCTACTCAGGAGGCTGAGGCAGGAGAACTGCTTGAACCCAAGAGGCAGAAGTTGCAGCAAGCCAAGATCACGCCACTGCACTCCAGCCTTGGCAGCACAGCAAGACTCTGTCTCAAAAAACAAACAAACAAAAAAATTATATGCCTGGGCGTAGAACTTCCCGCCACACAGATGTCAGCCATGGCCTGGGCTATATTTGGCTCTGTGACTGCATTCACGGGAGCTGCCCTCCTGCCACCTCAGCCCTGCCCCAGTACCTGAGCCAATCCTGTCTGAGGGGCGTCCCATCTCCTCCTCCCACACAGCCGAGGCACTCATGCTGGCCATCACACTAGAGCCTCTGCGCTCCTTAACTGCTTCCCCAAGTCCAGCCTGCCACCATATCCCTGTTCTAAAAATTATATTCCAAACCTGACTTTCCTGGGCTCTAATTTATAAGTCTGGGATTTTGCCTCAGTTTCCTTAGGGAATTCCTTTTCTGGTAAACTGCTAAGCATTCCAGCTCCCTTCTGGGAGCTGGGCCATCTGCCTTAGTCCTTGCTCTTGTCAGTTCCTGTCTCCAGCATGTCACCTAAGGACAGACTCCTCAGATGTGGACTGCCTGGTGGGCTGTTCACCCCATTGTAATCATGTGCTTAGACTAGGTTTTTACTTTACCTTTGACTATCATCATAATTGCCTCTGGGATTTTCCACCCTTCCATCTGTCCATCCATCCATCCATCCACTCACCTACCCAAACACCTACCTACTCATTTATCCATCTGTCTATTCATGTATCTACCTATGTATATCCATCCATCTGTCCAACCATCCATCCATCCATCCATCCATCCATCTTTTAATTCATTTATTCTTTCTCTCATTTACTAAGAACTTACTCTATGCCAGCCTCTGTGCTTAGTGGTAGAGAAACAATGGTTTCTAAGACAGATATTATTCCTCCTCTAGTAAGGGAGACAGAAGTTAAAGAAACATTTACAACAAAGTGTGATAAGTCGCTGTCCCATGCATTGGCCTAAGTGGGTGGGTCCAGTGCCAAGTTCCTATACTTCTGTCTTGCCCTGTTTCTCTAAGTGCACACAGCTATACTCTGTGGAGGCAAAACAGACTAGTATTTTCAGTTCTCTTTTTGAGAACTTTAGGAGAAAAAAAATGCTATTATTCCAAGTCAGGAGAGCAAGCATTAATATTACACACTTATTTACATAATAATACTCTAGACTTGTATGGGGTTTTGAAATATGCAAATACTTTTATTTACAGATATTATTGGTTCTTCAGCGCATACCTGTGAGGTATATGGAGGATAGGTATTATTTTCATCCTCACTTCATGGAACAGAAACTAAGGTTCATAAAAGTTAAAATAGTTCTAGCAAAGCCTAGAGTTGAAACTAAAATTAAGCTTTATTATTGTCAATATAGGCTTCTATCCACTTTATTAATACTCAATGGAAACTTGCACCGTTTCCAAAATCTTAGGAATGTCAGTTCCAGTTATTGCCATCTATATTTTTAAACAGGTTAATGCTCACAGGATAGCCTTTTATGTCACTTGTTTTAGAAAAATGACAAAAGATAACACACAGAACTCTAAAGTATTGATTTATATTCCATTAACTGTTTATTACTTTAATCTATGAATCCAAGTGGGGAGGTAGAAAGATGAAATCACTTGCCTCTTATCTTTGAAAGATGTGAGCTCATTACTAAACCCTGACAAAAACAGCAGGTAGCTCAAGAAACATTTTCCAAAGAACACTTAGAGATTTTGATTCATGACTGAAGTTCTACTGTGGCATTTTCCTCTCCATCACCCTTCATGGGGAAGGCTCATCCTATTATCATCTGTTGTCATATTTAACTAGGGTCATCAGAATGTGTTGTTATATGTCACTTGTTTCTTCTTCCTTTTTCTTTATATAGCACTATGACTTTTATTTTCCCAAACAGTTTGTGTCTTTGAAACTGCAGTTGTTTCTTTTGGGGGCAGCCTCCTTATGTCCACCATGGTGGTTAGTTTTAAGATATTAATAAACAAGGCAAAATTCAAAGGTGTATCACACTCCTGGATCTTAGCTACCCCATTTTTCTATTTACCTTGTGATATGGCTTGGCTCTGTGTCCCCACCTGTATTATCTGTTCTCCTGCTGCTAATAAAGACATACTCAAGACTGGGTAATTTAGAAAGGAAAGAGGCTTAATTGACTCATAGTTCAGCATGGCTGGGGAGGTCACAGGGAACTTACAATTATGGCAGAAGGGGAAGCAAACATGTCTTTCTTCACACGGCAGAAGCAAGAAGAAATGGAAAGTGAAGTGGGGGGAAAGCCCCTTATAAAACCATAAGATCTTGTGAGAACTCACTCACTATCATGAGAACAGCATGGAGGGTAACCACCCCCATGATTAAATTACTTCCCACTGAGTCCCTCCCACAATGTGGGGATTATGGAAACTACAATTCAAGATGAGATTTGGGTGGGGACACAGTAAAACCATATCATTCTGCCGCTGGCCCCTCCCAAATCTCATGTCCTCATATTTCAAACACAATGATGCCCTTCCAACAGTCCCTCAAGGTCTCAACTCATTCTAGCATAAACTCAAAAGTTCAAGTCCAAAGTCTCATCTAAGACAATGCAAGTCCCTTCTGCTCATGAGACTGTAAAATCAAAAGCAAGTTAGTTACTTCCTAGATACAATTGGGGTACAGACATTGGGTAAATACACCCATAAATAAGAGAAATTGGCCAAAACAGAGGGGCTATAGGCCCCATGCAAATCTGAAATCCAATAGGTCAGTCATTAAACCTTAAAGTTCCAAAATGATCTCCTTTGACTCCATGTCTCACATCCAGGTCACGGTGATGAAAGAGTGGGCTCCCATGGCCTTGGGCAGCTCTGCCCCTGTGGCTTTGCAGGGTACAGCTCCCATCCTGGCTGCTTTCATGGGCTGGCATTGAGTGTCTGCAGCAATTCCAGGCATACAATTCAAGCTGTTGGTGGATCCACCATTTGGGAGTCTGGAGGATGGTGGCCTTCTTCTCACAGCTCCACTAGGTAGTGTCCCACTGGTGACTCTATGGGGACTCTAACCCCACATTTCCCTTCTACACTGCCCTAGCAAAGATTCTCCTGAGGGATCTGCCCCTGCAGTAAACTTCTGCTTGGATATCCAGGCATTTCCATATGTCCTTTGAAATCTAGGTGGAGATTCCCAAACTTCAAGTTTTGTCTTCTGCGCACCCACAGGATCAACACTATGTGGATGTTGCCAAGGCTGGGGGGCTTGCACCATCTGAAACAATGTCCTGAGCTGTAACTTGGCCCCTTATAGCCATGGCTGGAGTGGCTGGGACACAGTCCCGAGGCTGGGCACAGCATGGGGGGCCCTGGACCCAGCCCACAAAACCATTTTTCTCTCCTAGTCCTCCAGGCCTGTGACAGGAGGGACTGCTGTGAAGGTCTCTGACATGCCCTGGAGACATTTTCCCCATTGTCTGGTGATTAACATTTGACTCCTCATTACTTATGTGAATTTCTGCAGCTGGCTTGAATTTCTCCCTAGTAAATGGGTTTTTATTTTCTATTGCATCATCAGGCTGCAAATTTTCCAAAGTTTTATGCTCTGCTTCTTCTTGAACGCTTTGCCACTTAGAAGTTTCTTTCACCAGATATCCCAAATCATCTCTCTAAAATTCAAAGTTTCACATATTTATAGGGTGGGGGCAAAAAGCCACCAGTCTCTTTGCTAAAGCATTGCTGGAATCACCACTGCTCCAGTTCCTAACAAGTTCCTCATCTCCATCTGAGACCACCTCAGTCTGGACTTCACTGTCCATATCGCTATCAGCATTTTGGTCAAAGCCATTCAATAAGTCTCTAGGGAGTTCCAAACTTTCCCACATTTTCCTGTCTTCAGAGTCCTCTAAACTGTTTCAACCTCTGCCTGTTACCCAGTTCCAAAGTCACTTCCACATTTTCAAGTATCTTTACAGCAACACCCTACGGTCTGCGGTACCAATTTACTATATTAATCTGTTCTCACACTGCTAATAAAGGCATGCCTGAGACTGGTTAATTTATATTGGAAAAAGGTTTAATTGACTCACAGTTTAGCACGGCTAGTGAGGCCTCAGGAAACTTATAATCATGGTAGATGGGGAAGAAAACATGTCCTTCTTCACATAGCAGCAGCAAGGAGAAGTGCAGAGTGAAGGGGGCCAAAGTCCCTTATATAACCATCAGGTCTTGTGAGAACTCACTCACTATCACAAGAACAGATTGGAAGGTAACTGCCCCCATGATTCAGTTACCTCCCACTGAGTCCCTCCCATGACATGTGAAGATTATGGGAACTACAATTCAAGATAAGATTTGGGTGGGGACACAGCCAAAGAGTATCACTATATGAATCTCATGTTGAATTAGAGTTCTCATGAGATCTGGTTGTTTGGAAGTAAGTAGCACCTCCCCCTTTGCTGTATCTCTCCTGCTTTGCCATGTGAAGAGGTGCCTGCTTCCCCTTCACCTTTCACCATGATTGAAAATTTCCCGAGACCTTCCCAGCCACGTTTCCTGTAGAGCCTGCAGAACCGTGAGCCAATTAAACCTCTTATCTTTATAAATTATCCAGTCTCAGGTAGTTCTTTATATCAATGTGAGAATGGACTAATACACCTTGTTTCTGGAATTATGGGTAAAATCCAGTGCTTGGTATCATATAATTAAAAAGTATTTAAAATATGAAATTTCTCATTTTTAAAATGTGGATTCTGTTCATGCAGATAAACCTTAATAGTTATTTTATAGTTTCTTGATTACTCTGAAGCAAGGGTATTCTAGAAATCTAAAAACTGGTCTTATAACTCTTTAATTCTATTAAGCAGAGAGCAACCTGACAATCATGAGGGGTGAGGTCAAAGGGCAGTGTGACTGCCACCTGATACTTCTGTGCCATTTGCTGTCAGGTGATTTTGTCACTAGTTTTGTAGAATGGAGAACTTTCTCTCATGATTCTCACTCGCTCCCTGATCTTTTAGGTCTAAATATATATTCTCTGAACCTTTACTTGGTAGTAGTGTTATGAACTTGTCACCATGGGAGCCCCATGAGGGATAGTATATTGGCAGGGAGGAAAAACACCCCCAAATCTCCTATGATGTGGGCTCTTTTAGAATTGATTTTTTTTTCTCAATAATTTTAATGAAATCCTTCTCAGGATGGCAAAGTAAACCATTAGTCTGTTTTGAAAAGTGCATATTTCTTCCAAGTTGAAAAGAATCATTGTTCTGTATGGATAAGATCACAGTTCATTTAATAGCTCCATATAAATAGTTCTAGAAAATCCACAAGTATAAATCATAACTACACAACAGTACACATAGACAGACAATAGGGGTGTACCATTCCTTTAGGAAGAGCAGGAAACATTGGTGTAAGTATTAAGGTGAATTTAGTGAATGGAAAATTCCCTGTAACTTTATCAATTCTTTTCAATTGGAGTTTTTCTCAGAAATTATACTGAAGGTACAAGAAGACCCAAACACACCAAGATGATAATGCTACAGGTGCTAATCTAAATTGAGATTGTTCATATTTGGTAACACTTAAACATGGTTAAGTTTTTAGCCACAATATCAAACCTTCATAACATTCTTTCTTTAATTACATATTACTCACAGAAAATAACATTTTCTTCAGTGTATACTTGAGCACTGGCTTTGGAAAATGCATGCTCCTAGAATGGTTAAGAGAAAATTCCCTTTTTACATTTAGGAGGCAAGCACCAAAACTTTGAATCAAGTTGAGATCAAATTTTATGATTTAGATCATCTTTATTAAGTATTTAAACTGAGGTATTATTTTGTGTGCTTTGGGAGCAGAAAGTTGATGGTATGTTTTCTGTTCTCAAGGAGCTTTTTAGTCAAGGAAAATATAGGTCTGCACATGCTGTGATAAATAATTCCAAATACAAGTTTGGTTCCTGCTCATGTGACATGAGCAGTGAGGTTGGCACAGGGATCTGGTCACTGTGGTCACTGAGGGACACAGGCTGGCAAGGGTTTCATCTGGACATGCATTTCCAAGTTCACCACAGCAGTTGGGAGAGACTGGGGACTGTGTGGGCACTCTTGATATATCTTTTTCATTTGTTTAACTTTTAAATTTTAGGTTCAGGAGTACATGTGCTGGTTTGCCATATAGGTAAATTGCACATCGTGGGAGTCTGGTGTACAGATTATTTCATCATCCAGTTAACAAGCACAGAACCTGATAGGTAGTTTTTTATCCTCATTGTCCTCCCACCCTCCACCCTCAAGTGGGCCCCGGTGTCTGTTGTTCTCTTCTTTGTGTCCATGTGTACTCAATGTTTTAGCTCCCACTCTTAAGTGAGAACATGCAGTATTTGTTTTGTTTGTTTTGTTTTTCATTCCTGCATTAGTTTGCTTATGATAATGGCCTCCAGCTACATCCATCTTGAGACTTCTGCTTACATTTTATTGGCCATTGTAAGTCCCAGGGTCACGACTAACTGTAAATAAGGCAGGGAGGTGTAATTCCGTGGTGTGCCCTGCGAGCGACCTGGCACTGTTTGGTGAACTGTACTAATGCTGCCACAGAATGGTGAGATGTGTGTGGGCCACACCCATGTCCCTATGCCATCAGAGGTGTGAGTTAAGTGGGCTGCTGTAAAAATTTAGGAAAAATATTAGAAAATTCCAGATTGCTTAGAATTATACTGTCATAAGTAAGAAAGGTGAGATGTGCAGGTGGATGTGTCATCTTCACTCCACTGTTGCCACGGCTGATTCTCTCAATGTTAATAAAAGAAAATGACTCTCACAGAGGAGGTCTATATTTTTACAAAGGATGTATATATGCGGGGAAGGGGAAAAATAGAGGGTTGATCATCTTCCCTTTAAAGATAGATACATATTCATGTGGTATATAAATTCAGGGCTGTCATGAAGCAGACACCGGTGATGAGGTGAGAGAGGCAGGTTATCTATGGGGAAGGGGGCAGGAGAAGGCCGTGGAGCCTTCAGACCGAAGCTCAGATCTGATCATGTCATGAAAGAAAGGGGGAAGGAATGAGGAGCCTCGTACTGCAAGGTGTTTCTAAGAAAGGTTTGGGCAGGCTGATGGGTGGCCTGCAAGCCAAAGTCACTCCTAAGAGCGCTAGCACTGTTTGCCAGCTGTGCCTGTCTTCATACTTCTGATGTGCTTAGTCACTGGCCAGAAGTGGCCTGGGGAAAACATAAAACTTGACACAAATGGGGTAGATTCAGAATGGCCAGAAACTAGCCCTCAGACAGTTATGATCCCACAGCATGAGATCTGGGTGGTACATTTTTATGGCTACAACACATGGTTTTTAGATCTTGTCAATTCTGTATTAGCATTGGTCTTCCTTGGATAATACAATTCCAAAGGAAGCTAACAAGTGGTGAACTAATAAGCAAACAACCTCAAAAGTCAAGGACTGTTACTTCATCATTGAAACCAAAGTATGCCCTGTCCTTTCAGGCTATGGTCTGAGGTTTTATATAGTCTGGAGAATTCCAAAGAGGTTAAGACCCTAGGAGTCACCTAGGAATTGAGACATACACTAAAAAATACCTGGGGGACTGATTTGGTTTCAGATATTCAGACTGACCCCAGGAAAGTACCTCTAATGAATCTACAGGGCCCTTTTATTTTCAAAGGATTTTCTAGATGAATCTAAGACCAATGCACTTTAGCATCTTTCTAATCCACATGCACGTCCAGATGATAACTAGACTCATTGTGGGATAAATTTGGTAGCAGACTGGAGAAGATAACTAGGAGCTTTCTTTTTTCTCATTTGCATTTATTAGCAACTGACCATAAACACACACACACACACACACACACACACACACACACACATTACGGTAGGTAGTTAGACAGACATGAGCAGGGCAGGAGAGGGGCTCCTGCCACCAGCAATGTCAGGTGACCATCAGGTGATGGTCTGATGGTCAGGCAGTTTTTAAACTGTCTCTGAAATAATAATTGATGGCAGCCAGCACCAGGGAAAGGCAGTCTCCCAATAGACAGAAAACCCCTGAAACTGGTGATCAGCAACTTCTCGATAAGATCTCAGGAGTTGAGCAAGTACACCCAAGCATGCATTAAGAGGCAACATGGCAGGCTTTAACTGGTATATGACCTTGTAGGAACACTTTATTGGTAAGGGAAAAACACCTCAAGTGAGCATGTATACAACTCCAGTAAACACACTGTGTGTGCAGCCCCTCCCAAGTGCTGGCAGGCCACCGCGCATGTGGACAGCCCACCCTAAGGGAAGAATCAGGGGAGAAGGATCGCAATCCCCCAGAAGCCTGTCAATGTATAAGAAAGACTTCAAGTCAAAGGTCAAACCATGCACATGAATCTCTCAAGTTTCCTGCTTGGCCCTCTTCCAAGTACACTTTACTTCCTTTCTTTCTTGCTGTAAAACTTTTTAATAAACTTTCATTCCTGCTCTAAAATTTGTCTTGGTCTCTCTCTTTCTCTCTCTGCTTTATGCTCCTTGGTCAAATTCTTTATTCGGAGGAGGCAAGAATCAAGTATGCTTCAGACCTGTATGGATTCGCCGCTGCTATCATACTTTGGCACCATGACTTGGATATGTCACCCAGTGTTAAGACACCTCTATGACTTGCCTTCCTTAGCTGGATGTGTTCAACCCCTGTACATGGTTTTCTCCTCCCCTTTCACTCTCATGCTTACTAACCAACTAGTAGGGACCATTCCTCTCAGCCACAGCGGCTCTGCTCCTCCTGGCTGATCTCTCAGTTCACTCTGATGGGTGGCTTGTGGAGGAAGGAAGAACCCTGGAGTCTGCACTAAGTAGACCTGAGACACTTATGGCCCTCTGGGACAGGAGGCTTATGAGAGTAGTAGGGTTAAATCCTGAGACCATGCAATGCCTGGGGTTTCCTCTGTTTTTTCAACTAAAATCAGCTCTTTCCCAAAAACCCACACAGCCTATTCTCCTGTTTTCTCTGTGTATATTTGAAAGGGCCTTGCACACCTGCCAGACAGTCCACCTTGGGAACAAATCTGTCTCTTCTCTGTTTTAATTTCACATGTAAAGACACATTCCCTGTTATTTGTGTGCCCGGGGCTCTTGTTGATTTGTGTAGGAGCAAAGAAATACACTCCCTTTCATATGTCTGTTGGCTCATTGCCAGGACAGACACTAATTGGAACCCTAACTCTGCCAGCTCCTTATGACTTACCATATACTTTTTGTTCCTGCTATGCCCCAGGGCCAAGTTTTTAGGTGGCTTTTGAAGCAGTTTTTCTGCCTGCACAGGGCCTTACCCTGTGGCCTTTTAAGGGCTCCGCCTACTTGTTTTTTTTGAATTAGCACCCCTTTGGGAGGAGGGAAAATTCTTTCTTTACCATTTATGAGCACTTATCCCAATCCTCAAGTCCTCCAGAAGTTCTTTCTTTATGTCAAGAGGGCAAATGAACATTCCTCTCTTGAATCCAACATATAAAGGCTTTCCATGAGTATTCCTCTTGTTTTCTCCCACTTCCTCCTGTAGCCTCCGTTTCTCTAATAATGTCCATGCCCTTTTCAATATGCCTTGAGACCTTCAAGGTCTTATTCAAAGGGAGAGGAGTCCAGATTCTTGCAGCAGCTAGCTGCAAAACAGGCCTCCTGTCTACTTAAAGAACATGGGAAATTGGGAATCTGAGAAAAGAGATAATCATTTTGTTGCTAAAATGCTCTGAGTGAGAGTCACCATAAGGTCATGGAGACAAGGACATAGGCTGGCCCAAGGCCACCGGCTCAAGAGACACACAGGACAGAGATGAAGGCTAGTCTGAGGCTAACAGATTACCATGAGAACAGAGATGAAGGCAGGGTTAGGGGTACACAGGTAAGGGCAGTGGTAAGACCAGTACATTTCAAAACCCCAAGGATGAATAGGGGGCCCTCTGTGTGCTCCATTGCCTCCTCTGTAATTGTGGCAAGATGGGACCAAGGGTCCATGGTAAGACTGGTTCATTCCAGGATCCTAAGGATGAATGGGGGCTGCCCTGTTCAGGATAGGGAAATAAGAGGGCTGCCCTTGTTCCTTTTCCTTTTTTTTCTCCCCTGTTCTTTCTTTGCACATGGGTAACTGTGTCTCCATACTGAGGACACTCCCCTTGGATGCATCCCCAAGAATTGGGAAAAGTTTGATTTCCCCAAACCTTAAAACAAAAAAACTAGCTTTCCTTTGTAATACTGTTTGGCCTAAAAATAAACTGGAAGGCATGAGCCACCGCACCTGGCACTTTGGGAGGCCAAGACGGGTGGATCACCTGAGGTCAGGAGTTTGAGGCCAACCTAACCAACATGGCGAAACCCTATCTCTACTAAAAATACAAAATTAGCTGGGTGTGGTGGTGCATGCCTGTAATCCCAGCTACTCGGGAGGCTGAGGCAGGAGAATTGCTTGAACCTGGGAGGTGGAGGTTATGGTGAGCCAAGATCGTGCCATTGCACTCTAGCCTGGACAACAGGAGCGAAACTCCATCTCAAAAATAAATAAATAAATAAATAAATAAATAAGCAGACTGGAAGAAAATTACAAAAATTAGCCTTAGAACTCAGTGCCCTTAGACAGGAAATCCTCAAATTAGCTTCTTCAGTCTTTTATAACTGAGATTAGAACAAGGAGGACAGGGCTAAGGAGAAAGAGAAATTCAAGATGCAGAGGCAGGTTCAACTACTGGCTGCTTTAGAAGTTCTCTGGCCCCCTCCAGGATGCCCTCAGAATACCCTCCCAGGTGATGGCCATTGGTGCTAGAAGCCAGGCCACTGGAAGGCAAACTGCCCCAATGGAATTAGTGGGAAAAAGCCCCGCACAACTTGCTCCCTCTGTTACAAGCTCTGCCACTGGAAACAGTACTTCCCTTAAGGCCAAAGGGCCCCCAGGACAGAATCCCAATCCTTGATGTCCTTAAGATGAAGGGTCTCTTTGCTCTAGCTGGCTTCCAAATCAGACATTGTCATTAATGGGATAAAGCCAAGGGCAACTCTGGAGTTGGGAAGTAAAATGATACATTTCTCTCTTGAGTTGAAGGGCTGCCTACTCTGTGCTAGTCTCCTTCTCTGAGCAACTCTCCTCCAAATCCTGTTGAGTAATGGGGCAAATGGCACCTCCTCCCTCTAAAAGAAAAGGTTAACACTGCTTTAGGGTAAAAATATACTTCCCAAGATGGGTACCTACTTAATATTTACCAATCTCTGAATTCATCTTTCTCTCTGATAGCCCTATTTCTCCTGGAAAGATACCTAAATCTTCAACCTGTAACTTTAACCTGGACAGTCCTGCCTCGGAGGTTTAAAAACAGCCCACAATTATTCAGACAAGCTCTAGTGAAAAATCACACTGAGCAATATCTTGAGGAAGAATAGCTTCTACAGTATGTACATAACTTCCTCATTTTGCTCCCCCTTCACAGAACTTGCACAACAACTTGCAGTACAAAGAAATTCCTCACAGAAGGAAAATGACTTATCTCATTCAAAAGTTATCAAGGTAAATAAGTATTTCTGGTAAAGAAGATTATAAACACAAATATTTTCTATGATAAAGGATCTTGTATGGTAAATTCTTGTCCTAAAACAAAATGACTGGTTATTTGAAAAAGAAAGATGTTTTGGAGAAGTCAGAAAGTCCAAGCATGTTGTATATGATCTATGTAAGTCATGAGAAAATTAATGAAAGGAAATTTATGAAAGAAATGTGGTAAAATTTAAAGGTTATTAGGCCTACTAAATGCATCATGAACTGCTACTATGGCTCTTAACTGTACAACTTGCCTTCTTTAAACCTAGGTAAGGCCTGGGGACATACAAAGCTAGCCATGCCCTCTAGTTATGCTGGACAGAGTCAGACCTTATCTTCACTTCTATCTGGTGTCCTAGTCTTCACACCTAATACATAATTAGAATTGCTTACTTACCAAGTTTTCACCAAAAGTAAAAGTTGCCAAGAGTTAACAGTGTAACATGTACTTGAGACTACTGGAAAAATAGTTTTACATGCAAAGCATGTAAGGAAATTAGAAGGTGCTTTTTGTAAAAGATTATAACAATACATGGGAATGTGAATTTTTTTTGCCAAGTTTAGAGGGTTAAAGGATTGTTTTAAGTTAGACAGGATAAAGCTGAAGGTTTAAGGAAGTTGTGGAAGGTTTGTGAAAGATTAATCTTATAAAAAATCTGTGTGTGAACATATTAGCTAAATTTAAAGGGGTATTATTCAGTTTACCCATAAATTGAACATTGGAATAAAAGTACAACATGTTTTTTTGAGATTACTGTTCTGCTCTTTAACAGAAAATTGTAAAAGATTATAAAAGGTTTATAAAAATCTTATCTTATGGTCAAACTGCCTAAGATTAGATACATTTGTCTATAAGGTTTTACTAAGAATTGGGTTTAACATCCATGGTGCTTTCATGCAAAGGTAAAATTTGGATTTCTTTGGATGGTATTTGTGTAAGTGTGTTACTGGTATGTATTCCAAAATTATGCAAAACTTCCATAATTCTGATATGACTTAGTATATGTTATCAGTAATAATTATAATTGTTACATTAAATTATGTGTGCCACAGAGGTAAGAAATTTTCTTATCAGCTGTGTCTTTGACTGTGGCTTCCCTAGGACTTTTTGTCATCCACAGACAGTTTTTGTCTTGTTTTAATCCTCTTGAAAAGATGGTTTTATAATCACCTATAGGACTTTAACAGGTGCTCTTAAATACAGGATGCTGATAACTTTAGATATTGTGACATTAAAATGGAGAGGAAAGAACTTCTATCACTCTTTTGGAAAACTAATGTGTTCATAAATATCAAGCAAAGCAGGAATTAAGTAGCCAAAGTAATCCTTGTGCGACTTTTTGTTTAAAATATTGCTGATACTTTGTTTTTCAGAAAGCGTATTCTTCTAAACAAAATTTGGAGCATATTTCTTTCTACCTGAGTACTCCAAAATTTGGAAACTATTTGTGAGTATTCTTAACTTATGGCAATATAGTGATTTGCCTAAGTGCAATAAGAATCTGTTTTCTTTCACAACAGGACACAATTGGAGAAACTGGTTATTTTACCAGGGCTTTAACTGGAATGGCATGCTTTCCTTTAAGCAATCAAATTTGACTTATCAAGCCAATAAAAGCCCCTTGGGAAAACTGGCCTCATACCTCATCTACACAGTCCGTGTACAGGGTACCTGATTTGTGGTAAGTAAAGAATGTCACTTTCTGGCAGGCCCAGGAGCTCCAAGTTATCTTGGGACCTTGAGGAGAGAAGCTTACCCAACTCATACAGGTATTTGATGGCACAAACCTATGGCTGGGCTTAAGGCTTTAAAAGTTATTATCTGAGATTTCTTATGGAATGAAGTTCCATCAAAGCCAATTTAAAAAGAAACTCATATGGCAAATAATTATTTTTGCCATGCTTCATGCAAATAATCAGGCCAAGTGTAATAAGACTAAAGTTTATTTTGCAAACAAATCAGTCTCATTAAGATTTGTTTTTAATAAAAATGAGAATGGGAGGGAAAAATTGTGTTTCAAGAACTGTAGTATACCTGTTATTAGATTCTAGTCTCATCAGTTATTTTAACTTTCTTTTTTTTCCCTGCAATTTAGACTGACCCTGTTTCTTACTGTGAACCAACCAGTGATCGCTGGCTACAGCTTAGAAGAAACAAGAGGGATGGGCCATCAAGCTTCATATGATCCTTAGTGAGGGATACCATTCTCTCAATATTAAAGATTTCATTGCTGCTAACATATACACACACATACATACATTATATATATTCCTTTGAAAACATCATCCAGGTGTATTAATGCTTTTTCTATGTTTAGACAAATAAATTGGCTAAAAACATTAATAGAAAATTTGGGACTCAGAGCCTATACTTTATAAAAAGCTTGGTATCCAAAAAGAGAGTTTTTCTTGGTAACAGATACAGAGTAGAACTTCTCTAATGGGAGGCAACAAATGGCTAGCATATATAATACAGTAAAGTCACCGAAGCAATGTGACACATATTCTCCTATCAATATATTCAATATTGGAGTTTACTACAATCTATGAAGGGTTGTTTTGTTGCCATTGCTATCC
Source organism: Pongo pygmaeus (assembly GCF_028885625.2). Classification (NCBI taxonomy): domain Eukaryota; kingdom Metazoa; phylum Chordata; class Mammalia; order Primates; family Hominidae; genus Pongo; species Pongo pygmaeus. The sequence continues at coordinate 31,217,122 of NC_072390.2, read as the reverse complement.
AGGAATAACTACATTTTGAGCTCCAAAGTCTGCAGATAAGCTTGGCTAAGGCAATGAAGCTAGCAGGAAAGTCTCTTATTTATCTCACTATATAGGATACAGAAGAGAGGATCTTTTATTCTGAAGGAAATTAAAATATTTTACCCCAAAATATATTTTTTGACATATTTTGAAATGGCTATTGGTTGGCCACCCTGACAGAAGTGGCCTTACAAGGCTGTCTTAAGTGGGGAAAATTTGCATTTTTAGAGAATCTCCATTAATGCAGTCATACCCCCTCTCCTTTCCATGCCTTTCCTCAGATCTAGGAGAGATAAAGAGTTTTATACCTATAAAAATCTGAAAAGAAACATTTACTATCTATTCTCACTAAGGGAGCCTTCATCTACATAACAAGGCCACCTTGCTACCCAAGCTTCTTCCTTCCTTTCTCTCTTAACCTGTTGCCACTAAAGCTGATTCACCTGTTTCTGGCCAGGCTCTGAGGCTGCATTCTTTACATGGTCTCAGGGTGGTTTCTGTAACTCATTAGGTAGTTGGGTCTTCATTCTGAAGGCTCCCATGTACGCATATTAAATAAATTTGTGGACCCTTTTTTCTATTAATCAATCCACCTCATGTCAGCAATTTTTAGTGAATCTTTAGGGGGCTGAGAGCCTATGGCCCCCACAATTCATTCTCAAATCCAAGTGTTTCCTAATGTAGTTTCACCCACCTGGCATGTCCTCCTGGATCTAAAACTTACTCAGTCTTTTAGCATCTGGCATCATCAGTCAAAAGCTTTGTCGTCATTGATTTGATATTCTAGAGAAATCATCTGTACCATATAATCTACTACCTAGGTTTTGTCTTTTTTTTTTTCCACTAATGAATTCTCATTTAAATTAGAAGGACAGTATCTCATATATCTTTTACACCCTCCAATCAGTTCTTATCACAAAACTATATATATATGTAGATCAAAAACAAAATTCTAAGCCCCTCAACCAACTGAATGGACCCCTCTTCTCAGCCAAGGACATTCCAAAGTTAATTTGAAAAACCAGTTCAGTGAAAGAGACAGAGACATGAAAAACCATTCAAAAGATCAATGAATCCACGAGCTGTTTTTTTGAAAAAATTAATACAACAGATAGACTGCTAGCAAGACCAACAAAGAAAAAAAGAGAGATGATTCAAATGAACACAACCAGAAATAAGGGGGACACCACCACTGACCCCACAGAAATAGAAACAACCATCAGAGACTATTATGAACACCTTGATGCATATAACTTAGAAAATCTAGAAGAAATGGATAAATTCATGGACACATACACCTTCCTTAGACTGAACCAGGAAGAAACTGAATCCCTGAACAGACTCATAATCAGTTCTGACTGAGGTAGTAATAAATGGCCTACCAATAAAAAAAAGCCCAGGACTGGATGGATTCACAGATGAATTCTAACAGATGTACAAAGAAGAGCCAGTACATTCCTACTAAAACTGTTCCAAAAAATTAATAAGGAGGGATCCTCCCTGAAGTAAGCATCACCCTGATACCAAAACCTGGCAAAGATACCAGAAAAAAAGAAAACTTCAGGAAAATATCCTTGAACAACACTGATGCAAAAATCCTCAACAAAACACTGGCAAATCAAATCTAGAAGCACATCAAAAAGGTTATCCACCACGATCAAGTAGGCTTCATCCTCATGATGCAAGCCTGGCTTAACATATGCAAATCAATAAATGTGATTCATCATATAAACAGAACTAAAGACAAAAGCCACATGATTATCTCAATAGATGCAGAAACATCTTTTGATAAAATTCAACATCCATTCATGTTAAAAAAATCTCAATAAACTAGGTATTGAAGGAATACCTCAACATAATAAGCAACATATATAATAAACTCATAGTTAACATTATACTGAATGAGTGAAATCTAGAAGCATTTCCCTTGAAAACTGGCACAAGACAAGGATGCCCTCTCTCATCACTCCTATTCAATGTAGTGTTCTGGCCAGGGAAATCAGGCAAGAGAGAGAAATAAAGGGCATTTAAATAGTAAGAGAAGAAGTCAAACTATCCCTGCTTGCAGATGACATGATCCTATTTCTAGAAAACCCCATAGTCTCAGCCCAAAAGCCTCTTAAGCTGCTAAACAACTTCAGCAAAGTTTCAGGATACAAAATTAATGTGCAAAAATCACTAGCATTTCTATACACCAACAACAGCCAAGCTGAGAGCCAAATCAGGAATGAACTCCCATTCACAGTAGCCACACAAAAATAAAATACTTGGGAATACACCTAACTAGGGAGGTGAAAGATTTATATAAGCAAAACTACAAAGCACTGCTCAAATAAATCAGAGATGACACAAACAAATGAAAAAACATTCCACGCTCATGGATAGGAAGAATCAATATCATTAAAATGGTCATACTGCCCAAAGCAGTTTATAAATTCAATGCTATCCCCATTAAACTACCACTGACATTCTTTGCAGAACTAGAAAAAAAAATTAAATTCACATGGAACCAAAAACGGGCTTGAATAGCCAAGCCAATCCTAAGCAAAAAGAACAAAGCTGAAGGCATCAAGCTCCCCAACTTCAAACTATACTACAAAGCTACAGTAACCAAAACAGCATGGTACTAGTACAAAAACAGGCACACAGACCAACGGAACAGCATAGAGAAGTCAGAAATATGACCACACACCTACAAGTATCTGATCTTCTACAAACCTGATAAAAACAGGCAATGGGGAAAGGATACTCTTAAATGGTGTTGGGATAACTGGCTAGCCATATGCAGAAGACTAAAACTGAACCTCTTCCTTACACTATACACAAAAATCAACTCAAGATGGATTAAAGATTTAAATGTAAAATCCAAGATCATAAAAACCCTGGAAGACAACCTAGGCAATACCATTCAGGACATAGGCACAGTCAAAGATTTCATGATGAAGATGCCAAAAGCAATCACAATAAAAGCAAAAGTAGACAAATATGTTCTAATTAAACTAGAGAGCTTCTGTACAGCAAAAAAATAAAAATGAAAAAATAAAGCTATCAACAGAGTAAACAGACAACCTACAAAATAGGGAAAAGTTTCGCAATCTATGCATCTGACAAGGTCTAATATCCAGCATCTATAAGGAACTTAAACAAATTTACAAGAAAAAAAAAAACCCCATTAAAAAGTGGGCAAAAGACATGATTAGACAATTTTCAAAAGAAGACATATATGGAACCAACAAGCATATGAAAAATACCTCAACATTACTGATTATTAGAGAAATGTGAATCAAATCAGAACCGTGAGATACCATCTCACACCAGTCAGGATGGTTATTATTAAAAAGTCAAAAAATAACAGATGCTGGCAAGATTGTGGAGAAAAAGGAAGACTTTTACACTGTTGGGGGGGTGTAAATTAATGTAGCCATTGTGGAGGACAGTGTGGCAATTCCTCAATGACCTAAGGACAGAAATGCCATTCAACCCAGCAATTCCATTACTGGGTATATACTTAAAGGAATATAAATCATTCTACTATAAAAACACATGCATGTGAATGTTCATTGCAGCATTATTCACAATAGCAAAGACATGGAATCAACTTAAATGCTCATCAATGATAGACTGGATAAAGAAAATGTAGTACATATACACCATGGAATACTATGCAGCCATACAAAAGAATGAGATCATGTCCTTTGCCGGGACGTGGATGGAGCAGGGTGCCATTATCCTTAGCAAATTAACATAGGAAGAGAAAACCAAATACCACATGCTCTCACTTATAAGTGGGAGCTAAATGATGAGAACACATGGACACATAGAGGGGAACAACAGACACTGGGCCCTACCTGAGGGCGGAGGTTGGGAGGAGGAAGAGGATCAAGAAAAACAACTAATGGGTACTGGGCTTAATACCTGAGTGATGAAATAATCTATACAACAGACACCCACGACACAAATTTACCTGTGTAACAAACCGGCACTTGTACCCCTGAACTTAAATAAAAGTAAAAAAGAAAGAAAGGAAGGGAGGAAAGGAGGGAGGGAGGGAGGAAGGAAGGAAGGAAGGAAGGAAAAGTAATTAAAGCCACAATGGGAAGTGGGAGTTAGGGGTTGGACATACCTCATTATATACTTCTCCCTTTGGAATTCAGGCACAGTTGACCAGCGTTAACATTAAAACAGACATCTTGAGACTGCCAAAGCAGACTCTTTGTAGCAATAAGATACCAACATAACCCAGGAGAGAACTAACTGAGAGTTTGGCATTTTTTTTTTTAAGTCTGATAAGAAACTTTTACGACCTATTCTCTCTGAAACCTGCTACCTGGAGGCTTCACCTGCATAACACAACCCCTTATCTTAACCCAGACACTCTCTTCTATTGATTCCAGGTCTTTAGATAATATTAATAACTTAACCCTTTCAAGCAATTGCCAATTAGAAAATCTTTGAATCCACCTATGACCTAGAACCTCCTCCCTTCACTTCTAGTTGTCCCCCCTTTCCTGACCGAATCAATGTACACCTTACATGTATTGACTTATGTCTTACTACAACATATAAAACCAAGCTGTAGACCAACCACCTTGGGTGTATGGTCTTAGGACCTCTTGAGACTGTGCCTTGGGCCCTGGTCACTCATATTTGGCCAGAATCAACCTCAAATATTTTACAGAGTTTGACTGTTTCCATTGACACACATAGTATACATAATATGTATTATACTTACATATATAAAATGATAAAAGCACACCCTCCTTCTCATGTAGACATATTCCTTTTCCCTGTTTTGTTTCTCCTTTGCATTTATTACCATATGGCATACTATGTATACACTAATCTTCTCTCTTTTTATTCAATCATTGCCTCCTCAATGCAATATGGGCTTGATGAGGGGAGGATTAGTTCTTTACTACTGTATCTCTAGGCTTGTAATAGTGACTTACTCAGTAGTTGCTCAATAAATATTGAATGAATGAATAAATAATACACTTTGTGTTTTGACATAAATTTTAAACTATATTTTAATGTTACATATGTTTATGTATGTAGGCATATTTATGCATATTATATATATGATATATACTATATATTAATGTCATACATTTTTACATATATTTACATTTGGAAACCATAACTTTAGTCTTCTAATTTTGTGATATTTAATATACCAACAATATCATGAACTGATTTAGATGTTTAGATTATTTTTGGATATTAATAAACATGATGCATAACTATGCATTTTTAACGCATAAAATAAATATGCTTTATAGTATACATTATTGTATAAAAATATTTTTACATTTGTAGTGACTATGTAATACCTAATAAATACTAGAAATGAAGAGAAATCATTATTTTTGGAATCATAGGGACCTGAAGAGAAGCAGCTAGGTTAGCCAGTTCTTGCTCTGTACTGCCATCTGCTGTGTGTTGGTAAAACTACAGTGAACATGTCAAATGTGTAAAAGCCAGGAACTGGGGAGCACTTTAGAAAACATCCAATCCGATGTCCACGCGTACAGGTGAGGAAACAGAGACAACAGAAATTAAGTGACTTGCAGGCTTGTTGTCTCGCTGATTATTAGTAGAGCTTAATGTGTAAGAAGTGCTGCTTAGTGGCGAGGCTACGAGTTCTGAAGTCAGATAGGCTTACTTTAGTATTTTGCTACATGGCCTTCATTGAGTTACTTAGCCTTTCTCAGTTTCAGTGTCCTTTTAGGGTTACAGCTATTTACATTTTATGATTGTTCTGAGAGTATATAGATAGATATTACCTGGCACGCAGCACAATCATGACTGTGCTTAAGAAATGGTAATTATTTTTATCCTACTAAAGTGTAAGTTCTTCCACAGCAAAGGCATTTTTTCCTTGAAATTCTCAGTGATATAAAGTATTCAAAGCACTTGGTTCATAGTCAGTACTTAATAAATATTTCTTGATTAAGTGAATGAGAGTAAGGATGAGAATTGGGGTCCCTCACATATCATTGTAAATTACATTGAAAATCATGTCTTGGGGATTGATGATTCTTTGTTGTAAAGTGCAAGTCATACTGACTGATATGGTTTGGATGTGTCTTCACAAAATCTCCTGTCAAATTGTAATCCCCAATGTTGAAGGTGGGGCCTGCTGGGCGGTGATTAGATCATGGAGGCAGGTTTCTATGAATGGTTTAGCACTATCCCCCTTGGTATTGTCCTCGAGACAGTGAATGACTTTTCATGAAATCTGCTCTTTTAAAAGTGTGTGGCACCTCCCCCATGCTCTCTCTTGCTCTTGCTCTGGCCATGTGACATGCCCGCTGCCTCTTCACCTTCTGCCATGATTGTAAGTTTCCTGAGGCTTCCCCAGAAACTGAGCAGATGCCAGCATCATGCTTCCTGTATCGTTTGCAGAACGTGAGCCAATTAAACCTCTTTTTAAAATCAATTACCCAGTCTCAGGTATTTCTTCACAGCAATGTGACAACAGACTAATACACTGGCCAATTTATCTCTTCATTTGTTCTCATGAGGTGCTCTAATCTGTGACTATGTTAGCGTGTTTAATGCAAATCAAAATTTCTAGTTCTCATATTTCAGAATAGTTATCTTCACTACTTTTAATTCAAACTGAGGCAATAGACAAAGGCTTAATTCCACATTTTCTTTTTCTTTCTTTCTTTTTTTTTTGAGACAGAGTCTTGCTCTGTCATCTAGGCTGGAGTGCAGTGGTATGATCTCATCTCACTGAAACCTCCGCCTCCTGGGTTCAAGCAATTCTCTTGCCTTGGCCTTCTGAGTAGCAGGGATTACAGGTACCTGCCATTACCAGTGGCTAATTTTTGTATTTTTAGTAGAGATAGGGTTTCACCATGCTGGCTACGTTGGTCTTGAACTCTTGACCTCAGGTCATCTGCCCACCTCAGCCTCCCAAAGTGCTGGGATTACAGGCATGAGTCACCGCACCTGGCCTAATTGCACATTTTCTACCCGACTTTTTTCACAACAGCTAAATACTAGAGTTTTTTGGTACCTCCACAGAAATCATTTGTTTATGATTAATCAACCTCTGGATTCAGAGTCCAGAGTGCTCACTATTACACCACGGAAACTCACACTGATTAATCAACATCTGAAAAGAGAATATCGGTTTCGGAAAATTCAAGTAAAAAGAAGTTATATAAAAGTTACTTATAAAAATATATATTTTTTTGCATAACAGGTTTTCCTATATATGATAACTATAAAACAGTTCTTCATTTTCCAAGATCTATGCTAAGAGAAAAAGCAGTCAGAAAAGCAACTCTATTTTATTAATTATGTATTAATATAAGATAAAATAGAATTCATGGCAAGGAGCCTTAAACAAGGCTAAAAGAAGCATTTCTATATGGATAAAAAGGTTTGATCCACAAAGATATAATAATCATAAACGTAAACAAGAACAGAGCTCTTTAATTATATGAAGTAAAAACAATACGTATAAGAAGTTAAAAGTTGTGTTGAGAGAATTTAATACAGGCCTCTCAGAAATCTATCATATTCTATTAAAAAATAAAAAAGTGAGTATTAATTCATTATTTCTCAGATTTTAGTGGACATAAGAATCATCGGAAACTGGCCCCATCTCAAAAGCTGGTGTTGTCTTAAGGCAACCTTTATTCTCATCTCTACTCAACTGAGATTTGCTTCTTTGGAGCCCCTAGTAACTTATGAGAAATGTGATTTTTCAATCAGAGATAATCTAAGCAAATGTAGGAGACAGAGTAAATAATTATTTTTGTCTATTCAAGATATTTACATGTTCACTATTATATATAATTCTATAACTGTGAAATAAATATTTGACTTATTTCCTTAGAACTGATTTTTAGAAATGGGAAAATATAAATTTAAAAGCTAAAACTTTATATAAAGATATACGTGTGTGTGTGTGTATGTATTCAAATATTTAACTAAAATATTTATTGAAAAACCCAAATTATTGAGAAATCTGTGGTCTGGATTGGAATCCTTCTTTGGGAAAATTAAATATTAATATAACCAACTTTTCATAGGAAATAATAATATGCACATCAAAATGATAAACGTAATTATTTTAAGTTCTGCTCGGTGATTGATTTGCTATTTAAAATGCTTTATAATTTCCTTTAATGATTTCAAGCACAACTAACCAAATCTCTGACTTTCCAGGGCAGTGCCCTCTCCCACAGTTCCCAAGAAACATTTGTCAGCGTTGTCTCAGGAAAACTACACAGCCGTCACTGCATTCTAAGGTAGAATTACCTCGAATAATAGTCCCATTATATTAGAGCTTACTCTTTCACAATGTACGATAATGACACTATTCTGAAATCCCTTACTGCAAGAAAAGTTTGTCTCTGACATTGTAATAGGTCCAAAAGGATGGGTCTGGTTGTCTGAATTGTCTCGAAGGAGAGGTGGAAGAGACAATGAGAGCCTTCTTACTTGCAGCCTGTCATTATGATTTTCTAACTCTTTTCAAACACCCATTCATCATTACAGAGAGAATTTCAACTTTGTTAATTCAAAGTTCCCATTGTTCCGAAGTATATTGCAGCCCCCTCGGAGCTGTACTTCAAGAGAGGAGTTTCAGTTTGACTTATGGTCACTTCCCCCACTGAAAAGTACTTTTTAAATACAGAATATAATGAATGTGCTCACATATGTGTGTCTAAATTTTAATTATCTCTTGGTTCCTGTGGCTGCCTTGTAGAGGCTGAGGACATATGCTGTGCCTGTCTGTGTTGGAGGCCCCGGTACTACTAATGGTGAATATTAAACAGGTAGCATCAGTTCTGTGTAGATGTTAAGCAGTATAAAGCAAAAACTTGGAGTCTATGTTTTTCTGAAGACTTTCTCTTAAGAAGAATTACTTTAAGGAGCCCAGATAATTTAGGGGCACAAAAAGAGACCTTCACTGCATTTTGAGTTGAAATCTGACTTCACTGGTAATGATGAAACTTTTTTTTTCATAGATTGAGATTGGCTTGTCTTAGATGTGATGTGTCCTAAATAGTCAATGTATCAATCCTATTAGAAACCATAGTCTTTCATCTTCATTTTCATCAGCATCATCATTTTCATTATCATCATCATCATCATGATCAACATCATCATCATTTTCAACATCATTATCTTTTTTTTTGTTTTTGAGACACAGTCATCTCTGTTGCCCAGGCTGGAGTGCAGTGGTGCAATCTTGGCTCACTGCAACCTCCACCTCCCGGGTTCCAGCGATTCTTCTGCCTCAGCCTCCCGAGTAGCTGGAATTACAGCTGCATGCCACTGCACATGGCTAATTTTTGTATTTTTAGTAGAGCCAGGGTTTTGCCATGTTGGCCATGCTGGTCTCGAACTCCTGACCTCAAGTGATCCACCCACCTCGGCCTCCCAAAGTGCTGGGATTACAGGTGTGAGCCACCAAGCCAGACCATCATTATCTTTTGTAACCACTTTTAATGTTATGAGTTACAGATAAGTATTAACTCAACTATCTCAACAGCCTCATGAAGAAGGTATTATTATTATTACACCTTGATTTGACAGATAAAGAGACAAAGGCAAGATAATTTAAGTAAGTTGCATAGGGTCCCGGAGTTAGTAATGTTAGAGTAAGAACGTGGACTTCAGAGTAAGTCTACTTGGATTTAAAATCTGGACTCCCCATTACAAACAGTGTGACTGCATGCAAGCTCATCTTCCCTGACTCTTAGTTTCCTCATCTGAAACAGTAGCACATAATCATGGACACACACCAAGGAGATTAAGATGGGATGGGGAAGAGGAGAAGTATAAACTGTGGAAAGAAAAGAGCTTATAAAAACGGGATGACATCAGCCTGCTTACTAGTCTTTCTCCCTTACATCTGTGCTGTTACCTGTAGAAGTCTGAGTAACCAGGCTCTTAACCCATAACCAATTTTTTGAAAAAGAGCAGGACTTGGTAAATCCCAGTTTCTGATGCAAAATAGACTCTAAGGTAAAAATCTACGCAAGCCCTAGCACACACAGCTGTTTATCTAAGAGGAAAATGGAATTAGGAGTTCACACTTTAGTAGGAAGAGAACTAAGATATTAAAATGCTCTATCAACAGCACGTTTTTCCAGAGAGTACATGAATTCATTGTAATCTTCTGGCTTTACATTTTCAAATCAGGGAAGTCACCTTCAGGCAGTGCTATCTATGGATAATGAAGGGGGAAAAAAGAGATAGAAGCATATCTAAGAGTTCTGATAAAAGTGGTTTAATGCATAAATCAAAGTGACCTTATTTTAATGTTAGGCAGAAATAAATAAGCAAAGAGGTTCTTTACCTACAAAAACCTAAATGGATAGAAATTCTATTAATTTCCAATGAATGTTTTTTAAAAAATAAATTAGCTGCTCCATAAGAAATAGAAAAAAAAATTGACACTGGTAGGAGAAGATATTTAGATATCATCACCCTATTTTGGAGATCCTTAGTCAAACGAGTCAATGAAAGTCAGATTATTCATAGTAAAGCTTTGTTTAGCTAACTATTTAAACTCTGATAATTTAAATACCACAAACAACCAATTAAGACTTTTTAAAATAGATAAAATGAAAATAAAAGGAATGAAACATGGTCAATATTTTCAACAAAAAGCATAAAGTGAAGATGAAGACATTGGAGAACATTCTTCATAGCCTATTTATGAGCAGATAACCTTATTCATAGGGATAGATGGTTTTGAAGAAAATAAGTGAAATTCATCTTTCTCCACAATTAATACTTTATAAAGCTTGACATACTCAAGACATATGCATACAGTAGATGAAAATGTTTTATGTAGAATAAAGACCAATAAACTAGGAGGCAATATAAATGGATTCTAGACTTAGTTCTATTAACTGCCTAAACTTGGGTAAGTATATTCATGTCTTTGTGCATCAGTAAATTTTTTTGGCATAGATTATTGGATGGATATATTATTTCTTAGGTTCTACCTCTCATACTCTAGCTAGACACACTATTTTGATTATACATCATCTAAGGGCTTGAAGGAGTTCAGCAAGGTTCTCTCACTTAAATTTTCATAAAAATGAAAATTTTTAGAAGGAAATGAGGGAGGGAGAATCTATTATGGCAGAAATAATTCTGTTTTGTATTTCTAGATTTTCTGTAATTTCAGCATGACCCCTAGAAACACATTTTAATGTTAGTCTTAAATTTGGAAGGCAAATCAATTGCCAAAAGCTTAAAAATGTTAATATAAAGAATTTAAAAATCGTTCAGCCACTTATGTTATCATGCCAACTGCCTTTTCTACCCAGGTCCAATGAGTTTTTGTTGTTGTTTTTGTTGCTGTTAACATTTTATTTATGGTGTCAAATCATAGCTCATCTACAATCATACAGTTTAACCAATACCGTAAACTCCTAACTGAACAAACACAACATGCAGTCTTCTGAAGACCTCAGATAAAGACCGATTGTAATCTCAAACTTGTTCTTTCTTGTCCCGAAAATGTAAATGTAAGTTTTCATTGGAGAATGAATACATCTCATACTGGAATACAGCCAGCACTCAGAAAGTGTTTACTGAATAAATGGATGAATCACCATGCCTAACACACACAGGACAAATCAGAATACTAAAACTTCCAGATTCTAGTAAAGAAACTTTGTTTCTTGCTCACAACACTTTCCTTTTCCATTAATCTAACCTTTTGAAGATCAAAGCTTTCGTCTCATTAGTTTTCTTGACAGTAAAATGACTTATGCCTTTTCTACTTTAGAACCACTGAAATTCACCAATAGTATTTTCCTTTTGTTTACTTCATGGGGGCAGCCACTTGACATTAAAATACTTTTTTAGCATCATTACATTTTTAAAAAAATCAGTGGCAATAGTTTCTCCAGACATGCATTCTTATTTCAATGCCATCTTGTGTTGGTGAGTAACAGCAAAAAACTTCAAACATTTTAATATGATAGTTAGTTCCAGTCTTCTGAGTTGTGACTGGGTCAACCTTTCTCTACAGTGTAAAAAGAAATAGGGAGAAAGCAAATATAACACTTTCTCTTTCTTTTCTTAGACCCAACAAAATTTTAAAAAATCACACAACCAACTGGAAGAGAAATAAATGGTATATCCAATAACTAGAGAAGATTTTAGCTACCGTACCCCATTTGAAAGCACCCATATTTCCCTACAGCTACATTTACATAGGAAAAATGTGGTTGGGTCCCAATTAGTTTGATTATTTAAGTCACAGGTGCACTGTGCCTAAAATATGGATAGTGACATTTAGTGACAAGACCTCATTGAACTTAGAAACAGCTGGTTTTGTCTGGCATTATTAGGCTAGAAAACAACAACAGGCAGAGAATGCTATTTAATTATCTAGAGCATAAGTATTAATAATAACAATAAGTGAAACAACAATACATTCAACTTTGGTATTTCTTTCCAACAACAAGGCAAGCACTGTTTCTCGTTATAGAGTTGTTCTTTGTTCTGCTGTATTTAAATACAACATGAGTTTATTGCTTTACAAGAGAAATGCTGATTATTTAAAGAAGAATCTAAAGTTGTTGTTGTTGTTGTTGTTTTATCAGAATCTGTTGTCTGAAATCGAATCATGGAGCTTATTGTCAGTCCTGAACCTGCTATAGCTCTAGGGCTCTTTTGCAGTTAACTCTTGGTCGCTCTCCCTCTCCCTCTCCCTTTCTCTCTGTCTGCCAATGCCTATTGCATTTCCTCAAAAATAAGTATACAACTCATTGAAGTGAGGCCACACAGTTTGGAAATGCAGAAGAGAGAGCTGAAACTTCATTTATTGGTTCTCAGCTCAGTTTAGTTTCCTCCCAATGTGCTGTTTTTCTTTTCTCCTTAGAAACACACCATATATTTTATTAAAAAAAATTATATGCCATGGAAAGAGCTTATTGTAGCCAGTACATTTGATTAAATCTGGCATAAACTTGCTAGAACTGAGTTAAACACAGGTAGAATAAAAGCTTCTTCTACCAAGGCATTCAAAACCTAATCCACACCTTTTAAGTACAGGAACTATATTTTTATGTATGGAATTGACTAAAATTAGATATTGATAAGCAGAGTAGAGAAAAATAAATGAAAATCCCTAATGCAAAAGAATTACATTTTGGAAAATAAAGGGTTTGCATCCTATATTTGGAGGTAAACTACCATTTAGGATCATTACTAAAGCCTAGGGCCTAGTGCTTTGATTTAAATACTTTAATCTCATCATTATATAAACTGTTTTCCCATTTTTCTCACAACACTCTGTTTTGTTTCTTTATAGTATTTTTTTTTTTCTTGAGGCAGCGTCTTGCTCTGTTGCCCAGGCTGGAGTGCAGCGGCGTGATCTCGGCTCACTGCAACCCCCACCTCCAGGGTTCAAGCGATTCTCCTGCCTCAACCTCCCGAGTAGCTGGGATTACAGGTGCATACCACCACACCTGGCTAATTTTTATATTTTTAGTAGAGACAGAGTTTCACCATGTTGGCCAGGCTGGTTTTGAACTCCTGATCTCAAGTGATCCACCGGCCTCGGCCTCCCAAAGTTGCTGGGATTACAGGCGTAAGCCACGGTGCCTGGCCTCTTTATAGTATTTATCACCATTTGTTATTATATGTTAAGTACTTGCTGGCTCAATGTTTGTCACTTCGCAAGGCTGAGCTCTACTAGAACAGGGACCGGTTCTGCTCAGAGAAGGGTTCCAGTGTGCATCAGTTGAATTAATTTATAAATGAATGACCTTCACTCTATGCTACCCAAAGGGTCATGGTTAAATAATCATATCTTGTCCTTTTAGTATTTTATCATCTAAATGCATAGTTAATGTAAATACATTAAGGAAAGAGATTCAATAAACAAGTAAAATACCCAGTGATTTTTTTGGTGACACCAATTTAAAAGGTGTTAACTCTAAGTAGAGAAGAGCCATGCTTGAAATCAATTTTCACTTTCATGTTTAACTTCCTAAATCTTGAAGTGATACTGGGAGAAATAGCCATTTAGGAGTTGCTATTGTTTGGATATGGTTTGTTCGTCTCCACCAAACCTCATACTGAAATTTGGTCCCCAGTGTCGGAGGTGGTGCTCAGTGGAAGGTGTCTGGGCTGTGGGGGTGGAACCACATGAATAGATTAATGCCCACCTTGTGGCGGAGGGCGGGGGTGGGGAGCCGTGAGTGACTTCTCACTCTATTAGTTCCTATAAGAGTTGATTGTTAAAAGATCCTACTGCCGCCCTGATCCACCCTGCTTCCTCTCTTGCTGTGTGATCTCTGCATATTACTGGCTTCTCTCCCCCTCTGCCACAAGCAGAAGCAGCCTGTGGCCATCATCAGATGCAGATGCCCAATCTTGAACTTTCCCAGATATTAGAATTATGGGTAAAATAAACTGTTTTAAAAAATAAATTACCTAGCCTCAGGGATTCCTTTATAGCAACACCAGATGGATTAAGACAGGAGTATACAGGTCCCGTATCCCTATGTAAATTTAAACAAACTATTAGAAAATCTTTGCAGGTCATTTAAGCATTCTGTGAAGGAAGGCACTCGGTACTCAAGAGCTCTGAACCATAGAAAGTGCCAGTTTGCTTCACAGAAATTTAAACAGGCTGTGTAAATAGGCAGAAGGCTGAAGCCTCTGGTGGAATATGGCTTAGACAATGGGGACCAGTCTGACTGCTGTGGAAAATGTCATGGGGTTTACAAGGTTAAGAATTTTTTTTCTATTCATTGAAAACAACAGATACTTCTGTCGGTAAATGGGACCTCTTCTCGGGAAGTAAGTTACTAAAGCTTCAGAGATTTAGCAGAGTTACAATGGGATCGAATCTTTACTATCTTCATACATATCCTTCTAGAAAGATTATTCTGTACAACTGATAACAGTAACACTAAAATATTGAGAGATTTAAGCACCTACAATCAATAACTGAGACAGGCAGGACCACATTGGAACAACCAATGTGACTGAGAAAACCCTTGACACATTTTCAAGCTTTTGGAAGTTACACACATTTATATTTAAATAGAAATCACTGACTAGATAGCCGAGTGTAAGACAAATGACCATAAAGCACACAGAGAATCTCCAGGGAGGGACCCAGGAATGGACGTTTTTAATAGCTCTCTATGGTTACTCTTGAAATGAGTGCTGATGAAGTGCAGAACAGCTGAAAGAATCAATGTGAAATTAGGCACTAGACACTTCACACATCAGAGAAAATTAAATCCTCAAAACCTCCATTGTTTAGATAAAAAATGAACAAAGAGGTTCTATAAACTCATATATCAGTGTGAGTGCTACAATTTTACAAAACACTGGTCATCTATCTAACTTACTCTGAAGGAACTTTACACAATCTGGAAACCTGGTATTCAATCATGTTTCTTGGGTGGGAGAATCAGGTTTCAAGGGAGGAAGATGGGAGGTATGAATGGATGTATCAATGAGTCCATGTTTCCTTGAAACTTGAGGATTCTTAAGTGAGACATGGTTTGCCAACCTCAGGTTTATAGCCCTGTGATAATGATAAAAAGACCACAGATTCAGTCCCCATTATGGACTAGTTAGCATTTTTTTTCTATTTTATGGCCACAGTTTATATTCCCAAACTTTGACTATTTTGCAAATAGATACTCTTGTTCATAACCCTTAGATGAAGAAGTGTGGTTTGATGAAGAAAAAACCATTATCATTGGCAGAAGACACCTGAAGTCCAGCTCACACTGGTGGTGGGTGATCAGAGCACAGACTTCCTATGTAAATTTAAGGATAGCCCAGCATAGATGGGGCAGGCCTAAGCTGCTGGCCTCATTAGGCATATGCTGTCCACTCAGCATCCATTGGCTTGTGGAGAGCTGGGGACAAGGAGAGATAGAAAAGCAATGTGAGCAATTCACCATTGCAAAGTGCCCATCAGCCAATTAGTAGATAAGAAAATGTCATATATATATACACACACACACACACACACACACACACACACACACACACACACACACCATGGAATATTACTCAGCATACCAAGAATAAAATAATATCTTTTTTAGCAATTTGGGTGGAGTTGGAGGCTATTATTCTAAGCAAAGTAACTCAGGAATGGAAAACCAAATAACCAAATACCGTATATTCTCACTTATAAGTAGGAGCTAAGCTATGGGTACACAAAGGCATAGTGAGTGGCATAATGGGCATTGGAGACTCAGAAGTGGGGAGGGTGGGAGAAGGTAAGGGGTAAAAAACTACCTGTTGGGTACAGTGTACACCACTTGGGTGACAGGTGCACCACAATCTCAGACTTCACCCCTATACAGTTCATTCATGTGACCAAAAACCATGTGTATACCAAAAGCTACTGAAATTAAATATACATATTTTAAAAGGAAAATCAGTGTGTGTATGTGGAGGGTAAGTTCTTCCCATAGATATAACCCCAGGGACCACTTTAGGTTTGCTTTTCTCCAGATTCAGGATCTGGTGCTTGAGTTAAGGGGAAAAAATCCTGCTTACGTCCTAGAAGTAGCAATAGACTTGCCTTGTCAAGGAGAGAGAAAAGAAGCAGAAAGCAAGCTCTTCCTTATACATTCGGGGTCTTACTAAATCACTCATCTTTCATCTATTCCCACGTGATTAGATAGATGTTATATGGGTGTGGTTGCCTAACTTTAACATGGATAAGAATCACTAGCTTGTTAAGAGTGAAATTTCTGGGTTTCATCCCAGAGTCTCTGACATCTAGCTTGATGACGTCTAGTGAAAGAGCTATGTTCCTATTTACCAAGAATATGAAGTGAGGGAAGGAACAATAGATTCAGAGTTCTTTATGCCTAAAAATAGACATATTGCAGTGCTTTCCTTTATAAAATTTGCTTCTGGGGAACCACGATTTAATATTAAATTTTATTTCACTGTGCTACACTATGGCTCTTAATGAAATTTTATCAATGATAACTAATAAATCATTTCTTAATCATAATGCTATCATTTTATTAATGATAAAGTTAAATATAAATTAAAGAAATGAGCAGGACCTTTTAGAATGTTTGTTATTCTTATTTTCTGTTGGAGAAAATAAAAATATTTCATCCCAAAATATACTTCTTTGACGTATTTCAAAATGGCTATTCAGGAAGGGCTGGAAACACGAGAATAGCTGCAAAGCTCTCTTTTGTTGGGCGGAGATCTGCATCTGTAGAGAATCTGCATTGATGCAGCCAGGCTTTCTCTGAGGCCTTGTTTGGATCTAGGAAAAGATTAACAGAGTCTGATTCCTTTAAAGGTCTAAAAGAAACATTTACCATCTCTTCTTTCTGCGGGCTGCTCCCTGGGAAGTTTCATCTACAGAACAAGACCCCCTTTGCTAGCCAGGCCTCGTCTTCTCTCCCTCCCATAACCTATCTTGCCACGATAACCCAGTTTACCACTATAACCTGTTTTTGGTCATCCTGTGAGCCACCATTCTTTCTGTAACCTCAAGGTGATATATAAGCTTCTGAGCCCCATGAGGGGAATTCATCACCTTGTTGTTCTCCCCGATGCATGTTAATAGATTTGAATGCCTTTTTTTTTTTTTTTTTTTTGAGATGAAGTTTCGCTCTTGTAGCCCAGGCTGGAGTGCAATGGCGCAATCTTGGCTCACTGCAACCTCTGCCTCCCTGGTTCGAGTGATTCTCCTGCCTCAGCCTCCCGAGTAGCTGGGATTACAGGCATGCACCACCACGCCCAGATAATTTTTGTATTTTTAGAAGAGATGGGGTTTCCCGTGTTGGCCAGGCTGGTCTCGAACTCCTGACCTCAGGTGATCCACCCACCTCAGCCTCCCAAAGTGTTGGGATTAGAAGCATGAGCCACTGTGCCCAGCTGAATGCCTTTTCTTTTAAAAAATTAATCTGCCTTGGAGAATTGCTTGAACCCAGAAGCCAGAGGTTGTGGTGAGCCGAGATTGTGCCATTGCACTCCAGCCTGGGCAAAAAGAGTGAAACTCCGTCTCAGGAAAAAAAAAAAAATAATAATAATCTGCCTTTGTCAGTTGGCCTTCCAACAAACCTTCAGAGGAGCCAAGTGAAAAAGAGGAATTTTCTTATATTTCTTACTCTGTTTGTATAAGACTCCTATAGTGTGCCTCCTGTTGGGGCTCAGAAACTGATACCCCAAAATATGGTGCTTTGACATGCTGAACTGAAGAAGTCACAAGGTCTCTCTGACCCATCCCTCACCCACCTTTCAATCCTCTCTCTCTCCCAAAGTAAGGGATGAAGTTGTCTCATCTGCTTATAGTCCAGACCTGCCAAAGAAGCCAACAACTACCTTGGTCCCTTCCCTGAGTTTTCATTAACTTAACTCATATTGGAGGAAGAAAGACTGAAGTCTGTCAACACACCAGGACAAACTTGTCGTCAACCATTGCCTTCTATTTTGGTCCCATTTGGTATTTTAAAGAGAATCATTTAGCAGCCATTGTCTGCTCTGTGGGCCCAATAGAGTTTGTCCCAGGCCATTGTATATTCTTCAAGTCTAGTCATTTTTCCCTAAAAATCATTTACTACACTCCTAAAATCATTCACACTTTCCCATTTCCCTTTTCCTTAAGAAGAAGGGTATATAGGCCCGGCGCAGTGGCTCACACCTGTAATCCCAGCACTATGGGAGGCTGAGGTGGGCGGATCACCTGAGGTCAGACGTTTGAGACCAGCCTGGCCAACATGGTGAAATACTGTCTCTATTAAAAATACAAAAAGGCCGGGTGTGGTGGCTCACGCCTGTACTCCTAGCACCTTGGGAGGCTAAGGCAAGTGGATTGCCTGAGCTCAGGAGTTCAAGACCAGCCTGGGCAAAATGGTGAAATCCTGTCTCTACTAAAATACAAAAAAATTAGCTGGGCGTGGCAGCATATGCCTGTAATCCCAGTTACTTGGGAGGCTGAGGCAGGAGAATTCCTTGAACCTGGGAGGGGGAGGTTGCAGTGAGCCGAGATTGCACCATTGCACTCCAGCCTGGGCGACAGAACGAGACTCTATCTCAAAAAAAAAAAAAAAAAAAAAAAAAAAAAAATTAGCCAGACATCGTGGCGCACACCTGAAATCCCAGCTACTCGGGAGGCTGAGGCACAAGAATCACTTGAACCTGGGAGGCAGAGGTTGCAGTGAGTTGAGATTGTGCCACTGCACTCCAGTCTGGGTGACACAGTGAGACTTTGTCTCAAAAAAAAAAAAAAAGAAGGGTATAACCATCAGTACCCCGTTCCATGGTGGGGTAATCATTCGGCGATCCACCCACCATGCATGCTAGTAAGTTTGCATATCTTTTCTCCTATTAACCTGACTTTTTGAGTTGATTTTTCAGTAACCCTTCATAGGATGAAGGGGAAGTTTTCCTTTGGCCCCTACACTCCATTTTTGCAGATGGGGAAACTGAGGGACTGACAGGTTAAGTAAGTTGTGAAATTCAGGCAACTGGTGTCAGAACAAGAAAGATTCCAGTTGAGGTCTGTCTGGCTTCTTTGCTAAGGCTGGCTTCATTGATGTGCCAGCTGCTGAGTCACACGGGGCCCCATGTGTTTGCTGTAATGCACATGGACCCCAAGCTTAGTTTAATGCTCTGCTGTAGCTACCCTGAAATCCTTAACAATTTTTGAGTAAGGGGCCCTGCCTTTTCATTTTGCACAGGGCCTTGCTAGTTATGTAGCTCCCTTCACTGCCATGGCCGCTTCAGGCTATGATCCCCCGAAGGTTTCAAACTCAAAAGTCAGAAATTCTGATCATTTCTGCTAATGAAGAGATAAATGTACATGTGATTCCTACTATTGGTAGGGGGTAGAGTAGAAAGTTGTTCAAAGAAGGAACACCCCAATTATTCCACATAAGTGTTTGTAAGGATTTATGCACTACCAGGGATTTGATCTTATAAATTCTGCTGTTTTGGTTTTTGACCAAATGACTTTAATTTTGTTTTGTTTTGTAATATTTTGTTTTAATTTCTGCTGGTTACATTAGGGACAAAGCACTTCTACTCCATTCTCATCTTTCTGTTTCTATAAAAACAGTGTGTCTTTTTCTTTATTATAAAAGTAATGAATGTTTCCTGCAGAAAATATGAAAAAAATTACATGTAATTAACCAAGTAGAGAAAACATTTTGGTATATATCATTTTAAAGTACATTTATATATGCATCAGTATATATTTTTATTTCTACTGATATCTATCAACTCTCTAATTGGAATCATAGTGAAGCCATTCTTACAGGGTTACCAAGAATTTGGACAGAAATATAATGAAGCATTAATCATGCTGTACTTTGATCCATTTCCTTGTTGCTGAAAGTTACTTCGTGAAACTAGAAAAGTTCCCTTATCCTCCGTGCAGGGTATGTGATGGGGTGTGGCTCGCTTCTTTGGTGCCCTAGAGTTAAAATTCCTAGGGGGAGCATGCAGACGAGCAGGTCATGGGGAGCGTGGGCTCTGACCCCATGGTAGCGTCTAGGGTTGAGTGTTGACAGCTCCCGAGGCCCCAGTGGGCAAGTGTTACAGGGTGCTCTTTCAGCTTTGCCATCAGCAGGTGGCTTGTGTTAATTAGCTCAGTTAGACCCTCTGCCTTATCTCTAAGACAGAGGGCTTTCTGATCCCGGGGTTCTTGCCTTAGTGTACTGGAAAAATCGGATCACACGTGGGCTTGGAGAATGAGTGCAAGGTTTTATTGAGTGGTGGAAGTAGCTCCAGAAGATGGATGGCAGCCAGAAGCGGGATGGAGTGGGAACAATCTCCCAAAACCCTTAAAAATCCTAGCCCCCAAACTCCTCAAGAGGATGGACTTGAGGTTTCCTCCCATCTCCTCTTTGAGCAGCCCTGTGATTAAATTTCCTTCTCTGCTGCAACCTGGTGTCTTAGTATAATGACTTGCAGCACGCAGTGGTTATAGTAGCATGCACGATTTGAATTTGAATCCTGTAGGTTTTTACTCTTTTCATTTAACTATACTAAGGCTTTTCCTTATAAGAAAAATGATTGTTTACCATAACTTGTTTAACAATCTTTCCATTGTTAAAAATTTAGATTTGTTTTTCACAGGGCTCAGAACAAGGGCCAGATAATAGCCCCCTGGCATACTTAATATTTTAAGCTGAAAGAATTTGAGAAAAGCACAGAAGCAGGAAAGTCTCTCTGACCTTCTCCTACCCCTTTTTCCTTCTCTCCTATGACCCTCGTGTGAGAGGTGTCCACCCTCTACCCACAGGACAGGAGCATCGTTATCTCTAAGACTCAGGGACACAGAAGAATCTGCACAAACAGGCCTTGCTCAGTTCCCTCCGGTTTATTGCCATTAGATCATTCTCCCTTTGTCTAATCTTACTTCTCCACGATTATCTACTTATTTACCAAACTTAGCATAAAAATACATGGGGTTACTTATTTCTTTGGGCTTTCTTTTCCTGATAAAGACTCCCATGTCAGGCAACACTTATTAAATATATTAGCATGCTTTTCCCCTATCAATCTGTCTTTGTCAGTTTGATTTTTAGACCCAGCCAAGGGACCCTAGGAAGGTGAAGGAAAGCCTTTCCTCCCCTACATTTTATTCTTTTTAAGTTTTGTTGTTTATGATTGACTGTAAATCAAAGAGAGCATGCTGCAAGGAGCAGGCATCAGATAAGTCCAGGACGGTTAACGGGGAACACATCACACACTCAAAACTGCAGATTGCAAGTCTATGAACCAGGGAGGTTTTCTGTACTTATGTGGCATGAAAATAGAATGGATTGTTCTATATTATTTTATATATACCAAAAGAAAATGACCGAGGCAGGACAGGCAGTCTTGGTGGAACTGAATGGCAGAATTAAGTGGGTAAATAAAAAAGGTCAGGGGAAATACTATTTGCAGAATCTTTCTAATTGTCAGCCTTTTTAAAAAATCAAGAAGCTAATTATTTACTGCACAGACAAGTCACCAAGGCAGAAAAAAAATGTGGGTGGTCTTGGGGTTTGATTATTTCCACCAAGCAGTGATTATATGCATCAGCATCTGATTCACTTACATGCTAATATCTTCACTGAGGAATCTGCTTCCTTTTCAGCAAAACCTGCTTAAGTTTTCAGCAAAACCTGCTTAAGTCAGAAGTTTGTTACCTAGGAAGCCTTTATTCCCTCCTTATCACAGGAGAAACTTTCTTTACATTTTAGGCAAGACTAAATTTAGATCTAGTCTACATCCAGAGTTGTCACACAGTATTTTTAGAAATAGACTCGACTGACCCAGGGAAAGGAAATACTTTGAGAGCAAAACCTTCTAACTGCCAATATCTGTTTTACAAACTTTACAAGTCTGTGTTCCTTTGATGTAGCTTTCAAATCACAGGACTTCTTGTTGACAACTCACCCTGCTTGAGTTCCGTCTTTGTCCCAGAAGGAAACAAAATGTATTTTTCCCCTTTAAACACAGATGAATTTCTTTAGATAACCTCAGAACACACTTATCTGGTCCAGTCAAGCAATCTGAAGTTATAGTTTTGCTGATGTCTCTGACCTAACTCCCTCTTCTTCCAATATTTCACAGCTCTTTCTATTTTCATTTCCTTTTGATTGTTCAATTATCTCTATTTTGCTTACTGTGGGGACTTCTTTTGAAAGTGATTATTGACTTTGCTCTCAACTTGGTTTGACTTAATAAATTGGTAACATAAATAAAACCTAAGCTGGGCAGAAACAGAAAAAGAGGTTGTTCATGTCAAATAACTACCTTTCATGTATTTGAAAGGTGAAGATTATAGAATGTCCAACTCTGCTTCTCTCTGGTGTGGGGACAATCTGAGCTGTGATAAAGTTTTGACATGGGAACAGAGCAGGATAAGCATGTGGTAGGATGGGGGTGGGGTGAGGAAGGACTTTGGGAAGCTGCTGGATCAAATTTGCGAAAAAGAAGGTTAAAAGGGCATCCCAGAAGAGCACAAAAGCTGGTTTAGATTTAGTCATTCAATTGCTCTCTTCGTCTTCATCACCTCTGTGTAAAGACCTAATAACAAAGTATGAAAAAAACTGTGCTCTAAACAGGAAGGTGCTAAATAAAAACAGCATTATTACTAATTACCTTAGTTAACCAAGTTGACTGAAAACTTATTCAATTCACGTCAGCATATAATGCTATAAATTTTCCTACAAGCACTGCTTTAGCTGTGTCTCCCACAAGTTTTGATATCTTGTGTTCTCATTTTAATTGCATTGCAAATGATTTTTAAATTCCCATTGTAACTTTTTAACGGGTTACTTAGCACTGTGTTATTTAATTTTAAGATATTAGGAAATTTTTCTGTTTTTCTGTTTTTTTAATCTGATTTAATTTCATTGCAGTCAGAGACTATACCTTGTATGTTTCTGATTCTTTTACATTTGTTGAAGTTTGTTTTATATCCTACAATATGATCTCTCTTGGTGAATGTTCCATATGCACTTAAAAAGAATGTATATTCTTTTTAAGTCAGGTCAAGTTTGTTGATTGTGTCGTTAAGTTCTATATCCTTATTGATTTTCTGTCTACTAGTTCTATTAATTACTGAGAGAGAAGTGTTAAAATTTCCATTATAATTGTGGATTTGTTTATATCTCCTTTTAGTTCTATTAGTTTTTGCTTTATGTGTTTTGAAGATGTGTTGTTAGGTGCATACACATCATTATTTAATACTCTTCTGTAACCTCATTAATATTTTAGTTCTGAAGTCTACTTTGTCTGAGATATATATATACATATATACACATATATACACATATATACACACACATATATATACACATATATACACATACATACACATATATATATATATATATACACATTCTGAGACATATATATATCTCAGAAGAAGGTTGTTTCTGCCAAATTCATTTATTTGAAAGGTGGAGATTATAGAATGCTCCAGTGGTTATATATATGTTGGGAACAGGCCCCCAAATCTGTAAATAAACTGGCCCCAAAACTGGCCATAAACAAAATCTCTGCAGCACTGTGACATGCTTGTAATGGCCCTGATGCCCACACTGGAAGGTTGTGGTTTCACCAGAATGAGGGCAAGGAACACCTGGCCCACCCAGGGCGGAAAACTGCTTAAAGGCGTTCTTAAACCACAAACAATAGCATGAGCGATCTGTGCCTTAAGGACATGTTCCTGCTGCAGATAACTAGCCAGACCCATCCCTTTATTTTGGCCCATCCCTTTATTTCCTGTAAGGAATACTTTTAGTAAATCTTATGACTGGCTTGCTGTCAATAAATATGTGGGTAAATCTCTGTTCAAGGCTCTCAGCTCTGAAGGCTGTGAGACCCCTGATTTCCCACTCCACACTCTATATTTCTGCATGTGTGTCTTTAATTCCTCTAGTGCCACTGGGTTAGGGTCTCCACGACAGAGCTGGTCTCAGCATATATATATATATATTTATTTTAATTAACATTTACATGGTGTATTTTTTTTACATTTATGTGCTATATATATTTAAATGACATATATACATATTTTCATCCTTTTACTCTTAACCTATTTCTTTATTTTAAAATGGGTTTCATGTGAACTGTGTAGTTGGGCTTTGCTTTTTTTGAGTTGACATGATCTGTCTTGATTTATGTTGAGACTATTGACATTTGTGTCACTGCTACGTTTAGATTAAAATCTAACATCTGGCTAGCTGTTTTCTATTTGTTCTGTTTGTTAGTCTTTCCCCTTTCCCTCTTTTTCTGTTTTTTTAATTAAATTATTTTTATCATTCTATTTTTCCTCAACTATTGATCTCTTGTTTATATTTCTTAAACATTGATTTTTTTCCTATAGAAAACATTTCCTATAGGAAAATTTTAAATATAGATTTTTTCCTATTGCATTTATGATATACTTTCATCATTATTTGTAGTTTATCCTTGAATAATTTTATTCTGCTTTATATATAATATAGGAGTCTCACACCAATATACTTCCAGTGTTTCTCTCTGATCTTTTGTGCTGCTGTTGTCAAAAATTTTACCTTTACATATGCTATAAACCAGCAACACAATGCTACTAGTTTTCCTTTAGACAGTCAACTATCTCATAGCATGACTAAACATTAAGAAAGGTGTCCTTTTATTTACCCTCACATAATTTCCCTTTGTGTGTGTGTTTGTGTGTGTGTGTATACACATTTACAAACATACATATCTTCAACTTTCCCATTTCTTTTTGAGGATCCAAGTTTCTGTTATAGATTGTTTCTGCCTAATGAGCGCCTTTAACCATTCTTGTAGCACTGTCTGTTGGCAGTAAATTCTCTTACCTTTCATTTGTTTGAAAAAGTTATTATTTGCTGTGGTTTTGGGAGGTATTTAACCTGAATTCTGAGTTGATTTTTTCCTTCCAGCCCTCTGAAGAGGGCTGTCAAACCATATGATTATCTCAATAGACACAGAAAAGGCCTTTAATAAAATTCAACATTCCTGTTAAAAAACTCTCAATAAACTAGGTATAGAAGGGAGATATCTCAAAATAACAAGAGCCATTTATGACAAACCCACAGCCAATATCATACTGAATGGGCAAAAGCTGGAAGCATTCCCCTTGAAAACTGGCACAAGACAAGGATGCCCTCTCTCGCCATTCCTATTCAACATAGTGTTGGAAGTTTTGACCAGGGCAATCAGGCAAGAGAAAGCAATAAAGCGTATTTAAATAGGAAGAGAGGAAGTCAAACTGTCTCTGTTTGCAGATAACATGATCCTATATCTAGAAAACCCCATCATCTCAGTCCTAAAGCTCCTTAAGCTGATAAGCAACTTCAGCAAAGTCTCAGGATACAAAATCAATGTGCAAAAATCACAAGCATTCCTATACACCAACAATAGACAAACAGAGAGCCAAATCATGAATGAACTCACATTTGCAAATGCTACAAAGAGAATAAAATACCTAGGAATACAACTTACGAGGGATGTGAAGGATCTCTTCGAGGACAACTACAAATCACTCCTCAAGGAAATAAAAGAGGACAGAAACAAATGGAAAAACATTCCATGCTCGTGAATAGGAAGAATAAATATTGTGAAAATGGCCATACTGCCCAAAGTAATTTACAGATTCAATGCTATTCCCTTAAACTACCATTGACATTCTTCGTAGAGTTAGAAAAAACTACTGTAAAATTCATGTGGAACCAAAAAAGGGCCCATATAGCCAAGACCATCCTAAGCAAAAAGAACAAAGCTGAAGCCATCCCACCATCTGATTTCAAACTCTGCTACAAGGCTACAGTAACCAAACAGCATGGTACTGGTACCAAAACTGACACATAGACCAATGGAACAGAAATAATGCCACACATTTACAAACATCTGATCTTCAACAAACCTGACAAAAACAAGCAATGGGGAAAGGATTCTTTATTTAATAAATGGTGCTGGGAAAACTGGCTAGCCATATGCAGAAAATTGAAACTGGACCCCTTCCTGGCCGGGCACGGTGGCTTACGCCTGTAGTCCCAGCACTTTGGGAGGCCGAGGCAGGCAGATCACAAGGTCAGGAGATCAAGACCATCCTGGCTAACACGGTGAAACCCCGTGTCTACTAAAAATACAAAAAATTAGCTGGGTGTGGTGGCAGGCTCCTGTAGTCTCAGCTACTCAGGAGGCTGAGGCAGGAGAATGGCGTGAACCCGGGAGGCGGAGTTTGCAGTGAGCTGAGATTGCGCCACTGCACTCCAGCCTGGGGCTATAGAGGGAGATTCCGTCTAAAAAAAAAAAAAAAAAAAAAAAAAAAGAAACTGGACCCCTTCCTTACATCTTATACAAAAATTAACTCAAGATAGATTAAAGACTTAAATGTAAAACCCCAAACTATAAAAACCTTGGAAGAAAATGTAGGCAATACTATTCAGGACATAGGCACGGGCAAATATTTCATGACAAAAACATCAAAAGCAATTGCAACAAAAGGGACAATGGGATCTAATTAAACTAAAGAGCTTTGGCACAACAAAAGAAACTATCATCAGAGTGCACAGACAACCTACGGAATGGGCGAAAATTTTTGCAATCTATTCATCTGACAAAGGTCTAATATCCAGAATCTACAAGGAACTTAAACACATTTACAAGAAAAAAACAACCCCATCAAAGAGTGGGCAAAGGACATGTACAGACACTTCTCCAAAGAAGACATTTATGTGGCTAACACATGAAAAGAAGCTCAACATCCCTGTTCATTAGAGAAATGCAAATTAAAACCACAATGAGATACCATCTCACACCAGTTAGAACTGCAATTATTAAAAAGTCAAGAAACAATAGATGCTGGCAAGGCTGTGAAGAAATAGGAAGGCTTTTACACCATTGGTGGGAACGTAAATTACTTTAACCACTGTGGAAAACTCTGGCGATTTCTCAAAGATCTAGAACCAGAAATACCATCTGACCCAGCAATCCCATTACTGGGTATATACCCAAAGGAATACAAATCATTCTATCATAAAGACACATGCACATGTATGTTCATGGCAGCACTATTCACAACAGCAAAGACATGGAATCAACCCAAATGTCCATCAAGGATAGACTGGATAAAGAAAATGTGTTACATATATACCATGGAATACTATGCAGCCATAAGAAAGAATGAGATCACATCCTTTGCAGGGACATGGATGGAGCTGGGAGTCATTATCCTCAGCAAACTAACACAAGAACAGAAAACCAAACACTGTGTGTTCTCACTCAAAAGTGGGAGCTGAACAATGAGAACACATGGACACAGGGAGGGGAACAACATATACTGCGGCCTATGGTTGGGGTGGGGGTAGGGAGAGCATCAGGATAAATAGCTAATGCATGCAGGGCTTAATACCTAGGTGATGGGTTGATAGGTTCAGTAAACTACAGTGGCTCATGTTTGCCTGTGTTACAAACCTGCACGTTCTGCACATGTATCCCAGAAATAAAATGAAATAAAATACAATTCTTATCTTTGTTCTTCTGAATCTAAGATGTCTGATCTTTGGACTTCAGCTATTTGAATATGATGTGTAGGTGTGTGGATTTCTTTTTCTATTTATATTCTTTGAGGTTTTATGAGCGTATTGGATTCTTGCTTTGATTCTTTCATTATATTTGGAAAATTCTCAACAATTCCATCTTAAAATACTTCTATCTTATTTTCTCTTTATATTCTGTCTCACATTTCAATTATACATATATTCAATCATTTGATATTGTTTAACAGCTCTTCAATACTCTGTTCTGTCTTCACTTTCTTTTCTACTCTTTTCTTTCAGGTGGGTAATATCTATTGACCTATTAAGTTCACTGATTCTTTCCATGACTGTGTTGACTCTGCTGATAAGCCCATCAAGGGCACTGTTCATGTTTGTTACTGTTTCTTTTTTCTAGCATTTCCAATTGATTTTTTGTTACAGTCAACATCTCCCTGTGAAATTCCATATCTTTCAGGACTGTTACTCAGCTTTTCCAACGGATCCTTTAACATATTAAACATGGTCATTTTAACTTCTCTGCTTGATAGTTCCAATATCTAGGTCATATTTGAGTCTAGTTGATAATTTTGCCTCTTGATCATGTTTTTTTTTCCACATGCTTTTTTGTATGTCTCATAATTTTTTAGTGAATCACAAATATCAAGGATAGGACAGTATGGGCTAAGATAAATAGTATCTATGTCTGGAACACAAGTATCTATGTATGGCACACTTCTTTTAGTAGGCCTACAGTGCTGGAGTTGGTCAATCTAGTTAGAAGTTGAGCTGGGTTTGGGTTTTGTAATTGCTATGGTTAACCTCAGTATATTACTAGCTTCAAATTCCTCTAGTGCTACCTTGTGTGCAGGTGGGGGCTATGGTATCAAAGGGCATGTCTCAATGTCCCTGCTCCGCCCTCAGCTTTCTGCTTTCTTTGAGTGTCTGCAACACACAGGGAGCTCTTTCTTGCTCTCCCCACGCAGAAGTAGAGTGCTATTGCTCGTTACCTGGTGCTTATAAGGCTGATGGGAGTGGAGCAACGAAGAGTTTCTCCGTTGTCCTGGCCCACCAATAGTCTTAGGGAGGCCCTGTGTGTCTGGATCTTAGGAGTGGGGCTTGCTCTGTGATCCTGCCCCTCCTTCCAGTGTCAATCAAATTCTGCGTTGCATCTGGTAGATCTCCCGTGAGAGATGGTTTGTCGTCCCTCCCCTTGTGGTAGGAGACATCTAATGGTATTGCTGTAGGATCGCAGACTTAGGACTCTTTTGTACCCCTCACCCAGGTATGGAGATTGTTTTTTTTTCCTTTTATTCTTTCCTTAACCAAAATGGGTCATACTTGTGCCTAGGGGCAGCATGATTTGCTGTTCCTTCTCTATCGGCTTAAGGCTTTTGTTCCACAACAGGGGCAGGCCAGATGGTGCTTAATATTTTTCCTGAAGTGTCCCATCCTCCAGGCTCACACCACCTAGAGAGGCTCTGTCCTGTCTGCAGCTCTGTCCTTGATCCTTCTCGTAGGCACCCAGCAAAGGTCTGTGGAAAAGAGCCTGTGACTGGGTAGGAGTTCCCTTTGTGCCTGCAGCTTCTGGGGTTCTGCACCCACACACTAGCCCACACTTGGCCTTTAGCAATTTGTTAAAAGGTTTAGCTGATTTCTTTTTTAACCGTATGGAGCCTGATGCCTCTTCCTCCTGTGCTCACAACCCACATCATCCTGGAGGAGCTTGTCTTTCTTAGGATTTCAGGCTGCTTGTATATGTGTGACCTCAGCTCTTTGATGGGTTTAAGAAAATTTATGATGTGGTAGTTTATCTTGCTTTTCCTTAGCCTTGGTGGAAGTGGCAATTTGTTCAATTATATGTATTGTATGTGTATGTACGTATATATGTGCGTGCAATGTGGTTGATGTTTCCTTTCAAAAACACAGCTTAGAAAAGTGAAGGCTACATTACAACTATTGAATAAGAATATTTTAAGGAAGAAAACAGGGATAATTAAAAAAAGGAAAAACCCAATGTGACTATATCTAGGCTTTGAGCTTTTTCCCAGTAAAGGGAAGAAGGAAATAGGAATTTCTTAATGTTCTTTATCTGAACTAGGTTCCGTGGGGAACCAGAGGGACCAAATGCCGATTTAACACTGGAAACCAGATAAGAATATGGGAAGCCTATTAGTCTCTTAAAAATATTTAAGAAGTGGATTTTGCGTTTTGTCTGAAAGGAAGAATTCCTCATTTGAACAAGAAAGTTATTTCATAAGTGCATATGAAAACAAAGGTTAAATCCAATCTCTGAATCTAAACATTAATCATTTTTTAAAAAAGGTCCTTCATATACTTCTCCAAGTTTGTACAATAAGGAGGTATAAATTGGAAAACTCTGTGGTAGCAGAGTTTGTTTTGTTTTTGTGTGTCTGTTACTCACTGAATAGTTAGGGGCATGGTAGCTGTTCTCTACCTCTACAAGCAATCACCTTGTCTGCTTTTTATTATAAAATTTGATGGCTTTTTTCCTGTTTTTATCTCTCTTGGTCTCATTGCACTCCTGCTTCCTGTGGCTTCTGTGAAACTATACTCTTCTGGTTCTAATTCTGATGAGCCTCTCTTCTCTCCCTCACACTTTTGACGTGCTAATGTTCCCAGACTTTTCAACCTCATATCCTGACCTCTTGCTTTTAAACTTCAATTTAATTTAAGACTCTCCACTTATTTAAATCTTTTAAGAGCACAAAGTGAACTTTCATAATTTTCTTCAAGTGGTTCTGACATCATTGTTGTTAGGATTCTTCCTTAGTATTTTATGATTTTTACATCCTTTATGAATCAACCCAGCCTCCAATTATGTCATCTACTGTAATGACTGGAATTAAAAAAAATACTGATATGTATTATGTGGGACTTTTAAAATTGACATTAATTCAAAGAGATTTTTCTTAATTTTTCTTTGTTCCTTAGTTTTATCTCTTAGCTGTTTACATATTAATCTTATCTCTTTCCTTTTATTGTCAGGGTCAGAACTTTTGGAAGCAATGAAAATAGTGAAGATGGTAGTTTTTGTCACATTTCTGATTTTATTGAAAATGCCTTTATGGTACACGGTTATGTATAACATTGACTGCTAATTTAAAATTAATTTTCTGTATCTTTATCTTGCATTTCAATTGTTATCTCTATATAGTCTGTGTTCTAATGAACTTTTCTTGTTTGTGTCCTATATCATGTATATTGTTTTCTGTAGAATTATTTTCTTACTGCCTTAAATAAATTCAGTTTTTATATTTATATTTTTATTTTTATATATTTTATATTTCCTTCTTGCTTTCTTTCTTTTTCTTTCTTTCTTTTTCCTTCTTTCTGTCTTCTTTCTTTCTTTCTTCTTTTTTGGTCTTGTTTTGTCACCCAGGCTAGAGTGCAGTGGCGTGATTTCAGCTCACTGCAACCTCTGACTCCTGGGTTCAAGGGATTCTCCTGCCTCAGCCTCCCAAGCAGCTGGGACTACAGGCATGCGCCACCACGCCTGGCTAGTTTTTGTATTTTTAGTAGAGACGGCGTTTCACCATGTTGGCCAGGCTGGTCTCGAACTCCTGACCTCAGGTGATCCACCCACCTTGGCCTCCCAAAGTGCTGGGATTACAGGCATGAGCCACTGCGCCTGGTTACCTATTTTTTCTTGATATCTGCAATTTTGTTTAGACTTACCTTTCCTATCTTTTTAGTAGGATTACATTTTAAATAATAAAACAAGGGTGCACTTCTCCATGCCCTTTTTCCCGTTCATTCAGTCAGCAGTATCACCTTCACTAATATAAAAAGCAAGATTCTGAATCCTGCTTGGATGACCAAGTAAAGAGGACCTGAGATACCTTCCTGAGAGCATTTGAAATTTCCTTGTGCCTCAAGAGGGGACCAGCTCTAAAACTCAGAAAAGACAAAAGTCTTAAAACCAAGACAAGATATGGCAAGAGTGGGACGTTTGAAAGAGATTTTTTTTCCGGTTTCATAAATTTGTGCCATTAACAAAGTTTTGGAAAGAGAATAAACAGAGACACTGGCCACCTTCCCCAATCAGGAACACATTTTTTCACGCGGGTGAGAGGGAGATTTATAGAGGGGAAAAGCTTAGGCTTGGATGCTTTTAGATAGATGTATCCCCATGAGACGTCTGGGTGAACAACAGAACCCCTAAAGAGTTCTAGTGATCTGGAAACAGAGACAAATTGTACCTCCTTTTCCAGGGGTGCTTTCTAACCTTGTAGAGAAGTCTTTTCTCGCTAACAGGTTATGTAAAGAATATAGGAGACAAGGTAGTAAGAGATGATCAAGTAAAGAAGACCTAAGACGTCTTCTTGAGAACATAAGAAATTTCCTTGTGCCCCAAGTCAGGGTCAGAAAGACAGATAGGGCTGGTGGCCCTGGAAGGGCTGCATCATCATGGTGACAGGGTGCGTCTGTGGAATTTGACATCAACCTTCACCTGGAAACCACATAATATAACACACTAGATGCCAATTGGGATATACATTGATGAATAAAGACAAGAAGGAAAGGGAAACAACTTCAGATTTGACTTCTCTTCAATGCCATGAAGCCACATCAGATTTCTCCACCCCGAGAACATAGGTGCCTCCTTAGAAAGAAGGAAGGGTAGGCGGAATCCTTGAAATGATTTAATTTAAACCCGAATTGATCAGCAGAAACAAATTCTAAAGAGCTTGTGTTTACCTGAAACTGCCTGAGATGATGATGATTATTTTTTACCTTTAGGCAGAATGCGGAATCTATGTTTTTAGGGATTTTTTTTTGAGATGGTCTTGCTTTGTCACCCAGGCTGGAATGCAGTGTTGCGATCTCAGCTCACTGCAGTCTCCACCTTCTGGGTTCAAGTGATTCTCCTGCTTCAGCCTCCCAAGTAGCTGGGATTACAGGTGTGTGCCACTATGCTTGGCTATTTTGTGTATTTTTTAAGATACGGGGTTTCACCATATTGGCCAGGCAGGTCTCGAACTCCTGGCTTCAAGTGATCCTCCCGCCTCGGCCTCCCAAAGTGCTGGGATTACAGGCGTGAGCCACTGCACCCGGCCAGAATATGGAATCTAGAAAAGAATCAAAGTAAGTTATAGAAAAGTAAAGAAAATATTTCTCTCACACAGGCTTTGTCATGGCCTGTGAAAATGTAAACCCACCATATTTTATCAGAAAAATCTGTATACTTTTCTCATCTGCTATTATGTCCTTTTCACAGATATCCTTTTTCCTTTGCTTAAGGTACTTTTTGCCATTCCTTTTTTTTTTTTTCCTGGAATCTTTTCATAGGTTTCATTTATCTCATCCTTGAATGAAAGTGAGTCAACTGACCTATATTTCCTTTGGACCCTCCCAGTTCTTTAGGATGCTGCCAGATTTGTCCTCTTAGATCTCAAGGTAGAATGGAGCTGAAAAGGTTCAGAGTCCTCAGACAACCTTCCCGTGACTCACAGCTATGTTTAAAATCTGTGTCTGCTGGACTGAAACAGAAGCTTTTTTATAGGCTGCCAGGGTTAACATCCTGGCTTGGCCATTTACTAGCTGTGAAGGCTGAGCAAGTCACTTAACCCTCCTATATTTCAGTTTACTTACCTATAAAACTGAGCTAACAATGGTACCTGACAAAGTTGTAAAGATTACATGAATTAGGTTAATGAAAGTGCTTAGATTAGTGCCTGGCACAAAGTAAACATTGTGTAGGTGTTGGTTGGTATATTTTTGTCATCATTATTCTTACAGGGGTCTCCTCTCTCTTCCCAATCCAGCTTATCTTGTGTTTTGTTTCCAGATTAATCTTTCTGGAGCACAGACCCACACATATTATTCAATTGATCAAACACTTTCAAAGGCTCCCATTGTTTACCACATTAAGGATGACCTTCTTGGCTTGGGATTCAAAGAATTCTGGTACAGGGGCTAGGACTTCGTCCCCACCTCTCACCGGTTCACTGCATTATGCTCAGTCCGTGATGGGGATCTGATTGTTTCCTTGAACTTGCTGTTCTTTTCTGCCTCAGAGCTGTCCTTACTGCCCCTGGCGCTTTCCATCTTCCCCATTTATATCTATTTCAGCAGATTTAAATTCTACCTTCTCCAGGATGCCAATCATAATTTCCCCATCAAATGTAATCTCTTGGTCTTTGCAAGCCCCACTGTACCTTGTCAAAAGTGCTCATCATGCGGTACTGAGAACTATAGCTTCCTGCAATGTGGATGTAGTCTTCCTCCACTTTTCCTCCCCTTCTGCCTCCAGGCACCTCACAGGCAGGAGTTTAGGCTGATTTATCTGTGTATTCCCTAAAATTCCAGCCACATGCTTTTCATGCGATGGGAGTGCAACAGATAGTTACTATTCTGAATGGAACCAATACAGATAAATCCCAGTTAAGGACTCTAGTACACAAAACAATTTTCTTGGTTCTACTTTTGCTGCATCATAGCGCAGAGCTTCTTAACTTGCTAAAAACTAAAGTTTTAAATGTTTCGACAAAAATATTCAGATAGATATACTTTCCCACAGGATGTCAGAAACCATTGAATGTCAACAAATATAGTGGGATATTTTTCTGTGAAGGAGGAAGTTGATACTAATCATTCAGCATAATTTCAATCACTCATATAATTGATGGTTGCAGATTTTCTTTTTCTTTTTTTGAGACAGGATCTCACTCTGTCACTCAAGCTGGAGTGAAGTGGCACAATCTTGGCTCACTGCAGCCTTGATCTCTAGGACTCAAGCGATCCTTCCACCCCAGCCTTCTGAGTAGCTGGGGCTACAGGCCCATGCCACTATGCCTGGCTAATCTCTTTTGTATTTGTAGAGATGGGATTTTGCCATATTGCCTAGGCTGGTCTCCACCTCTTGGGCTGAAGTGATCCTCCTGCCTCGGCCTTCCAAACTGCTGGGATTACAGGCAGGAGCTACCATGCCCAGCTGGTTGCAGATTTCATACCAGCAGTCAAATTAAAGTAAATAAAAATATAAGAAGATATTGTCTATTAAAATCTACAGAGAATATGAGTATTCAAGTTACAAAATATGGGGAAAAGGTTAAATGTCTTCACAGAATAAAACAATCAACAAATATTTATTATAAGTCACTGAGTGATATAAAAAATGTAAGATAAGGCTTTTATACCCCAGGAGATAATGCAGTTGGTAAGACAGGAGAGGAGGCTGTTTCACTAGTCCAGGGCTGCAGTGATTAGCATTGGAGAACAGCTGTGATGAAGAGGATAAAAGGAAAGGAGAAGCAAAGCTGATTTAAAGAAAGAACAAATGGGAAATGGAGATTAAATAGGGGCAATGGAGAAAGAGTAGTTTAAGATATTGCAACGTTTTAATCTATTGAGAAAACTGCCAATAGAAATATGGAAAAAAGGAGGAAATTATTGGGGATGGCGGTGGAAGAAAGAATAAGGAAAACATAAAATGCAATTTTAAGTAAACTGAGATTGTAGAAAGGTAAAATGTTCAGGTATAAATATCCAGAGGGCAGCAGGTATTTGCATGGTACTATACACTTTAAAAGCCCTTTTACATTTATTATTTTGTTTGAGACCTTTAGACATATGGGCAAGTCAGATATTTAAGTAAGTTATTTAAAATCCTAAGTCCAGAAGTCTGAACATGAACCCAAGGTTTGGACTCCTAGTACCCTTACAAGCACTGGGTTTGGTATCAGACCAGCTTTGGATTTACTTGCTTAAGTTGTTAGCTCTGTAACTTTACATAAGTTACTTCAATTCCTCTAAGCTGCATTTCCCATCCATACCTTGATCTCCCAGGCTCAACTGATTCTTCCACCTCAAAACTATCTTCTAGTTTTGTTGTAAGAATTAGATGACATAAAGCACTTAAGTAATTGGCATATTTTAAAGTCTTAACAAATTTTACCCATTATATTATTTCTACACCTCAGCTGCTTCCCAGAGAGCCTGGAACTTGAAAAGAGATCTATCTATCTATCTATCTATCTATCTATCTATCTATCTATCTATCTATCAATCATCTTTTTACAGGCATACCTTGGAGATACTGCAGGTTTGGTTCTGGACCACAGCAATAAAGAAAGTCACATGATTTATTCAGTTTCCCAATGCATATAAGAGTTATGTGTACACTGCACTGTAGTTTATTGAATGTGAAATAGCATATTGTCTTAAAAATAATATGTGCACTTTAATTAAAAATACTTTATTGCTAAAAATGCTAATGATCATCTGAGCCTTCAGGGAGTTGTAATCTTTTTGTGGTGAAGGGTCTTGCCTCAATGTTGGTGGCTGCTGATGATCAGGGTGGTGGTTGCCGAAGGTTGGAGTGGTTGTGGCAATTTCTTTGCTTTTTTTACTTTTTTTTCTTAGAGTTGAGGTCTTGCATTGTCACTCAGGCTGGCGTGCGGTGGTGCAATCATGGCTCACTGCAGCCTTGAATTCCTGGGCTGAAGCTATCCTCCTGCCTCAGCCTCCCTAGTAGCTGGGACTACAGGTGTGTGCTGCCACATGCAAGTAAATTTCTCTCTCTTTTTTGTATTTAGAGATGCAATCTTGGGTCTGGGTATGTTGTTTAGGCTGGTCTTAAGCTCCCGGCCTCAAGTGATCCTCCCACCTTGGCCTCCCAAAGTGCTGGCATTACAAGCCGCAATTTCAAAAAATAAGACAACAATGAAGTTTGTCTTATCAATTCACTCTTTTTTCATGAAACATTTTCTGTAGTATTCAGTGCTGTTTGATAGCATTTTACCCAAAGTAGAACTTCTTTCTAAATCGGAGTCAATCTTCTCAAAACCTGATGGCGTTTATCAACTAAGTTTATGTAGTATTCAAAATCCTTTGTTGCCATTTCAACAATATTCACAGAATCTTCACCAGGAGTAGATTCTATCTCGAGAAACCACTTTCTCTGTTCATCCATAAGAAGCAACTCCTCATGCATATAAGTTTTATCATGAGAGAACTTTATCAGCAATTCAGCACCACTTCTGATTCTAGTTCTCTTGCTATTTCTACCTCATCTGCAGTTACTTCCTCCAATGAAGTCTTGAATCCCTCAAGGTCATCGAGGGTGGAAATAAACATCTTCCAAACTCCCGTTAACATTGATATTTTGACCTCCTTGCATGAATCATGAATATTCTTATTTATTTTTTATTTATTTATTTTTGAGACAGGGTCTTACTCTGTCACCCAGGATGGAGGGCAGTGGCATGATCATGGCTCACTGTAGCATCAACCTCCCAGGCTCAAGTGATTTTCCCACCTCAACCTCCTAAGTTGCTGGGACTACAGGTGTATGCCACCATGCCTGGCTAATTTATTTTACTTTTTGTAAAGAAAGAGTCTTGCCATGCTGCCCAGGCTGGTGAATATTCTTAATAGCATCTAGAATAATTAATTATTTCCA
Organism: Pongo pygmaeus; assembly: GCF_028885625.2. NCBI lineage: Eukaryota > Metazoa > Chordata > Mammalia > Primates > Hominidae > Pongo > Pongo pygmaeus. The sequence goes on along the minus strand of NC_072390.2, from coordinate 31,179,679 downwards.
GAAGGCTTCTTAATGGACTTTGACCAAATCCATCAGAGGAATCACTATCTATGGCAGCTATAGCCTTACAAAATGTATTTCTTAAATAATAAGACTTGAAAGTCAAAATTAGTCCTTGATCTATGGATTACAGCATGGATATTGTGTTAACAGGCATGAAAACAATATTGATCTCCCTGTATATCTCCATCAGAGCTCTTGGGTGAACAGGGACATTGTCAATGAACAGTAATATTTGAAGAAACGTCTTTTTCCTTCTGAGTGGTAGGTCTCAACAGTGGGCTTAAAATATTCAGTAAGCCATGTTGTAATCAGATGTGCTTCCATCCAAGCTTGTTGTTCCATTTATAGAGCACAGGAAAAGCAGATTTAGCATAACTCTTAAAGGCCTTAGGATATTCAGGATAGTAAATGAGCATTGGCTTCAACTTAAAGTCACCAGCTGCATTAGCCCCTAACAAGAGAGTCAGCCTGTCCTTTGAAGCTTTGAAACCAGGCATTGACTTCTCCCCTTTAGCTCTGAAAGGCCTAGATGGCATTTTCTTCCTATACAATGCTGTTTCATCTACATTTAAAATCTGTGGTTTACTGTAGCCACCTTCACTAGTGATTTTAGCTAAATCTTCTGGATAACTTGTTGCAGCTTCTCCATCAGCACTTGCTGCTTCACTTTCACTTTTATGTTAGAAAGACAGCTTCTTTCCTTAAACCTGATGAACCAACCTCTGCTAGCTTCAAACTTTTCTTCTGCATCTTTCTCATCTCTTTCACCCTTTATAGAATTGAAGAGAGTTAGGGCCTTGCTTTGGTTTAGGCTTTGGCTTAAGGCAATGTTGTGGCTGGTTTGATCTTCTACCAGGACCACTCAAACTTTTTCTATATTATCAGTAAGGCCATTGCACTTTCTTAACATTTGTGTGTTTACTGGAGTAGCACTTTTAATTTCCTTCAAGAATTTCTCCTTTGCATTCACAACTTGGCTAACTTTTTGGTGCAAGAGGCCTAGCTTTTGGCCTACCTCAGCTTTTTACATGGCTTCCTCACTAAGCTTAATCATTTCTAGCTTTTGGTTTAAAGTGAGAGACGTGCAACTCTTCCTTTCACTTGCATGCTTAGAGGCCATTGTGGGATTACTAACTGGTTTAATTTCAGTATTGCTGTGTCTCAGGAAATATGAAGGCATGAGAAGAGGCATGAGAATAGCTGGTGAATGGAGGAGTCCGAACACACACACTTATTGATTAAGTTTGCTGCCTTATATGGGTGCAGTTCATGACAGCTCAAAGCAATTATAATAGTAGCATCAAAGATCACTGATCACAGATCACTATAATAGATAACATACTAATGAAAAAGTTGAAAATATAATTGTGAGAATTAGCAAAATGTGACACAGAGACACAAAGTAGGCACATGCTGTTAGAAAAATGGCACCAATAGACTCGCATAACACAGGGTTGCCACAAACCTTCAATTTGCAACAAAACACAATTTCCGCCAAGTATAAAAAAGTGACGTGCAATAAAATGAGGTATACCTGTGTACTGAAGAGTCTTGCTGCCAACTCTGACTTTATTCTATTTCTCCCTTGCCACACTACATGTAACCATTGAAATTAATTTATTTTTTATTCTTCCAGTGTTTCCTAATGCCAATATATGTATATATTTAATAATTATACACACATATGTAATATACATGAATATAGACCTGTAACTGCCTGTATATGTACAAATGCTTTGTACATATACAGGCAGTTACAGGTCTATATTCATGTATATTACATATGTGTGCATAATGCATATATATATGCATTTATACATATACAAGCAGTTACAGATATATAAAATGTTAAAGCAGTCTTTTGTGTATTAAAATTTCAGGTGCATTCGTATGTATTAAAGCATTAAAGCAGTCTTCTGTGTATTAAAGGGAGTCGTATATATATGCTTTAAAAGGACTGCTTTAAGATATACCAATGCATAAAGAAATTTTGAAAATAATCTGACAAACGAATAAACTTTTTACCCAAAATAGATGTTCAACTTTTATTTCTTTCCCCAACTGCTCTAAAGGACTCCAGTAGCGGACCTCTGTCATTTTGGTGATTAAGTATCTATTGCATCACTTTCTGGAAACAGTACTATGCATTTTCTTTTGAGAAACGATTTTTGTCTTGGCATTGGCCTTATGGTTTGTGTAAATGGAATTCATACTCAGGATTCGAGGTGGGTTTATAAACTTTAGTCATTTTATTACAACAGCCATACTGGGTTTAGGCACATGCTCTAAGCCAACTAGACTGAACTCTGGGAAATTGTTTGAAATGCTGAGACAGAAATCATCTCTTTTGTGCTGGATGTAAAGGAAGAAGCCCTTGAGCACCTACGAGAAGACTCAGCTATAGAATAAAACCAACATCCTACAAAATGGAGCAGACAAAAGGCAGACACAGGATCACTGGTGATGTTTCAAGGCCCCTGAAGTAAGCCCTACTTACTCCATGAAAATGAAGTCACTTGCTTCATCTCCCTTCAGATTTTTCATAATCTGAGTCAACAAGTTCTCTTTAATTTTGAAGCTAATATGAATTAGGTTTTCTGTTACTTATAGCTGAAATGATCACACTGACATAGTTTTTTTATTATGTGTAAATATCTACACATACTTGAATGTATTTTGGTATTTATTTCTATTCTCATAAGCCGTATGTTTATTCCTCTGCCAACATTAGACTGTTTTAATTTCTTTAACTTTATTCTTTGTGTTAGAGAAACTTTATTACTCAGTCCCATGTTTCCTAGTGGGGAATTCTCACTTCTGTCTCCCATACTAAGTCTCTCCTTCCCTTGGGAAGAAAAGTGATTTATGTGATTGAGAACATGGAGTTCTTGCCCTGTCTCTCTGGGACCTGCAGGGCCTGCAAGTGTGTACTCCTTTTCTGCTTCTTCTAGGGCTAACAGTATGTTTTGATACTTGGTGGAGAAAGGGTTTCCATATTTTGTAGTGTTTTTCCCTTCCTTCTTCCTCAGATTTCTTGGCTCTTCTTTCACGTTTCCTCTTTTATATACATTTTTAGGTCAGCATTTTAGAACTGATAGAAACACTTTCTGGCCCTTTGATCAGAACTGTATTAATTTCATATAATAACTTTAGAGGAACTGGTATCTTGTTCAGGAGCTTGGTGTATTTTTCTGATTACTCAGGGCTTCTATGTATAATATATCACAAAAGATTAATAGTTGTCTTCAATAAGTTTTATATTTTTCTTTGTATATTTATTTCCAGCTATTTGACGCCATTGATTACTATGGTAAAGAGCACTAAAAAAATCTAACTGGTAGGGTGGTGTGTAAGAAAAACCATTTGTGTTTGCTTATTAATTTTTATTGTGGCCAACTTGATTAAATCTTTTATTAGTCCTAGATAGATAATAATATCTTAAATAATAAAAGTTTTCTCCTCTTACCCCACTACACGTTTTGATTGTTAACTGTAGTGACTAGGAATTATAGTATTGAATAATACCTGAGATAACAGGTATACATATCTTGTTCCTAACTTTTATTGATAAGCACTTAATGTTTTACCATTGATTATGATGCTTGCTGTTCACAGCAAGATAGAAGTTTTGTCTATTGTTTGCTATTTCTTTGAAAATCAAGTAGGTTTTGTATTTTATTAAATATTTTTTCAGAATCAAATAATACATTTTTTTCTTTCATTTGTTAACATAGATAAAAACATTAATTGATATTCTAAATTGAACTAGCTACACATAGTTCATATAAATGGCACTTTATCCACATTTTTAATTCTTTAGAGTCATTCTTATAATTTTAATTCCTAATAGTTTATTTAGGAGTTTTACATCCACATTTACAAGTGAGACTGACTTCCAGTTTTCCTTGTCTGTGTGTATTCTTTAATCTAATTTGGTATCAGAGTTTTGCTAGCCTTTTCTAATTCCAGTCTAATTTCTATTTCTAGTTAAGATAATTCCAGTCTTTTTCTACTACCTGGATGTAGTTTCAGAATATAAAAATTATTTGTTTCTTAAAGATTCAGTAGAAATCATCTGTAACATTTTCTGAATTTTGTGCTTATTTTAGAGAGAGATTTTTGACCACCTTATTTTCTTCTGTGATTATTATTGTTTTGAAATATCCTATTATTTTAGCCAATTTTGGTAATGTATATATTTTTGAAAGCTAATAGTGGTGTCTACAATTTTCAGATGTGTACAAAATATTCTCATGCTTTCTTGAATCCCTGAGTATATCAGGGATTATATAACTGTAGCTATATCCCATACATTTATCTGTAATTATGTCCCTTTTCTTACTGCTAACATCACTTATTTGTAGCATTTCTTTTTTCCCCTTTGATCAACCTTGCCAAGGATTTGTCAATTTTCCTGGTTAGTTTAAGAAATCAGGTTTTGATTTATTGTTCCAACTCTAGTATTATTTTTTCATTTTGAAAATTTCTGGCTTATGCTTTTCTATTTTTGAAAGTCTTCAAATATAATGCTTTTCTGATCACATTCTTCTTGAGACACATTCTATTTTTTGATTACAGATTACGTATAGTATACATCTCTTCTCTGTCTCTGTCTCTCTCTTTCTCATTCCAGAATACATACTAGAAAATAAGAATATAATAAGAAGGGGTTGGTCTTGGTGACTCAACCAATGTTCTTCTCTTCTCTAGTTCAAATAATACAGCATAAGGCACAAGTCTTTATAGTTCTGTCAATTATTTAAAAGTCACCCCAATTCTATTAAGTTTGTCTGATCTTCCTGTTTTCCTTCACGTTAACTTTGAGCAAATGCAATCATCAAACAGACAATGGAAATTCCTAGTGCCTGAATCACATTTACTCATTCAATGTACAAGGATTGAAACACACACACACACACACACACTCACACACACATGCTGGGGCTAGGCACTGTGCTGGCTGCCAGGACACACATGTGAGTCAAACAAGGTCCACCGCATAAAAGAAGCCCTGAGAGGAGTGGAGAGAAGCACTCACATGGTGCATAATCCACTGAGACCATGCTTTAGTGAGATATGTACTGAGTGTTCTCAAAGCAAGATGAGCAATCAGGGATGGATGCTCAGGAAGTGGCTTGAATTGAGTCCACAGGGCACTCAAGCATGCCAGCCTGTGTTCAAGGCCATGCTTAGTGTGCTTTCCTCTATGCAAGTTAGCAGCAAAGTCCTCCGTGCACATATGCCCAGGAATTTTAAATACCATTTCTTTGAGGAAAGGAAAACCAATGTAACTTAATAATATAAAAGTGAAATAGAAGTCTTTTATTTCAGAGGTAGAAAGACCACTGTAAATTAAACCGTAAATTTGGTCTAAATCTCACTTCACATTACTTCCGATATTTTTAGCAAGATTACTTAAAGTCATATTATACTCACTTATCGTTGAGTTTGTGAATAACATGTATTTACTTCAACTTATAAATTTTGATTTAACCTTTGAACTTTTGGGTTAACCCAAAGAAACATGTAAATGGCAGAAATGTATTGCTATTTAAAGTAATTTAAATGCAATCTATTTCTATAAATGTTTGTTGCTTTTTTATCTCCGATATCCAAAAATCAGGAGAAAAGGAAGGCTTAAAAGTTGTAATTAGGCCAGGCGTGGTGGCTCACGCCTGTAATCCCAGCACTTTGGGAGGCCGAGGCGGGCGGATCACGAGGACAGGAGATGGAGACCATCCTGGGTAACACGGTGAAACCCCATCTCTACTAAAAATGCAAAAAACTAGCCGGGCGTGGTGGTGGGCGCCTGTAGTCCCAGCTACTCGGGAGGCTGAGGCAGGAGAATGGCGTGAACCCAGGAGGCAGAGCTTGCAGTGAGCCGAGATCGCGCCACTGCACTCCAGCCTGGGCGACTGAGCGAGGCTCCGTCTTGAAAAAAAAAAAAGTTGCAATTAAACTAAAAACTGCTTAATTTTTAAAAAAGGTTTTTGTTTTGTTTTGTTTTAAGAAGTAGCAGTTGGTAACTGTCTCTAGCTCAGAAACAATACATGGCCAGGAAAAGAGAGATTGCTCATCTCAACTCAGAGAATAAGGGCCACAAAACAGCACGTTCAGTGCCAAGAAACCTACAATGTGGCTGTAGCTCACACAGAAGCCCAGGTTCTAGTCCTGAGAACTCCAAGGGAAACTTCTGCCCTTAGAATTCACCCCTTTTTCCAATCATTACGCGAGTATTTCACTGGCAGAAAGGCAGGCTGCACAATCAGCAGTCATGCCCCCAGCCCTGCATGCATCACCTTTCCACATTCCGAGGGTGTAGGACGAGGCTAGAAGGAGGAGTGGGTAGAAGAAATTGTATTTGCCTTTGGTAATTTTAAGTTTGACCATTGCATTGCGTTTAGCTGTTTTAATTGTGCAGGTCAGAAAATGTGCCCAGGTTTGCTAAAATAAATACACAAATGAAACTCACGAAGTGCCAGTAGTACTTCCTTCAGCCGGCAGAGGGCAGAACAGAGGAACAGAACTTCACAGAGCAATGCACTGCTTGTCTTCGTAAACCAAAACGCAAACCAGAAGCTATGTTTTCCTTCGTTTCTTTAGAAAAGTTGTACATAGAAGAATAGCATTTTTGAAGGAGGACTTTCACCAAAGCTTTTAATATCAGAATAATATATCCACTTTAGTATTTGATGTGTCCAATGTCAAGACATCCAGATTCACCCAAACTGTGGCAGGGATGAGGCAGGAGAGATCCGAATATAGAGCCGTCCAGTGTGCAAATTTCAGTTAATTCTTAGATCAGTCCAGAGTGTATAATTCTCAGAAAGGAAAAGATTTGTGAATTTTGTTATAGTTGTTTCATGCCAATGAACGTTCTCGTCACATTCTGATCATTTAAAATAAAATGCACTAGATTTACTTTAACACTTTGGTCTCTGAAAGAGAAAGAAAGCCACACAGCTTAATAAAAGCAACCCAATGCAAGTATTTGTTTTAAAATTGCCTAGCTAAAACACAGCGCCACTTCATTAAAATTGCCTCTTTGCTGAAGCAAAACACACATTGTGCTTAAATTCTACTTCAGCCTGAACTCCTTCTGAAAGGAAAGGGAGAAAGCTGTAGTGGAAAGTGATTCACAATTCAGCCTTTCTATAAGGCCTGACACTCCCATTAGGCTTAAATGGAATCACACAGTGAATTTTCCACCAGCTAAATTTACTAGGGAAAGCCGTTTGGAGGCTGTCTTTTAGTAGAAGCACAGGAAGCCCGTGCGATCGATGAAGAATACCGACCCTCCTCTAGCTATGTCTGGCTCCCCTTTCCCTATCCCACTTCCCAATTTACTTGTTGCCCATGACCCAGATTGGTTTACAATGCCTTCTACCTCACCATTATGAAAAAAGGGATTTCAGGGTTTCTTTCTGGGGGGAAGAAATTGAAAGGTTTTAATATTTAGGCTGTAGTGATGGTTGTGTAGCACTGCTAATAAATATACTAAAAACCGTTGAACTACACATTTTAAATTGATGAACCGAGTGATGTGTAAATTATTTCTTAATAAAGCTGTTAAAAATAAATTGATTTATCTCTCTATGATAGAAATGAATGTAATGTAATGAATAGCAATGTTTAAACTCGCTTGCTTTTTAGCTAAAATGAGAGTCAAAGCAACATTATTTGATTGTCAGATTCTGTTTCCTTTTAATTTTTTTATTTTTCCATTTGGTGTTTGTGTGTCTGATTTTCTTTCCAGATTTTTCTTTTAGTGCTTCAGGTCCGAAGAAAAGTCTTGGTTTTTGTTTATTTACTCTAAGAATTGAAAAATCTATAGATGGGGTGCAGAAAATGCTACCTCAAAATATAGCCCCTGGGCATACTGAGTAACTTGAGAAAACAGTGGAAGTAGGGACATCTCTTTCTCCCATTCCCTCTCTCCTGAAGCAAACCAAAGAAACTGACATTCTTCTGTCCCCTGACTCCCCTGAAGCGGGTCATAGAAGCTAGAATTCCTTTCATACCTTCTTCCCTGAAGTAGGTCATAAAACACAGGAAGATCACTCTCTGACCATCTCCCTCTCTCCTCCCATAATAACCCTCATACCCTGAAGAAAGGAATGTCACACAAAGAGGACAAGAAGAATCCAAATAGACAGGCCTTGTTCAGTTCCCCCAGTTTATCACCATTAGATCACATCCATTTGTCCTCCAATCACACTTCTGCGTGACTGTCAATATAAATACAGTTTTCCCTGGGGCTTTGGGTCTCCTTTCTGAAGGCTCCTACGTCAGGTAAAATTTATATTAAATAAGTCTGTATGTTTTGCTCTTGTTCATCTGTCTTTTGTTATAGGGGTCTCAGCCATGAACATGTAATTGGATGAGGAAAAGGTATTATCATTTCTCCCATGCCCTGTATTACACAATAAAAAAAAAAAAAAACCAATAACATCTTGTATTTGTCTTATTTGAAAATTTTATTTATTAACTCATGCCAATTATTTGTATATATGCAAAACAAGATTGGAAATGACTTCCTGTTACATGAAAATGATTTCATCATGTGATATAACAGCTAAATATTTTAAAGCAATTTTAGGCAGCATTTAATAAAGGTGCTAACAGTGAGGAAGGAAGTATCTTCTACTTGGTACTGGTCAGACACATCTGGGGTTTGGTGTTAGCTTTAAACAACAGTGTAGCCTGGAATATTTCCAGTAGAAAGAGAAAGGGCTCAGGCACACTTAGGAGAAACCTATTTCTACCTCCAAATAACTGAAGGGCTGTCATGTGAAAGAATGAACTTCTTTGACATAGCTCTTACAGTACAAAATTGTATTTGTTTTACAAATAGTACAACAGGTATAAGTTCTAAGGAGACACGAAAGAACTCCGTAATGTTTGGAGCTGTCTAAATGGGAGTGAGTTACTTCATTAAACAGTGAGCTCCTATTTGAGAAGTGTGGTTCATGACCTGGAAATGATTATATTGTGGGAAGGATGTGCTAATTCCAGGTCCAGCTTGTGACTGATATCTGGTGCCATCCGCAACCGGCACTGGGGGTGTCCTTTGGGGAAGTGGTTGAGTGTGGACTAACTAAGTTATATCACTTGATGATCAGATCATTTTGCCAAAGCACACCTACGCCAGCTTTTAAAAGGCTCATGTAATTATATTAGGCCCACTAAAATAATCTACTTTTTGCCATTTAACATAACATAATTAAGGGAGTGATATCTCCTCATCTTCAGAGGTTCCACCCACACTCAAAAGGAGGGAATCGTACATCAGCGTGGGGCATTAGGCCACTCTTAGAATTCTGCACTTCACAGGGTGACTGGTATTAAAATATTCCATGGTTACTGTAGTGTTCAGAGGAGGCTAAAGTGTCCACTGACTTTGGAGCTCCTGCTTCACTACTTGGAGACCTGTATTTTTTTTCAGCTCTTGATGCTGGAAGGAAGGTTCTTTCCAACTTGATGAAATAATCACCAAATAGAAACCAGTGGGGACTTTCCTGAGCCCCTGCTCCTGAATCGGGTCCTCTCCTTCCTGCATTCACTCCTAGAATCTCTAGGACTCGAGCCTATAACAAGTTCAAAACTTGTCCAGATCTAACTTTAATGAATGTAATCACTTGAAATGTGAAATATATATATAGTGTATAAACATACATACATACATATATGTTTCACATGTGTAGAAGATTTCTCTCGTCTCCAAAAAAAGGATACACAGTCATGCATTGCTTAACGATGGGAATACCTTCTGAGAAATGTGTTGCTATCCAAATCTGTCACTGTGTGAATATTACAGAATTTATTTACACAGACCTGGATGACCCAGCCTACTAAACACCTAGACTATATGGTATAGCATATTGCTCCCAGGCTGCAAAGCTGTGCAAAGCTGTACTAAATGCTGTAGGCAAATGTAACAATGGTAAGTATTTGTGTTATTTAAACATATTGAAACATAGAAAAAGTACAGTAAAATACATTGTTATAGTCTTTTGGGACCACTATCCTACATGTAGCCCATTGTTGACTGAGCATCATTATGTGGTGCATGACTGTCTATATCCTTGGTAATATGGATTACTCTTAAGCCATTAATCCCCACAGTGTGTACTCATGGAATGGTAACTGACTATAGAATTAAGCTTAACAAATCATAATTAGGAAAACAAATCATCCATAAAAAATACTGTGCACAGGCAGTTGCCAAATTATGAATATATCAGGTCCCCATGGTTTACTTTTCAGTCAGTTGTTTAGAGCCTAATCCTAGAGATACTGTATTTTGGGGAAAATGCTGGTTAGGTTTCTGGGTTCCTCGTGGGTTTAATTAGCCCATAATGAAAATGAATTATAGTAGTAATAGTAATAGAGATCAGGATTCTGGGAACAAAAGAAAATGTTTCTCCTTATTTTTTATTGAGTAGGGCTATTTGGGAGAATATGTGGAAATAGTTTGCTTTTTATATTTTTCACTCTTTGCACATTTTGTTAATTTACTTTTATTCCTCTACTATTGCTCAGAAAGTCCCCTGAGATTCCTGGGATTTTCTGACTGCCCATCTTGCCTCACTGGCCAACAGCACCATGCTCCCTGTCCCAGGCGGGCTCTTCTTCCAAAAGTCCTATTAACTTACAAATCCTTTTTCCTCCCAAATGCAAATGAAGCTCTCTTCATTTCATGAAGCTGATCTCACCTAAGGTTATGACATTAGCTGTGGTTTTTTTCTAGGTGCTCTGTATCAAGTGGAGGAAGCTGCCTTCCATTCCCAATTTGTCGTGTTTTTATTGTGAAGGGCTGTAGAATTTTGTCATACACTTTTTCTGTGTCTATTGAGATGATCTTGTGAGTTTTTTCTGTTGTATTGATATGATGTATTATATTATTTGATTTTTGAATGTTGAACCCAACTCACATTTCTGAAATAAATCCCATTAGGTCAAGGTGAATAATCCTTTTTCTATGTTGCTTGATTCAGTTTGCTAGTGTTTTGTGGAAGATTTTTATGTCTATATTCATAAGGGATATTAGTCTGCAGAGTTTTGTTGTTTTTTTCCTTGAGATGTCTTTGCCTGGTTTTGGTATTAGCAAAACACTGGCATCATAGAGTAAGTTAGGAAGTGTTCTCTCCTCTCCTATTATTAAGACTTTATAAAGGATTGGTATTAATTCTTCATAATAAAATTTCTGGAATAATTTATCAGTGAAGTCATCTGAACTATGGATTTTCTTTATGGAAAATTTAAAAATTACTAATTCAATTTTTTAAGTTACGGTTTTTAAATTAGTGATTCAGTCTGTTATAGGTCGATTTAGATTTTCTATTTGTCTGATAATTTGTGTTTTTCTAGGAATTTGTCCATTTCATCTAAGTTATCTAATTTGTGGGCACACATTATATAATATTTCCTTATAATCCTTTTTATTTCTGTAAGATGGATAGTGCTGTTCACTTTTTCATTCCTGATTTTGGTAATGTGAATCTCATCTTTCTTCTTTTGGTCAGTCTAACTAAAGGGATGCCAGCTTTGTTGATCTTTTCAAATAATAAATTTTTTGTTTTATTGATTTTTCTCCTTTGTTTTTGTTTTTTATTCTGTAATAAAATAACATAATAATAATTATTATTTATATTTGCTTTAAATTTAGTTTTTTTCCCTAGCATCTTAAGATGGAAGATGGTTATTTATTTGAGATCTTTCTTCTTTTTTAATGTAGGCACTTACAGCTATAAATTTCCCTGTGATCACTGCTTTAGCTACAATCCATACATTTTGGTATGTTGTATTTTAATTTTCATTTCTTTCTAATTTCCCTTGTGACTTTTTTCTTTGACTCATTAGTTATTTAGGATGCGTTGGGTAATTTCCACATACTTGAGAATTTCCTCATTTTTTTTTCTGTTGTTGATTTCTAATTTAATTCTGTTGTGGTAAGAAAAAATAGTTTTTTATTATTTTAATTTCTTTAAATTTATTGAGGCTCGTCTATGGACTACTATATGGTCTATCTGGGAAAATGTTTCATGTGTACTTCAGAAGAATATTCTGTTGCTGTTGGGTGGAGGATTCTATAGATGTCTGTTAGATCTTGTTAGTTTATACTGTTGTTCAAGTTTTTGATTTCCTTGTTTATCGTCTGCCTGGTAGTTCTATTCATTATGGAAAGTAGGGTACTGAAACATTTATTATTGTTGAATTATCCATTTCTCCCTTCAGTTCTGTCAATTTCTGTTGTTGTATTTTGGGGTTGTGTTGTTAGGTGCATTATAGCATATATTTTCAACTTCTATTCTAGATTTAGGGTATACATTTAGGGTTTGTTACCTGGCAATATTGTGTGATGCTGAGGTTTGGGGTACAATTTATTCCATCACTAAGCATGGTACCCAATAATTACTTTTTCAGCTCTTGCCCCTCACCTCTCTCCCCGCTCCAGTAGTCACCAGTGTCCATTTTTGCTGTCTTTATATCCATGTGTATGCAATATTTAGCTCCCAGTTAAAAGTGAGAACATGTAGTATTTCATTTTCTGTTCCTGTGTTAATTTGCTTAGGATATTGGCCTTTAGCTGAATCCATGTTGCTGCAAAGGACATGATTTTTTTTTCTTTTTTTATAGCTATGTAGTATTCTGTGGTATATGTACCACATTTTCTTTACCCAATCCATTGCTGATGGGCAACTAGGTTGAGTCCATATCTTTGCTATTGTAAATAGTGCTGTGATGAACATATGAACACATGTGTCTTTTTAGTAGAACAATTTATTTTCCACTGGATATATATTCAGTTATGGGATTGCTGGGTTGAATGGTAGTTCTGTTTTAAATTATTTGAGAAATCTCCAAACTGCTTTCCACAGTGACTGAAATAATTTACATTTCCACCAACAGTGTCTAAGCATTCTCTTTTCTCTGCAGTCTCACCAGCATCTGCTGTTTTTGGACTTTTTAGTAATAACCGTTCTGAATGGTGTGAGATGGTATCTCATTGTGGTTTTGATTTTCATTTCCTGATGATTAGTGATGTTGAACTTTTCTCAAAAGTTTGTTGGCCATTTGTGAATCTTCTTATGAGAAGTGTCTGTTCATGTCTTTTGCCCATTTTTAATGGGGTTATTATTATTATTTTTTTGCTTGTTCAGTTGTTTAAATTCCTTTTAGATTCTGGGTATTAGACCTTTGTCATATGCATAGTTTGTAAATATTTTCTCCTATTCTGTAGGTTATCTGTTTACTGCTAGTTTGCATGGCTGTACAGAAACTCTTTAATTAGCTCCCACTTACCAATTTTTGTTTTAGTTGCATCTGCTTTTGAGAACTTAGTCATAAATTATTTCTCAAGGTAGAAGCCCAGGACAGTGTTTCCTAGCTTTTATTCTAGAATAAAAGTTTGAAATCTTATATTTAAATCTATAATCCATCTGGAATTAATTTTCATATGTGGTGAAACATAGGTGTCTAGTTTCATCCTTCTGCAAATGGCTAGCCAGCTATTCCAGCACCATTTATTGAATAGTGAGTCCTTTTCCCACTGCTTATTTTTATTGACTTTGTCAAAGATCAGACGTCTGTAGTTCTGTGGCTCTATTACTGGGTTTTCTATTCTGTGCCATTGGTCTATGTGTCTGTTTTTGTGCCAGTACCATGCTGTTTTGATTATTGTAGCCTTACAGTATAGTTTGAAGTTGAGTAATGTGATGCCTCTGGCTTTTTTTTTTTTTTTTTTTTGGTTTGCTTAGAATTGCTTTGGATAATTTTTTTTTGGTTCCATATGAATTTTAGAATAGTTTTTTGTCTAATTCTGTGAAAATGATGTTAGTTTGATAGGAATAGTGTTGAATCTACATATTGTTTTAATGATATTGATACTTCCAATACATGGGCATGGAATGTTTTTCCATTTACTTGTGACATCTGTGATTTCTTTCAGCAGTATTTTGTAGCTCTCCTTGTAGAGATCTTTCACCTCCTTGGTTAGCTGTATTCCTAGATATTTTACTTTATTTTTTTTGTGTGACAATTGTAAACGGGGTTGCTTTCTTGATTTGGCTCTCTGCTTGAATGCTAGTGGTATATAGAAATGCTACTGATTTTGGTACATTGATTTTGTATCCTGAAACCTCACTGAAGTTGTTTATCACTTTCAGGAGGTTTTTGATGAAGTCTTCAGAGTTTTGTAGGTATAGAATCTTATTGTCAGTGAAGAGAGATAGTTTGACTTCTTCTTTTCCTATTTAGATGCCTTTTATTTCTTTTTTTGTGTCTGGTTGCTCTGGGTATGACTTCTGCATATATGTTTATAATTGTTATATTCTCCTTGTGGATTAACCCTGTTATCCTTATGAAATATTTCCCATTATCTCTAGCAATATTTTTATTTCTTAGTTTATATATGTCGTCTCATATTTATATGGCCACTCTAGCTCTTTTAAGGTTTCTGTTTGCATGGTATATCTTTTTCTATCATTTTACTTTCAACCTACTTGTATATTTGAACATAAAATGTGTCCTGTAGAGAGTATATAGTTGGGCTTTGTTATTTTTCCAGTCTGATAGTCTCTGCCTTTTGATTGGATTGTACATATTTAATATTTTATTGTAATATTTAGATTTAATCTGTCATTGTTTTTATTTGTTTTGTCATTGTTTTCTGTATGTCTCATGTTTGTTTCATTCCTTTCTTCTTTACTGCCTTGTTTAGTGTTAAGCAAATATTTTCTAGTATGATATTTATTTAACTTATCTTAATGATCTTTAAATAATATATGCATTATTCTCTTAGTGATGTCTCCAGTGCTTACCATGCACGTCTTATCAAAATCTACTTCAGATTTATATAAAATTCATTCCAACAAAATAAAGAAAGTTTACTCACATATATGTCTATTCCTTTCCCCTCTTTTGGGTACTATTAATGTTGTGTATATTGAGCTAAATATGTTACAAACCAAAAAATACATTGTTATAATTTTACATAATCTTATTATTTTTTTTTTTTACAAAACTGAGAAAAGAAAGAAGAGGAAGTACATATTTACATAGTTTGCTATATTAACCTTATTATATACCATTTACAATTCTCTTCATTTCTTTCTGTGGATTTGAACTACCATCTGGTGTCATTTTCTTTCTTTCTTTTGTTTTTTGTTTTTTTTTCTTTGAGACGGAGTCTTGCTCTGTTGCCCAGGCTGGAGTGCAGTGGCGAGATCTTGGCTCACTGCAAGCTCTGCCTCCGGGGTTCATGCCATTCTCCTGCCTCAGCCTCCCAAGTAGCTGGGACTACAGGCGCCCGCCACCATGCCCGGCTAATTTTTTTGTATTTTTAGTAGAGACGGGGTTTCACCCTGTTAGCCAGGATGGTCTCAATCTCCTGACCTCGTGATCTACCCACCTCGGCCTCCCAAAGTGCTGGGATTACAGGCGTGAGCCACCGCACCTGACCTATCTGCTGTCGTTTTCTTATTCTGATATAGTTTTGCTTCTACCAACCTTCTCTGCACTGTTTTTGTCAAAAATATTAAATTTCTATATATTATAAACTCAGTAATATAATGATACACATATTTTTGTGCAATTTGTCCTTTAAATCAGTTTAGAGAAGGGGAATGAATATTCAATTATACTGTCTTTTTTATTGACCTACATCATTACCTTTATTAGCACTCTTTCTTTTCTCGTGCAGATTCATATTATTCTCTGGTGTGGTTTGCTTTTAGTTTTAAAAACTCTCTTTAGTATTTCTTGTAAGGGGGGTTAACTAACAGCATTTGTTTATCTCAGAATGTTGTTATTTTGCCTTCATTTTTCAAAGGTAATTTTGGTAGATTCTTGTTGACCTTTTTTACTTTTAGCACTTCAAATATGTCATACCACTGCCTCCAATATTTCTAATAAGAAGACAATTGTTAATCTTTTTGAGATTCCCTTGTAAGTGGTGAGTCATTTTTCTCTTGCTGTTTTCTCCTTCTACATTTTGACTATAATGTGTCCCAGTGTGAATTTCTTTGTATTTCTCCTACTTGGAGTTTACTGAGCTTCTTGACTCTGTAGAAAAATGCTTTTCATCATATTTAGGAATTTTTCAGACATTGTTTCCTTGAATATTTTTTTCTGCTCCTTTTTCTCTTCTCCTTCTGGTACTTCGATTATGCATAAACTGGTACACTGAATGGTGTTCCACTTTATTTTTTCAGGCACTGTTTATTTTTCCTCATTCTTTTTTTTCTCTTTTGGATTACATAATCCCTACTGATCTTCTTCAAGGTCACTGTTTCTTTCTTCTACCAGCTCAGACTGTCTGTCGAGCCCCTTTAGTCATTGTTTTATTTATATTTTTGTACTTTTCAAATTCAGAATTTTCATTTGGTACCTTTAAAAATAATTTATCTTTTACTGGAATTTTCTATTTGATTAGATATTGTTATCATACATTTTCTTTCATTCTTTAGACATGATCTCATTCAGTTCTCTGAACTTATTTATAATGTGTGATGTCATCGTCTGCTAAGTCAATTATTTAGGCTCCTTCAAAAGCAGTTTCTATTCCCTGCCTTTCTTCTGTCTGTGTATCTACTATGAGCTGAATATGTTATGGGATGAAGTGTTTCTCCCCAAAATTCATCGATTGAAGTCCTAACCTCCAATATCTCAGAATGTGACTGTATTTGGAGACAGGGCCTTTCAAAGAGGTAATCAGGTGAAATGAGGTCATATGAGTGGGCCCTAATGGAATACCACTGGTGTCCTTCCAAAAAGAGGAGATGAGATCCACACACGAAGGGAAGTTCATGTGAACACAGCACGTGAAGACCACATGGAGGGAGGTGGCCATCTACCAGTTAAGGAGGGAGGGCTCAAAAGAAACCAACGCTGCTTACATCTTGATCTTAGACTTCTAGCATCCAGAATTTTGAGAAAATACATTTCTGTTGTTTCAGCCACATAGTCTGTAGTACTTTGTTATGGTGTCCCTAGCAAATTAATACAGGGTCACATTTTCCTGTTTCTTCGCATGTCTTGTAATTGTTTCATTGAAAACTGGAACTTTTGCATAATACATTGTAGCAACACTGCTTATTGATTGCCCCTCCTCCACCCCAGGGGGTTGATGTTGTTGTCTTGGCCATTTATTTACACTTTGATGACTTAAACTCCTCTATTTCCCACTCAGTGTGCAGCCTCGTGTTTATATCTTTGAGCCTGGCTATGTAGAGATTTCCCCAGGTCAGCATAAAATCACTGGTCATAGATTGTGCTTAAGCCTGCTTAGCCAGTTATACTTTTACTCTTTACCTTGGATGTGTTTGTGGGTTGGAGGCTGCTATTGCAGTTTAAGTAATTATGTGTTTGCCTTCACATTTTGTGAGGGACTACTAGCTTGGATTTTTCTTCTCCCATCACTCCAGAGAAGGCACAGTCTTGGGTATGCACATGGACTTTCAGGCTGCCAGGGATCAGCATGATTTTTCTTCTTAAGCCTGCTTTCCTAGGAGTTGCCTCTGGGTCAGAGTAGCTTATGGTTCAGCCAGATTTGGTGAAGTTTGTGCTTAAGCCTCTAGTGCCAGTGAGGCTTCTGCCCTTTGTGGATTATTCTGTGTGTGGTTTAGTGGTGTTTTCAAATCTGCCCACATCTAGCTCTGATTGCTTCTGACTATTGCTAGGTACAGCCTTGCACTGCACACAGCCTTCGTGACCACCAGGATTATGTGGCGTCCCAGAAGGGTTCTTCTTGGTCGTCTTTCCATTGTACTCGGTTACATTTCTGATTGCTCTGCCATTTTACATGTGGTAGCTTGCATCATGGAGCTATGAGTGCCTTCTAAATTGCTCTCCAACAAGATGCTCATTGCTTTTGACAATGTCCTTAAGCATGGAATTCTCCATGCTCCATTCCAAATAAAGCCAGCCCCCGCAGGCCGAGCTGTGGAGTTCTTCGTCCCTGAGATCTGCCTCTTTGGCCTGCCTCTTCGGCCTGCCTCTTCCTGAGCAGCACTTCTGTTCCACTGCACAAGAGCTGGGGGTAGAACCCACTCTTGTCGCAGAGTGACATCCTGCTCTGCCAGCAGGTATGGAGTGTGTGTGGCCTGTACCTTCCTGGCTTGCCTTTCCTTGTATGGAACCTCGGCCTTAGAAGTGAGCTGGGATGAAGGTGGTCAGGGCCTCACTATTCTCTCCTAGCTATGCCTGGGGAAAACTTCAGTCCTACGAATAGAAGTTAGGTGGAGGAAAGGAATCATGGGCCTCTCAGTCACCCCCACCTAGAATGGAATTTCTGTAAAATGGGGCTGGAAGATAAGAAACTCTGTCAGCCCATTCCTCCCATGGTGAAACTGTAGCCCCAGACTGGGGAGCTGGGGTGGTGGTGGGAAGAGTCTCATTTTCTTGGTTGGATCTCCCTGGATTAGAGCTCCTCAATCAGTTTCCCTAAGCCTGGGGTGGAAGGTAAGGGTCATGATTGAAATGCCACAGACTCCTGTCTTAATGAGATTTAGCTGATTTTCTCATTTTCTTGAATGACTATTACTCTATTTACTTTATGTCCTTAGGACAATTCTCTTTAAAAAATTATGTTTTTAAAAAATGCTTTCCTCCTGATAAATGGATGTTTACTGGGGAGAGATTCTGAGGGACTCTTCACTCTTCTCTGGAGTCATCTTTCCCTTTGCGTTACAAATAATTCAAATAACACAAATAATGACTCCTATCTTTGGGTATACATTTTTTCATAATGAAAATTTTCTCTTCTATTACTTCTATATATGTTTTATATACTAATAACTTTATGTCAATATTTTATTTTATTTTTTTGAGATGGGGTCTCACTTTGTGGTCCAGGCTAGAGTACAGTGGCATGATCACAGTGCACTATAGCCTCGAACTTCTGGGCTCAAGTGATCCTCTCGCCTCACCTTCCCCTGTAGCTGGGACTATAGGCATGTGCCACCATGTCTGGTTAATTTTTTTTTCTTTTTGTAGAGATGGGTTCTCACTATGTCTCACAGGCTGTTCTTGAACTCCTGGCCTCAAGCAGTCCTCCCTCCTCAGCCTTCCAAAGTGCTGGGATTACAGGTGTGAGCCACTGCACTCAGCCTATCTCAGTATTTTAAATAATAGAGCCACCAATAATTAGTGCACTGCAGGACAGAGCAAAGAGCTAATCCTTACTCAAATCGATCTGCATTTGAATAGCACTCTATCGTTTCACAATGCTATTGAAATGATAATAGCACTTTGTCCTCATTGGGAAGTGACTGGAATGTGTTTAGCAATATGGAATACAGTGAGGATGACAGCCGAAGGCACACAGGTTGTCCTGGCAGAGCTAGGACTAGAATCAGGGCTCCAGACTTCCAACTCTTCCAACCTAAAAAGAGTGAATTAGACAAAAGCACTCTTTTAAAAAAATCTGCTTATTTTATGTCTAGAGTAGGAGCTTATCTACCCACAAAGATGTGGATCACTATTAATCTGGAAATTTTCTGTTTCTATATTTTAGTTTAGTAACAATGTGATGAAAACTTGTGCTTTTGATAAGATTTCCTATGAAATGAGACATCATTTGGATATATAAATATTCTCACTGGCAAAATTACTTGACATAGGCACCTATTTATTTGATACAATGACTGAATTTTAAGTATCTCTTTGAGGTTTAAAAAAAAAGCCATTGAAAGTGAAAAAAAGAAACAACCTTTTAACAGCAGAGGGGGCTGGCTGAATTAATAAAAGGGACTGCTGAATTACAATTCATCATTTAACTGAAGGATTCTTTTCAATACAATCAGTACTTTGAAAATGAATATTTATTATGACTGAAAATTACTGAAGATTAATTATAATGCTATTTATTAGGAGACCTTTAAAAACCATCCCTTGTTTGAAAAACACTTATAAAGCTCCTAGTTGTTCAGACATTTATGTTAGCAACTGTTAAAAAAAGCAGTGAGCTGCTACTAAATATACCAGAGTGCCCAATTAAATTTCTACAGGTCATCAGATGGCGTCACTGACTGGTGGAAAGGCTGAAGTTAAATCCTTCATCCTAAAGGAAACAATCAGACAACATGAGTTCTGTATCTAATCCGCTGCCTGACAGAAAGCCAATAGGAAAAAGTGAATTGCACATCACTCTTGGCTTTTCATAACCATTGTCCACAGTTTAATCTTGATGTGAATCACTGAGACATAGCTTGTAATCATAAAATCTGCAATGTCAGCGAAGCAATGATAGACAGGTAAGAATGAGATTGGTGCTCAAAGCAGCTAGGGAGGTCTAAAGGTTTCGCCTGACAAGAGAACAGATCAAAATATGGCAGAGTAATTGCCCACCATTTCCACTGTTTCTTTTTCTTCTGAATTAAAAGTACTCAGTCATGCAAACAAACCAATTGTAATGTCTGCCTTTCCTTCTTTCCTTCCTTCCCTTTCTTCCCTTCTCCCTCCCTTCCTTCCTTCCTTCCTTCCCTCTCTCCCTCTCTCCCTCCTGCCATCCTCCTCCCTTTCTCTTTCTCTCTCTCCCTCTCCCTCCCTCCTTCTCTCCTCTCTTTTTTTTCTTTTTTTTTTTATTAATTCAACAAATATTTACTGAATGCCTACAGTAGGCTAGGCACTTTGTTACTAGGCTAGATACTGGGCTAGGCTAGATACTGGGATATAGCAGAGAACTAGGTAGACACAGACCCTGTTCTCAGTGCTCACATTCTCATGGTGGTGGTTGGAGGAGGTAGGCACAGACCGTGAATGCATAAACAAATGCAAGATGAGTTCTGGTTATGGTGGCTGTTAGGCAAGACGGACACTGGTTAATGTGACAGAACTTGTCTAGAGTGGGGGTGCAAGTGGGGGTGTGTGAGGTGGGATAGAGATTGGGCCATGCCAGTTAGGCCATTAGGAAAGAACTGTTTTAAGACCTGAGAGTGAGAAGGAACTGACTGTGAGAAGAACATTCCAGGCAGAGGAAACAGCAAGAGCAGAATCCCTGAGACAGGAAAGGGTGTGCAGGAACTCAAGGATAGATTGATGTGGAGGAGGTAATGCTGTGGAAGTCAGGATGGGCAAGAGGATGAAGGGACAAAGCATCTTTGGTTGGCCAGACTTTATTTAGGCTTCTGAACCTTCTCCTAGGTCCATCTATGCACTTCCTTGTAAAATCTACTTTTAGCAAAGAACCCTGCTAAGTCACTTTGGCAAGAACCCCTCACCCCCCGTCCTCAATATCTGATCACTCTTGATTCTGATCAGGTTCCTCATCCTCCACCATCCCCCAGGTGATGTCTGGTTATCCTGGCCTGCCTTCATCAAGAATCCTGTTAGGTCAGTTTAGCCAGAATCCCCCTTACTCCTGATGTTTCTTCCTAGCAATTTCCCATCCACTGACCCCCACCCCGCCCCTTGACTGTTAATTCCCACTTGCTCATGCCATACTCAGAGTTGAGCCCAATCTCTCTCCCCTACTGCAAGACCCTGTTGCAGTGGTCCCTGTACCTATCGTGATAGTCCTGAATAAAATTTTCCTTATCATGCTTTAACAAGTACCACTGAATAAATTTTTTTTAACAGTAGCAATATAATGATGACCAACATTTACTGAGAGTTTGCTGTTTGTTAGCTCCTCTAAGAAACTAACATGTATTATCTCATTTAATACCCATGACAAACTTAGAAAGTAGGTATTAGTATTATCTTCTTTTTAAAGGTGAGGAAACTAAATCCTAAGTCAGGCAAAACCAGGAGTTGAACCAAGGTTGTCTGACTCCAGCATCTGTGAGTTTAAATACTATGCTTTAGTACTAGAGGGAATGCAATCATGTGGAAGTGAGCAGGCTAGACAAGGGCTCTGTCATTATCCAAAAATATGTATGGCACACCCTATGCCTGTGATGGTGTAGTAGCAGCTCCATAGAGAAAGTTTCATAGACACAACCTTTGCTTTCAGTGTATTTATAACCAGAAAAAGACAAATGTTATAGCAGGAGTGGTTATAGGAGGGGAAAAATATTAAACCAAAAAGCAAATGCATGGTTACAGTTCAGTCATCACATGCAGGCAAAAACTTAAATTATAGTTCACTTTAGTCCTTAGCTAAGTAGTTGTGTCTATTTCAGACAGAAATCTTATTCTATAATTCCCAAGAAAGGCCTTTTCCCCCACAATTATTGTGTTTTCGCTTCTTATTTTGAGGGGGTGATGTGGGAGAAATAAATGAAGCTATTGTTCCAGAACAGGTTAGTCATGAGGTATAACCTCAAGCTGGCAAATCCCTGTGGAATTGTAGTGAAAATGTTTTTAAGTTCTTTGCACAGTTAGGACTTTCTGAACTAATTGTACTAAATTCTAGGACCTGAGCTAAAAGGCAAGCCTGCAAATTAAATGATGATTGATTAGATGGCAAGAGACCATCCAGAGAGATCTACCTCCCTAGAGGTAAGTATTTGTATTTTCATTTCAGAGGAGAATGAAGCCTGAGACCATGGAGACATCCTAGCATTATAAAGCTGGAGAGGCGAGACTTTGTCTGCTCCTTGGAGGGATTTGTTTGCATTCCAAAGGCTAAGAATAGGAACTCAGGATCCATGCCAAAGAGCAAAGGTTCTCCCTTCTCTTTCAGGAGGGAAGGGGAGATGGCTGTCCCTCTCCTATATAACTACCCAGGTTCATATTTGGGGGATTTCTTGCCTACAGTGGACCCTATTTGCTTCTCATTGCATTGCCCCAAGGGTAAGAACTGGGGCTAAAGGGATCTGGAGTGGAAATTATTGTATAAGGAGTGATAATTAATCTGTTCTGCTCCAGAAACCTTGTGTTTGCATTAAGGGTAGTATTAGTAAATATAGAATTGGAAACTTACTATCCTTCCAGCTCTTTCTCCCTCATGGGCATCAACGGACAAGATGGGAGGAGGGAAGCACCAGCCCATGTAGGTGGTTGGTGGGAAGGAGGGG
Organism: Pongo pygmaeus; assembly: GCF_028885625.2. Taxonomy (NCBI): domain Eukaryota; kingdom Metazoa; phylum Chordata; class Mammalia; order Primates; family Hominidae; genus Pongo; species Pongo pygmaeus. The sequence goes on along the minus strand of NC_072390.2, from coordinate 31,156,715 downwards.
TGGAGTTAGGGGAGTTTTAGTGACCAGGGAGCTTGGACTCTGGGCCAGTTCACTTCCTGCATTCCAGGTGCAGGAAAGGAGAAAGGGGGATCAGTTTGACTGCTAAGTTAAATGTAGGCCAAGGAAACTGTTTCCAGTAGGTAGAACTGGGACAATATTCACTCTCAGGGCCATAGGAGACCCTCCATAATTACATGCATAAGGATGCACAGAGGACAGGGAGGGAGGAAGAAAGGAAGGGCCTAATAAAGTCTACTTGTGGAAATATACTTGGACTGTGGGACAGAAACAATGTTCAGGAACATAAAAAGTGACCATCTTAAGTAATGCTTACGTAATATTACTAAATGACCCCACATGCCCAGCTGGGCAGAACAATTAGAAAGGCTGATCTACTCTTCATTCAAGAGGGAAGTCACTGGAGCTGCTGAATGAACAGAGCATAACCCATGAGTTGTGGAAACTGCGATGGAACCGTGTCAGCAATTGCCCTTCGAATACAAAAAGTGGAGGGCCCTCCTCTCCCTTTCTCAGGGTCTTAATCTACACTCAACTTCTCAGAGACTTTGGGCAAAAGAGAACACTGTTTATAAGGCAGATTTCTGTATAAAGCAGATGTGTGGGTTGGTTTTGCCCCTGGAGGGGTTAAAATGCACTATTCTGGCATATTGACCATTTAAGTTAAGGCCACGTGAACATCAGCAGGTGTGAAAAGATCACTCTGAGCTTCTTGGTGTTTCTTAAAAGCAGAAGATGAAATTCCCATGTTAAAGATGCACTCCTAGAGGAAGCAATATTCTTATCATCAAGGATGGAAAGTCAATCCCAAGAGAATGCTGAACAGATATGGCTAAACTAACTCCTCTCCATTAAGGCTCCCCACATAATTTAGTTGTTTTCTTCTCAACTGACTGCTCTTTGTCCAATTCGACATATAAGTATCTGACACTGCTTCTTGGGGTCTTCATTTCTTCCTGAGAGCTCCTGTGCTAAGAAAAACTTGTAATATGCTTTCTCCTATGAATCTAGGTTATGTTAATTTCACTCTCAAACTCAGCCAAGACCCTAGGAGGATGGAGGTGGAATTTCTCCACCCTTACACCTCCAAAATGAATACTACCAGAATTTAATATTATTGGGAAAAAATGTTCGAATAATCCTCATGCCTCTAAAAGTCATTATATCTCTCACCAACTGTAAATAGCTTAGAATATTGAATTTTGGAGTAGATGAAGAAAGAAAGATCTCAGCAGTTTGGGCTCAGAATCTAGACACATAATGATAGGCCAGGGCCTCTGGCTCATAAGATACAGAACAGCTTTGGCCTCAAGCAGAGCTTGGGTCTCCACTGACACTATCAGCTCAATTTGAAACAATGGCCTTGTTTTCAGAAATCCTTCACCATAAAATATTTTGCTGTTTCATTAGTCACCATTAAAAGTGTTAAAAATGATTCATTCAATACTTTGTATTTTCTGTTAAGGAGGAATAAAAGTATTGACTCATTCAATACTTTTTATTTTCCTATTAAGGAGGAAGGTTTACATGCGTGGTGTTTTCTCTCCAGGGTTCAGAGTTCATGAGAATCACATTATCTTGATGTGGATTATTTCCTAGCCTGAAACAGAGAAAGGCCACGCATACATCCCAGGATTTTAGCCATTGTTACCAGCAGTAGAAACTTTGACAGACCTTCCTGGAGACCATCCACCACTAGCCAGAGTTAATGGGCAAGGCTAGGTACCCCGGAATCAGGGCCTCGAGCATGGCAAGCAAGCATGGGGTCCAGGCTGGTGGGCAAATGTCATAGCCTCAGTATGACAATGGCCGGCAAAGGCCAGTGATAGAGTTGGATGAAGCTTGGATATCAGTATATAGGAGCAAGGCAAGGGGTCACTTACTGTAAACTTAGTGCATAGAAACATTTAAAAAGCACAGTACCAGGCATTATGCCAGGCCCTGGGAGGCACACAGATGAGTGAAGAGGGGTGCTTATGGGTGACAGATATGTAAATGGACAATTACAATACACAGCAGTGCATATGTTTGACATGTGCACAGGTCTTCATGAGAGCACAGTGAAAGGGCCTCCAGCCCAGCCTAGCAGTAGGAAGTGGGGGGCTACAGGAGGAGGCCAGAGAAGGCTTCCTGGAGAATGGATGCCTGAGCTGAGTCATAACAGATGCAGAGCAATTCACCAGACAAAGGAGAGAAGCATTCCCATCATTAGGGACAACAGGCTGGCCTCACATTGTGTTGCTGTGGATTGCGGACTCAAGCAATATTGACAAAAAGCCCCAGACTCAGTGTCTATCTGTGTAGACACAGGGCTGCAATAGCGGAGACTCAAGAGGCAGGTCTGCACGACACACGGTCAGGGCCAGGGAAGTGTGCTAACCCCAGGAAGGCTGAGCTGTGCACTTAAAACAAACAAACAAAAAACACAAATAAAAACAAATCCAGGAGGGTGTGTATTAGAACAAAGGGCACGAACCCTAATCACAGGGAAAAGTAATGTACGTTGAAGAAACTAGATTAAAGTTGACAAAGCAGTGAAACTAGATACACCTGGACCTTTTCTTGGCCAGAGATGTACTGTTTTTATGTCTTGGTCTCAGGCCAAAAATTTGTCCTAAAATTAGAGCAGGTCACTGGGTTCACAGGTGGATGCTACGAACATCTCCAGGGCCAGAGTGACTGGAGCCACAGGAACAGGGAATCACAGAGACCAACGGTTGAAGCATCAGCAAACAAAAAACCAAGGGCACAAGCCGCAGTGGGTGAGACTTGATGAGCGAGGCAGTTTTCTGACCTAGTTCAGGCTTCCTCTTTACTTTCCTGTGTGGCAGGAATCAATCCCAGCACAGCTGGACTCAGGCTCATAGTTGGAAGCTTGCAATTTGAAGCACCTGGCCAAGGCAGCCTGCACCGAGCAGGGACACAGCTGTAGCTTTTTGCGAGTCCTCTCATGGGTAGGGGTAGGGGGATCACATTAAAAAATAAATAAAAGCTACTGCAAAGATGGATATAGCAGACCTCTCTATGTTATTAAACATTTTGTCTCAGAGCTGATTTTATACTGCCCTTAAGTGCAGAGATAGCAATAGTCAACTCAGCAGTGCAGCAACTCATTCGCTCAAAATTACAAAGGGACAACTTCTAAGAGCACATCTCTCAGCAAAATACAAAGCTTGTTTGCCATCTAGCCCGAATTAACCTGTTCAACACCATGCACAAATGCACAGTTTAAAATACTTGCACAGCACATTTTTAAACATCTCTATACCTATTTGCTTTATATAGTTGTATAAATGGAGTATGCATATCTGTGTGTATGTCACATATACACACATACAGGGTAAATATATATTTATATACAGGTAGATATATTAGCCCTGCATTTATAGTTCTAAAGAAATGAGAATGCCTTTCTTCTTGGAAGATCCCTTTAGAAATTTATAGCTGCTTAGCATCATAAAATGGCTTTTCCCCGGACCTGCCACAAGTCTGTTGTGCAACCTCACAGCAGCAATCTCATTACTCTAACAGTGGTTACATATGGTGCTTCAAGATTTTTTATTTTTAAATCACAGAAACCCAAAAATATAGATATCAAAGACACTTTTCAAAGGCAACTTCTAAAAAGGATAAAACCTCTTCAGACAGCTGTCCCAGATTAATGAAACCTTTCTCCCTCAAGGGAAATGAGAACATCCTACAGGAAATAGCAAAAGGTGGCATGACAGTATCTCCAGAAGATGAATTTCCTTCACTGCATTTATAGCACTAACCCTTCAGTTCTGCCTTAAGATCAGATTTGCATAATCATATTTTGTATCCCTAATCATTTGGCTTATGACACTGTAATATCAGTTGAAAATTTCCAAGAATAATTATATCATTTCAGAAGAGGAACTGGAAGCAGCCACCAGAGTTGAACCTGTAAGCAAGGTGGCAGTTCTGAACATCAGCAGGAGCTACTATGCATGATTTGAGATTATTCAAAAGCCAGCATGCACCTTCACATCCTTCTCAAAGTAGTGTGTGGTATCGGCTGGCTAAGAAAATAGATCAGCAGTCAATAATACATTTTTAAAAGAATAAGTATTTTTCCAAAGGGGAAAAACCATGATTTAGTCTCTTTTTTCCACCCTATCAGGGTATTGGCTACTTGCATTATTTGGTAATCATTAGTCATTTTACTGCAAAAATGAAGAGGTACAAAAATACAATGTAGAAAAGAGAGAAGAGAAAAGAAAGAGGAAAAGGAAGTAATAGGAAGATTTCAAATTCAGAAGAGTACATTTGGAAGCATTTCTTTAGTTGATCCATTGATGAAACAAAAAAGTCATTTGATTTCACAAGGCAAAATTGGGGCTACTTCACTAGTGTATTCCCTAGCAATTGACTTGATAATGATTTTTCAAAATAAAATATATTATCTGAAAAACATAACTGAACACAATTGTAAGATCATATATTTGCTACAAAATAGGAAAACATACTAAAATACTATTTTATTGCTAATTTGTTATCCAATGTAATGGTGAATTAAGACCTCAGAAAATAAGGCCTGAAACACAGGAGATTTAAAAATATTTTTCCCAGGTATGCCACAAACTGGTTAAAGCTTTCATATGTAATTTCTTGGCTTATTCAATTAAATTATCCAATCACTGTGAAAAGAAACACATGTAAAACATTCATTTTACATGGTTCAACACTATGCAATAGGTTCATGTGTCAAAAGAAATCACTGACTACGATAGTCCACAGTAAGACTGAGCTTTTTCAAAAAGCATTTTGAGTTTGACATAAATCTTGTTTTTTATGGGACACTTCTTCCTTTGTTAGCTACACAATATTTCCCCTCAATAACATCACTAAGTTCAGTAACAGCATTCTATGTCACTAGAGACAATCATGGTTGGCCCTTCATATCTGTGGGTGCCACGTCCTTGGATACAATCAACTACTAATTAAAAATATTCAGGAAAAAAATTGCATCTGTACTGACCAGATACAGACTTTTTTTTCTTGTCATTATTCTCTAAGCAATACAATATAACAATTACTTACATAAGATTTACATTGTACTATGTATGGTAAGTAATCTAGAGATGATTTAAAGTATACAGGGGGGATGTGAGTAGGCTATATGCAAATACTACATCATTTTATATAAAAGACTTGAGCATCTGTGGATTTTGGGATCCAAGGGCATGCTTGTTACCAATCCCCCTCTGATACCAAGGAATGACTGCATGTATCTCCTGCAACTGCTGATTCCACACGTGAAAATGTGATTATACTACTTGTCATTTATGTGCCACTTTCTGTTTTCTAAATGCTTTACAATTTCCTCTGGGATTCAAATGAGCAGAAAAGTAAGCCCCCAGTACACAGGAAGGCAAGAACCATGGAAACATCTCCAACTACCACGTTCCTACAAAGAGACACGGGTCATTAAAAATTAATACTGGCCTGGAGAAGCAGGACCAAGGAGCATGCTATCAGCAAAGATCCAAGTTAATACCCCAAACCTCCAAGGCTGGACCACATTTACCAATGGAGAGAAAAATACATGCCCAAGATGAGAGTCAATGGCAGAAGCCAACACAAGATCTCCTGACTTTCCATATGATATTTTGCATCACAGAAGATTACGCTACTCTGAAGACCTTGACTGAACAACTAACTCCTGGTAAACACTGGCATTTTTTTTTAACTTATAGTTTTCCTGGAATGCCTGGAAATTTTCCTTCTAAAGGTTGAGTTCAGTATTCGAGAATAAGTTAAGGCTAAATTCATAACAATAACAGAGGCTATAGAGTGAACAGAAGTTTTTTTGGTTTGGTAAGGAAGGGAGGAGCAAGGAGCATTTGCAGTCAAAGGCCATCTATAAGTACAATTGTGTTATTTATACCTAATTATTAAAATCATAATAGAGGGGCTACCGAAATGTGACAGCTAAATTAGTGCTCATTGCATGAAGCACAAGAAAATAAAATAATCCTTTTGATAAATTCCACAGAGAGAAAAATTAACGTAATGATATTTGGCAATGAAGACAGGTAGCACCTTTAAAGATTCTCTATGTTTAAGAGAAACCCATAAGGAGCTTCCAATTTCCAATCTAAATTCAAGTATTACACACATATATAATAGTCTGGGCAAGCATATGGCTGTCTGGACTACACTGTGGTAATGTAGTATCTCAGCATTGCCTTTTCATTAAAAATTGTATCGGGCCACATCAGGCAGCTCCTCTACCTTTCCTTCATCATGAAGGAGAGAGTGGGAAATCGTGGTGTGTCATAGAATGAAACTTGTCAGAAGCACTGGTTCGTCATCCTCACAGGCCAATCTGCTTTCCTGTAGATATGTGCTTTTCTAAGACTATAAGGAACACTGCGACTTTCCCTGAGGCTTTGGGTTACTGGAAGATGAGGAAGGATGAATGTGAAGTAGTGGACTGTTTTAAATTCCATCCGACCATTCTGCTTTCCTGAGCAACCTACCCATGCCAATTTAGTACTGGCTTACTTCAAAGCATTAGGACAGTGGGATTCTGTCTACAGCTGTGCCATGAACGGACTCTGATTCCTTAGGCAAAGAATCTCTTCTTGCTAAAATAGTTAATTTGAAGGAATAACAGGAATATATAAAATAATGTTTCAAAGTGTTTTGGTCACCTGGTAAAGAACTGGATTTCACATGAATGCAACGTAATCAGTACTATCCTTAACTATTGATGACATACCTAAATGGGACATTCTGGGCATTGTCCGGAGCATGCTGAACAGAAAGCATTATATTTTCTTAGAAAAACTTAATCGTGCCCTCATTTGACCAGCTTTTCACCATGTCCAAACCTTCCAGAATATTGTGATTTAAATGAGTATAGTCTGTTCAATTTCATTGCAAGAACATCATTACATGTTTTATTATAAGAACATCAAATATTTTCCTTCTGTGTTGGTTTTTCAAGCTGTTCTTGTTCTAGAGTAAAAGTTTCATGTACTCTAACAAAACCTTCTCAGTTATATAGACAGGTAACTATCTGCTATTTCCCAAATTTTCAGAATGAGTAAATTCCAGAGGCACTGATGATACCAGTATACTCATATTACCTCAAGTGAAGAAAGAAAGGAACAACGAACACAGATAGTACCTGGAATAGTGATTATTTAATAGTAAGTGATGGATTAGTAAGTGAATGTGTAAGTGATATCAGCAAAATTGAGTGAAGATCCCAGTGACATCTGGATATGATCAGAATCTCTTACCATTTCAACACTTATAAGTTCAGGACATTCGTTTATTTTATATTGATTTATTGAGTCACTTATCATTTATGTGCCACTTTCTGTTTTCTAAATGCTTTACAATATTAGAATCTAGGAAGACAATGCTGAGGAAGACAGATTCAGTCCTTGTTCTTGTGAAGTTTACATTCCAGTAGAGGGGGCAGGACCACACCCTCCCATTGCACCGACATACACACAGAACATGAACACGGACGACAAGAGAGCGGCACATTGCAACTAATGTCAGGGTCGTCACAGAGAAAGAGCCGAGGGAGCCATTACAGGTAAGGGAAGGCTGTTCTGAGAAGGTGACATTTTGGCAAAGATCTTTTAAAGGAGGACAGAGGAGGCAGGAAAACAACCAGAGAATGCCTGGCAAGAAGTTGGCCTGTTGCAAAAACCGTAAGAAAGTCATCCACTCCGATGGGCGAGGATGTGGCCAGCAGGGGGAATTGCAGGAAAATACGACAAGGATTTACCCAAGAAGGGACTATTTGCATATAATTGTATTAAAAAAACCAGAGTCATAAACACATGTAATATTGATAAACAATGTCTTTTATGATCACAAACAGCATTACTGTGTCTTTTTTTCAGAAATATATTATGCAACTATTTATATCCCAAGATAACTGCAGACATTCAGACTTTCACAGAAAGAAACAAAGACCATTATTGTCTCCAGTTTATGAGCTTCAGGAAAAAAACGCGTGTGTGTGCGCGTGTGTAAAAGAGAGAGCAAGAACAGTTATTTACTAAACATTAGAAGAAAGTCAAACCATGTGTGGGTTCCTGTCATTCAGGCTGTCACAATCATTTTATTCCACATGACAAATGGAATAAGAAATAGTGATATTTAAAAGTAAAACATACGAAGAACTGCAATATGTTAAAGCACAGGTTAGGAAGCTTTTTCTCAAAGGGCCAGAGAGTAATATTTCAGGCTCTAAGGGCCATACTTCCTCCGTTGCCAGTACCCTACTCGGCTTTTCTAGAACAAAAGCAGCCACAGACAATACATAAGAGAACAGGTTTGGCTGTGTCTCAATAAAGCTTTATTTACAGTAACAGGAGATGGGCCAGATTTGATCCACGAGATGAGGTCTGCTGACTCCTGCTTTAGAGGACTAGAGGACAATGCTCAATAATATCTAGAAGAATCACTCCAAAATATCAAGCCAATTTCTCAAATGAGGGCAAGAGAAAGAGCCAGGAAAGGGTGCAAGAAACTCTGCTGGATTGGATTAGCTAGAGGTTATCGTATTTTACCAGCCATAGGCACAAATTTAAGTGATAGTGTAAAGAAATCTATAACTGTTTCTACTGACTGTGCAAATGTTAAAAGAACATTGTCAAAGATCTTATTTTTAAAATGTTGTATGAATGCTTCTGGCATGAGGTACATAGCTGGCACAGATGATCCCAAAGTTCCCATCCAACTCTAAAATTCTAAGAGTCCAAAATTTAAATTATAATACAATTACTAGTATCTGGCAGAATTTCAAAAGTGGTTGAAATGGTGTTTTATGACTTTTTTTTCCCTGGCTTAACATTTTTGCAAATTCTAGAATGCTAATTCTTGAAGCTTGGCAGCTAAAACAATAATTGACTATTTCCTAGTCACTTTGCAATTGGTTTCTTTTAATTGAGGATGAATTGGTACAGCATGTAAAATCTGAAAACTAAAAATGAATGCTTTAGACAATTCATTCTTTTCACTGAAATGACTCAACCATACTAAGCCATATATCTACTTTTATATATCATTTAGTGAAGACCCTCACTAAGCACTCACATTGTATAATCACTAAGTACACATTCACTGACCATCTATTACAGGGTAAATTCATGATTGGCCTATATTAGGGCATAAAACACTTAATAATTGAGTGAATGAACATAAACTCTAAGCTATGGTGTCTATGGGTTCAAATTATAGCTCTGCCACTTTCTAGCTGTGTGACCCTAGGGGAAATTACTTAACCTTTCTGTGTCTTTCTTGGTCATTGGTAAAATGGGGAGAAAATAATACCTATATTATAAGGTATTGTGAGAATAAAAGTTGACAACCCAATTTCCACCTTCACTTTCATTCTGCCAGGTACAATAGTTGTCTAACATATAAGCATCATATAATCCTACAGAAGAAATGGTCTTCCAAAAGAGCCTGGTGTCCTGCTGATTTCTGGCAAAAGAGTACCCACTTAAAATTCTACTCTATAGTATCGTATTCAAAATGAAAAGAGGAAAACAACAGAAAAAGAAAATCTGTTAAAGGAATCAAGTAATTTCATTTGCTGTGTGCCATACATGTTGCTGGGTATTATGAAAACTTCAAAAGCATAATTCCTGTTATCCAGGAGCTTTAATAAAATAAAACATACTAACAGGTAAAGGTAATTAAATGTACTTGTTACACATTTATTGAGCATTTGCAAGGTACCAGCATTGGTAATGCAAGGATACTTCAGATGCAATCTACAGAGGCAAGTCACATCAACTCTGTGAGACTTACTTTCTTCGTCTTTGAAATGGGGGTGGAACTGTTTCAGCAAAATTTTGTGAGAATCACTGCACAACGGGCTGCAACATGACAGGCTTGCAACACCCTAAGTGCTTTGAGTAGAGGCTGCATGAGTGTGGAGGAGAGACTTAGCCTCCCCCAGGAAGGTGACAATAGAGAAGTGCCTTGAAGGAGGTTTGGGAGACAGAGAAATCCAGTAAGAACATGCCATGAAGAGGGCACAGCACATGCTAAGTCAAGGGCTTCCAACGGGGCTCATGAGTGCTAACGATTCACTGCCCCAACACCAGAGGTACAAGGGTTGCCCCAGATTCAAATCCATCTAATCCATTCACCATTTGCCTATCAGAACTATTTAGTAAAATAAAATCTGATCATGTGCCTGTTTCTCCAGTCCCTACTTAAAAACCTTGAATAAACTTTTGCCCATTGGGTGAAATTAATGGAATCTTTTACAACCCTGATCCTAATTTACCCAGCTTTATCTCCTGGAGTCTGGTCACCATCGTCTCCTTTATACATGGCCACAGGAGGTATTATGCCATAGTGGCTAAGGGCTCTGGTTTTGGAGTTAGACAGACTTTTCTACTTAGTTGCTTGGGTGAGTTATTCAGACTCTCTAGAGATCAATTTGCTCATTTGCAAAGTGTAAAATGGGTTATAGGAATTAAATGAAATAGCACACCTAGCATAGTGTCTGGTATGGAAGGACCCAACAAACACTATTAAAAACATGTCAGAAACATTATTTTGGGCTTGCAAAATATAAGGATGGCTTGCAAAATGGAATTTTGGAGTGAAGTTAGTGGGTGAGGCACTAACAGTGAGGTCCTGCATGAGGATGGTGGCTGGTCGAGAGGATGTTAGGAAGGCAGGGATTTAAAACGACTTGGGGAAAACAACCAAGACCTAGTGAGAGGCTGGACAAGTAGAGGAGAAAGAATAAATCCAAGATGACCAAAGATTTTGACATTGAGATAATAGTGGTCCTAAAAAAAAAAGGAGAAGTCAGGTAGGTGAGACAGGATGACTGAATTTATAATTTCATGATGTATAATTATACAAATTTATAAAATAGATGCCATATTCAAAAGACAGAAATTTCTAGATTTAAAATTATGACATTACCATGTTAACGAAATTTCCTAGTCTGAATCCTGTTAACTTTATTAATACTTTTAGCCTTCATGCCAAGAAACACCCCTGTTCTCCTGTCTCTCTTTGCATCCTCCCCGGCTAATTCCTTCTTCTCCTGCCTTCCCTGGATTTCAAGGCCTTCCCTGGATTTCAAGCCACAAACCTTCTCTTTTTCTATTAACTGCCTCCCTGGGGCGGGAGGTTGGGGGGACTTGGTTAATCTTACTCTTAATATTCTATTGGACTTTAGGTCTCCAGTTTACCTGCACCTTCCCCTATATTCAAACTAGGCAGAATTTTCCATACCTAGAAATAAATTTGAGTGAAAAATAATGATAATACAAATGTCAGTAACAAAGCAGGAATTTCAAAGTCAAGGCAGAGATAATTCATTCAAGCTTTTAATACCAATGCATGTGTTATTTACCAGTAATTTTTCTTAAATAAAAATGGATCAAAATGTGAGAAACCCTCCTTGTGTCCCTCATGAAATGTTTTCTCATGTGTAACATTTAGAGCTTGTTGATTCCCAAAGGAGATTAAAATGCCCAGTTAAACCCTACAATAAATATTAGGTTGAAACATTTGAATTTCTTATTACTGAAGACCCAGGAAGCCTTTTATGAGGAAAGCTGCCTTGCCAGGAAATGATTTTTTTCCCCAGGGGACATAATTAAAGAGGGCGATACTGCTGAGAGCATGTGCACCAACACGCTGTATTTGTCAACACACACAATGCCTTCCTAGAGAGGCAAAGCATCTCAGCTGTTCTACAGTGGATCTTCCAAGAATGTATTCAGGCTCAACACCAAAACCACCACGAAGAAAATGCAAAAGGCCCCACAAAATTTTACATAGGAATTTGAATAGTGTGGCCAGAAACTAAAACACAGTAGAAACTACTAGCAGAGTATGTAGTGTTTGATCTCCAAACCCTCTCTGATTATAACTGTATGACAAATTGGGCATTAAAATATTATGGTTAATGTGGTACTTCATTCAAGAAATTTATTCAAAATTTATCAAAGGTAAGGGGTGAAGGAGATATCATAGATGACTCCCAGGTTTCTAACTTATGCAATTGGGTGAGTGGGTAGAGGTGCCATAGACTGAGACAGCAAACAGTAGAAGAGGGAGGAGCAGATGAAAGGGGGTGTTTTTGTGTTGTTTTGGAAATAAAGGGTTTGATGTGACCGTGAAGTACTAGTAGATGCCCTCCTATTCAATACATAGGCCTTAAACATGGTCAATAAGTCAGGTCTGAGTTATGAATGGGAATTAGTTTAAGGCAGTAATTCAGACTATGTAATTCTTGCTTTGCTTTTGCTATTTAAACATTTAGTAACTGCTTAAATCTTCTAACTTTTGGCTTGAATTATTTTCTTCTAAGTTTAGCTTGATAGTGTTATTCATTTTATCTAACTATATTTTTGTATCCATTAACTATTCCTCATCCTCCAGCCCCCACTATACTTCCCAGCCACTGGTAACCATTGTTCTACTCTCTTATCTCCATTAGTTCAGTTGTCTTAATCTATAGCTCCCACAAGTAAGTGAGAATATGTGAAGTTTGTGTTTCTGTGCTTGGCTTATTTCACTTAACATAATGACCTCCAGTTCTATCCATGTTGTTGTAAATGAGAGAATCTGATTCTTTTTTTTTTTTTTTTTATGGCTGAATAGTATTCCATTATGTATGCATACCACATTTTCTTTTATTATTATTATTTTTTATTATTATACTTTAAGTTCTAGGGTACATGGGTGCAACGTGCAGGTTTGTTACATATGTATACACGTGCCATGTTGGCGTGCTGCACCCATTAACTCGTCATTTACATTAGGTATATCTCCTAATGCTATCCCTCCCCCCGTCCCCCAACCCCCGACCCCATGACAGGCCCTGGTGTGTGATGTTCCCCATCCTGTGTCCAAGTGTTCTCACTGTTCAGTTCCCACCTATGAGTGAGAACATGCAACATACCACATTTTCTTTATCCATTTGTCTGTTGATGGACAATTAGGTAGATTCCAAATCTTGGTTATTGTGAGTAGTGCTGCAAAAAACATGAGAGTGCAGACAACTCTTCAATATACTGATTTATTTTCTTTAGGATATATACCTAGCAGTGAGATTGTTGGATTGTATGATAGCTCTATTTTTAGTTTTTAGTAGAACCTCCAAACTGTTCTCCATAGTGGTTGTATGAATGTACATTCCCTCCAGCAGTGGTTTCCCTTTTCCCCACATCCTCACCAGCATTTGTTATTATCTGTCTTTTGGATAAAAGCAGTTTTAACTAGGGTAAGATGATATCTCATTATAGCTTTGATTTGCATTTCTCTAACGATCAGTGATGGTGAGCAGCTTCTCATACATCTGTTTGGCATTTGTATGTCTTGTTTTAAGAAGTGTCTGTTCAGATATTTTGCATATTTTTAAATTGAATTATTAGATATTTTCCTATAGATTTGCTTGAGCTCCTTATACATTCTTGTTATTCATTCCTTGTCCAATGGATAGTTGCAAACATTTTCTCCCATTCTGTGGGTTGTCTCTTCACTTTGTTGATTGTCTCCTTTGCCGTACAGAAGGTTTTTAACTTGATATGTCCTATTTTTTCATTTTTGCTTTGGTTACCTGTATTTGTGGCATATTATGCAAGAAATATTTGCTCAGCCCAATATTCTAGAGAGTTTCCCCAAGCTTTTCCCAGTAGCTTTATAATTTGAGGTCTTATATTTCAGTTTTTATTCAATTTTGATTTGATTTTTGTATATGCCAAGAGATAGGGGTCTTGTTTTATTCTTCTGCAGACGGATATCCAGTTTTCCTAGCATCATTTATTGAAGAGACCGTTCTATCTCCAATATATGTTCTTGGTACCTTTGTTGAAAATGAATTCACTGTTGATAAGTGGATTTGTTTCTGGGTTCCCCATTCTGTTCCATTGGTCTATGTGTCTGTTTTTATGTCAGTACAATGCTGTTTTGGTTACTGTAGCTTTGCTGTAAAATTTGAAGTCAGGTAATATGATTCCTCTAGTTTTGTTCTTTTTGTTCAAGATAGCTTTGGTATTCTGGGTCTTTTGTGATTTCATATAAATTTTAGGATTGTTTCTTCTATTTCTGTGAAGAATATCTTTGGTATTTTGATAAGGATTGCATTGAGTCTGTAGATTGCTTTGGGTAGTATGGACATTTTAATAATGTTGATTCTTCCATCCTATGAACATGGAATATCCTTGCATTGTTTTGTATTCTCTTAAATTCTTTCATCAATGTTTTATAGATTTCATCATAGAGATCTAGAAATTCATTGGTTATTTCCTAGATGTTTACTGTTACTTGCAACAGGGATTACTTTTCTGATTTCTCTTCAGATTGTTTGCTGTTGGCATATAGAAATGCTACTGATTTTTGTATGTTGATTTTGTACCCTGCAACTTTACTGAACTTATCAGTTGTAATAGCTTTTTGGTGGAGTCTTTAGGCTTTCCCACATATAAGATCATATAATCTGCAAACAAAGATAATTTGACTTCTTCCTTTCCAATTTGGATGTTCTTTATTTCCTTCTCTTGTCTGATTGCTTTAGCTAGGACTTCCAGTAATATGTTTAATAACGGTGGTGAAAAGTGGGCATCCTATTCTTGTTTCGAATCTTAAAGGAAAGACTTTTCGTTTTTCCTCATTCAGTATAATACTAGGTGTGGGTCTGTCATACATACCTTTTATTGTGTTGAGGTATGTTCCTTCTATACCCACTTTTTTTAAGGTTTTTTTTTTTTATCACAAAGTGATGTTAGATTTTTATCAAAAGCTTTTTCAGCATCAGTTGAAATGATCATAAGGTTTTTGTCCTTAATTCTGTTGATATTAAGACACTATTTGGGCAAATATTTCTGTTGATATGTTGACTGATTCATTTGCATATGTCGAAGCATCCCTGGAATAAATCTCACTCGGTCATGATAAATGATCTTTTTAATGTTTTTGAGTTCAGATTGCTAGTATTTCAGTGAGGATTTTTGTATTAGTATTTGTCAGGGATATTGACCAGTAGTTTCCTTTTCTTTGATGTGTCTTTGTCTGGTTTTGGTATCAGAGTAATACTGGCCTTGTAGAATGAATTTAGACATATTTGTTCCTCCTTTATTTTTCAGAAGAGTTTGAGTAAGATTGGTATTAGTTCTTCTTTGTATGTTTGTTAAAATTCATCAGTGAAACCATTGGGTCTTGGGCTTTTCTTTTCTGGGAGAATTTCTTATTACGGCTTATTAGTTGTTATTGGTCTGGTTCAGGTTTTAAAATTCTTCATGGTTCAATATTAGCAGGTTGTATGTGTCTAGAAATGTATCCATATCTTCTAGGTTTTCCAATTTATTGACATAGAGTTGCTCATAGTAGTCTCTAATGATCCTTTAAATTTCTGCTGTATTGGTTGTAATGTCTTTTTCCATCTCTGATTTTATTTATTTGGGTCTTCTCTCTTTTATTCTTAGTCTAGCTAAATGTTTATTGATTTTGTTTATATTTTTATAAAACCAACTTTCCTTTCATTGATATTTTGTATTGTTTCAATTTCATTTATTTCTGCTTCGATCTTTATTATTTCTTTTCTTATACTAATCTTGGGTTTGGTTTGCTCTCGCTTTTCTAGTTTTTTAAGATGCATCATTAGGTTATGTGTAGTTTTTTCTACTTTTTAACGTAGGCATTTATAGCTATAAACTTTCCTTTCAGTGCTGCTTTCGCTGTATCACATAGGCTTTCATATGTTGTGTTTCCATTATCATTTGTTTCACGACATATTTAAATTTTCTTCTCAATTTCTTCATGACCCACTGGTCATTCAGGGGCATATATTTGAATTTACATGTCTTTGCATAGTTTCCAAAGTTCCTCTTGTTATTGATTTCTAGTTTTACGCAATTGTGGTCAGAGGATACTTGATATAATTTCAATTTTCTTGATGTTTTAAGACTTGCTTTGTGGCTTAACAAATGGTCTATCCTTGATAATGACCCATGTGCTGAGGAGGAGAATGTTTATTCTGCCAGCCATCGGATGAAATGTTCTATAAATATCTATTACGTCCAATTAGTTTACACAACAGATTAAGTCCAATGTTTCTTTGTAGATTTTCTGTCTGAATGATCTGTCCAGTGCTGAAAGTGGGGTGCTGAAATCTCCAGTTATTATTTTATTGGATTCCATCTCTCTCTTTAATAATATTTACTTTATACATGGGTGCTCCAGTGTTGGGTGTATGTGTATTTATTATCATTACATCCTCTTGCTGAACTGAACCCTTTATGATTAAATAATAACCTTCTTTATTTTTTTTTATAGCTTTTTGTCTTGAAAGCTATTTTAATATAACTATAGCTCCTCCTGTACTTTTTTAGATTCCATTTGCATGGAATATCTTTTTCCATCCCTTTATTTTAGTCTATGTGTGTCTTTATAGGTGAAATATTTTCTTAGTAGGCAATAGATAATGGGTCTTGTCTTTTATCCATTCAGCCACTCTGTCTTTTGACTGGCAAGTTAAATCCATTTACTTTCAATGTTATTATTGATAAGTAAGGACTTACTCTTGCCATTTTGTTACCTGTGTTCTGGGTGTTTTGTGATCATTTCTTGCTTCTTTCCTTTTTTCCTGTCTTCCTTTCAGTGAAGGTGAATTTCTCTGGTGTTATTTTTTATTTTTTAATTTCTTGCTTTTTATTTTGTGTATTCGTTGTATGCATTTTGTTTTGAGGTTACCATGAGGCTTGCAAATATCTTGTAACCCATTATTTTAAACTGATGACAACTTAACACTGATTGCATAAACAAAGAATCAAACTAACAAATAAGCAAAGAGAAAATGAATAAAAACTCTACACTTTAACTTTGTCCCCCCACTTTTAAACTTTCTTGTTTCTATTTATATCTTATTCTACTGTCTATATCTTGAAAAGTTGTTGTAGTGGTTATTTTTTGATTGGTTCATCTCTTAGTCTTTCTAGTCAAGATATGAATAGTTTACACACCACAATTCCAGTGTTGTAATATTCTGTGTTTTTCTGTGTACTTACTTTTACTGGTGAGTTTGCACCTTCAGGTGATTTATTGTTGCTCATTAAAGTCCTTTTCTTTTGGATTAAAGTACTCCCTTTAGCATTTCTTGTAAGACAGGTCTGGTGATAAAATCCTTTATCTTCTGTTGTTCTGGAAAAGTATTTCTCCTTCATATTTGAAGAATATTTTTGCTGGATATATTATTCTAGAATAAAAGTATTTTTCCTTCAGCACTTTAAATATGTCATGTCACTCTCTCCTGGCCTATAAGGTTTCCATTGAGAAGTCTGCTGCCAGATATATTGGAGATCCATTGCATGTTATTTGTTTTTTTCTCTTGGGGATTTTAGGATCCTTTCATTATCCTTGACCTTTGGAAGTTTGACTACTAAAGGTCTTGAGGTAGTCTTCTTTGGATTAAATCTGCTTGGTGTTCTATATGCTTCTTGTACTCGAATATTTATACCTTTCTCTGTGTTTGGGAAGTTCTCTGTTATTATCCCTTTGAATAAACTTTCGACCTTGATTTCTATATCTGTCTTCTCTTTAAGGCTGATAACTCTTAGATTTTCTTTTTTGAGGCTATTTTCTAGATCTTGTAGGTATACTTCATTCTTTTTTATTCAGTTTTTCCCAAGATTTCAAATGAATAATTTATTAGATGAAAATAAGGTTACAGAAACTAAGTAGGCACACCACAGATGGCTAATAAGGACATGTAGAAGTTCTGAAAATGATCTGAGATAACCTTTGAAAACGAATATGTTTATAGCCCAAACCCACTACTTTAGAAAACCCTGGAAAACAGAAGAATACACAAGCATGCATTCCACTTTTACATGACATCATTCCATGTCATACAGCCTCTGGAAAACTCCACTAGGTGCTTATTAAGTATGAATTTTTTGGCAAATGAAGTCTTAAAGTCTTAATATTACAAAAATAGTTTTGACCTTCTGGACTCCCTGAAAAATCTTGGAGATCTCCATGAAACCATACTTTGAGTACTGGTATCACCACACTTTTGGGTGTTTAAACATCACCTGCATTCATTTTTTCTTTTGTCCTTTCTGACTGTCTATTTTCAAATAGCCTGTCTTCAGTCTCACTAATTCTTTCTTCTGCTTGATCAATTCTGCTGGTAAGAGACTCTGATGCATTCTTCAGTATGTCAATTGCACTTTTCAATTCCAGAATTTCTGTTCGATTCTCTTTAATGGTTTCAGTCTCTTTGTTAAATGTATCTGATGGTATTCTAAATTCCTTCTCTGTTTTATCTTGAAATTTGTTGAGTTTCCTCAAAACAGCTATTTTGAATTCTCTGTTTGAAAGGTCACATATCTCTGTATCTCTAGGATTGGTCCCTGGTGACTTATTTAGTTCATCCAGTGCTGTCATGTATTCCTGGATGGTCTTGATGTTTGTGGTTGTTCCTTGGTGTCTGAGCATTGAAGAATTAAGTACTTACTGTAGTCTTCACAGTCCTTTTTAAAAACAATTCTTGTCAAGTTGCATCTTTTTATTGCATCGTCAAATGTTGTCCTTGGACATTCTTACCATTTAAACAAATACTCAAAAATTGTAAATCAAAATAAACTCTATTATACTATTGTAATCTGTTTTCTAAGGAAATTATTCTACCATCCAAAAATAACATTTATGTTTCTTTCAGAGAGTAGTTAAAATGTTATTTTATTAAAAATGCCAATATTAGCAATAATGGCCCATGAAGAAATAACTCTTCTATTGTGAAGGTCTGGGTAGTCCAATTAACAACATTACCACCCAACACAATATATCTACATATCTATATCTGTCTATATCTCATAAGGCTTGAGACAGCCTCATCAGTAAGATTCTCATCTTGACAGTGATAGGTCTCTGAGACATGAAAAATAAACACAGTATTCCACAAATAGATTTTAGTATCTTACAGATGTCTGAAAAAATCAAGTTATCAAATAGCAATAGAAGTTTTTAGCTTCTAAATTATTTCTGACATAAAAAGTATAGAATGGCGAAATAGTAAGATTTATCTCAGAACACATTAACTTGAGAAGATTTATAGAATATTAATATAGAAAAATAGCCAACAGGATTAAAAGGCTTGTTTGTACCTGTCCTTTGGAAGGCTCTCCAGGTATTGGTATTCAAAAGTATTTGAGTATTACGATCTAAGTTTTTCTGTCACTATAGGCATATCTGTATTAGGCGGCACCCCAAGCCCAGCAATGCTGTGAGGTGCAAGAGCAGAATCACAGAGGTACTGCCTTGGTGGTCTCGGAGAAGATCAGGAAAAATTTTCTAGATTGCCATGCAAAGACCCTTGTTCTCCTCTCTTACTTTCTCCCAAACAAACAGAGTCTTTCTCTGTGCTGAGCTGCCTGGAGCTGGGAGAGAGGTGACACAAGCTCACCGTGGCCACCACCACTGGGACTGTGCTGGGTCAGACCTGAAGCCAGCATGGTACTGGGTCTCGCCCAAGGCCCGCACTAACCACTGCCTGGCTACCACGTATATTTGCTCAAGGCCCTAGGGCTCTACATTCAGCAGGTAGCAAAGCCAGCTAGGCTTGTATCCTACCCTTCAGGATGGCAAGTTCCCCTTTGTCCCGGGGAGGTCTAGGGACACAATCCAGGAGCCAGGGCCTGGAGTCAGATACTTTAGAAATCAACCTGATGCCCTATTGTACTGCAGCTGAGCTGGTACTCACAACTCAAAGTCTTTCTTTCCCACTGTTCCCTCCCTTTTCCACAAGCAGAAGAACCTCTCTCCATGGCCACCACTGCCCAAGGCCCGTGATGAGTACTGCCAGGGTACTGCTGGTGGTCACTCAAGGTCCAAGGGCTCTTGAGTTAGCTTGTGGTGAGTGCTGCCAGGCCTGGGACTCACTCTTCAGGGCAGCAGGTTCCCCTCTAGTCCAGGGAAGGTCCAGAAATGCCAGTCAAGAGATAAGTCCTGGTATTGGGCACCCCAAGCCTGCTTGGTGCTCTACTCCACTGTGGGCGAGCTGGTACCTATGGTGCAAGACAAACTCCACTTTACTTTCCCCTCTCATTTTCGCAAGCAGAAATAGTCTCTACCCCTAGTCACCAAAACTGGGGATGTCCTGGGTCACATGTGCATCCAGCATGGCTCTGAGTCACAACCAAGGCCCATGGGCAAGTGCTGCCTGGCTGCCACGGTTGAATATTCAGGGCTCAAAGGCTCTTTACTCATCAAGTGATGAATCCTGCCAGGACTGGGTCCTTCCCTTCAAGGCAGTGGGTTCCTTTCTGGCCCAAGTTTTCTCTAGACATGTCATGCAGTAGCTAGATCCTCAGGACTCTATCTGGTGTCCTAGCCTACTGTGGCTATGCTGGTATCTAAGATGCAAGACAAAGTCCTCTTTACTCTTCCCTCTCCTCTCCTCAAGCAGAGGGGAAAAGTCTCTCTCAGGGTGCGAGTTGTGTTGCCTGGTGCTGGGGGAGGGGTAGCATAAGCACTTTCCTAGCTGTACCAGCTGGTGTCTGACTAGATCGTGAGCACCCCAAGCCCACCGGCTCCAAGTCCAGCACAGCACCAGGACTTGCCCCGGAACTGCAGTCCTTGTAGCCTAGACCAGCATTTAAGTTTATTTAGAACCCCAGAGCACTTTAGCCCACAGTGGTGAGGCTTGCCAGAATTAGAGTTCTGACTGCTGGGACAGACAATTCCCCTCTGGCTAGGACTAGTCTAAGTGCTGCCTTCATGAGTGCTGGCTAAGTTCTGTCCCACATTGCTTTCCACTGTGATAGGGCAGCACTGAGTTCCTACGCAAAGTCCCACAGTCACTGTGTTCTCCCTCCCCGAGGCACACAGATTTCCTCTCTGAGCCACAGGGCACCTGCTGGGAGACAGGGAAGGGGTGCTGTAGGCAATTCAAGACTGTTTTTCAGTGCCTCTTTTAGTGATATGAAGTTAACACCAGGTACTGTGATCACTCACCTGATTTTTAGTTCTTATAAAAGTGATTTTTTGTGCAGATAGTTGCTTAATGTGGTGATCCTGCAGAGAGGATGACAGTGGAGGCATCTATCCAGCTCTCTTGCTCCACCTCCCTTACTATGCAATTTTGCTAATGTCTATTTTTTAACATGGTATCATTGTTTCTCTAAACGTAGCCTTTAAATAAATAAGACAGGTAAAAATTTTAGGTGAAAATATCTAGCACATGATAAGAATACAGCAAAAAGAAAATAAATCCAGTCAGTATGCGTTTTCTTCCTTTCTTATAATTCTTGTCAAGTTGCACCTTTTTACTGCATAGTCAAACGTTGTCCTTGAACATCCTTACAGTATGAACAAATACTCAAATATGTGATTTGTAATAAACTCTATTATACTCTTATTTTACAAAGAAAGTATTTCATCATCTAAAAATAACATTTATGTTTCTTTCAGAGAGTACTTAATCAGTCATTTTATTAAAAATGCCAATATCGGTAATAATTGCCTATAACTTTTCTATTGTGAAGGTCTTGGTTGCCCAATTAACAATATCGCCACCCCCACAATATGTCTATATATTTAAATATCTATACCTATATCTCATAAGGTTTGAGACAGCCTCATCAGTATGATTATCATCCTGATAGTGATAGGACTCTGAGACATGACAATAAACACAGTATTCTACAATCAGATTTTGTATCTTACAGATGTCTGAAAAAATCAAGGTATTAAATAGCAATAGCAGTTTTTAGTTTCTAAATTATTTCTGACATAAAAAGTATAGAATAGTGAAATAGTAAGATTTATCTCAGAACACATTAACTTGAGAGGATTTATAGAATATTAAAATAGAAAAATAGCCAACAGGATTAAATCCTGTGCTAAGATTGATGAAATATTCCAGCAAAACTTTATTGATCTACTCCTGTTAAGTACGCAGCTTTGAATTTCTGCTGACAAGTACTGGGGTTAACCAATATAAAAATGACAACTGAAACTCAAAAACACATAAAAAAGAACAGAAAAGTATTCAATATCTGCATGAATCTCTTAGTAAATGAAACTTCTATTGACCAAAAATTTGATTTCTTTTGCCTCTGGGTATAAAGCTGCATCTGGCAAATTGGCTATGAAAATAATTTTTTGGAGAATGAGAAGAAAAAAATGAATAATTTTAGTCATTCTGAAATCAGTTAAAAATTGAGACCATATGAACATTTATTCAGGTTAAACTTTTGCCTTGAAGAATCTTTATTTTAGTTTCTCCCCAAGCCGTGGCTAGATTACAAGGCAGAAAACAAAATGTAATTTGCAAACTTCATGCTTGACACTGAGGAATCACTCTTGATGAAAAAGGCCTGACTTGATACATGTAACCATCAGCAATGTATAGAACCAGAGCTGTCCCGTGTAGATAAAAAAAAATGCTGAATTTTTCCACTAGCCTTTCAGTCTCAGATGACTAAATTATGGATACATTTTCTAAAGTGTGTTCATCTTTTAAAGTCCTAAATAAAAGTTTCTTACTCTTGTAGAATTATATTGGAAAAGAAGAGTATACAGTAATCTCCATTAACCTCCAAAACCGTGGTGGGATTCTGGTCAGCTTCTAGCTATTCTGGTTCAGCTCCTACCAGATGCTGGATTTATTTTATACACTACCTCTGGTCTTTAAAGTGACCTTTCAGATAATAACACTGCCCCCATTTTACAGATGAAGATACTAAAGTACATAGAGTGGTTCAGTCCATTCTCCACGTTCACACAGTTAATAAATAAAAGAGCTAAGTTTTGAATTCAAGTCTTTCTGAATCCCAAATCCTGCCTTTTCAACTCTACTTTCAAAGATGTGCCCTTAGTTGACTGACTGATTCACTCATAATTTTGTGTCGGATTTTAGGTAGGATTTCATATGATCTGTACCTTGAAATTGCAAGATAAGGCACTAGAATGAATTCCAGGGGTTATTTATCCTAAACCCTTCTTTTTATAATGGAGGTAACTGAAGCCTAGGGACTAGCCAAGAACATACATCAAGGTAATAACAAAGTTGGGGCTAGGACATTTACGTTTTAATTAATATTTAAGCTTTACTATTAGGCAAGCCACAACATAAAATGAAAATTTTAATTTTCTCTTACAAAAGTGAATTATGAGATACATTAAAAAAATAAATTTTCAAGCATTCATATTATCATCTGTTGTTGTTATTTATGCTAATATATGATTACAGGCTTTTTCATGAGTGCATTCTGAGGTTGACTCCCCTACAGAATACTTAACAAAAAAATAAGTGGAGACTGGGTTTAAAAACATACAAAATAAATTTCACACTGAGCTCTAAAAGTAGGCATTGAGCCCAATTTCTGGAATAAATCAAAGAGTAGGCAGAAAACAGACAGAAGGAACAGTTATTTTAGCAAGAAAAGTAGGAAAAATTTACCAAGCCAATCATGGGATGATGCATGCAGATAAAAGATGTAGAGAGAAAATGTGCAACACTGACACATGAACACATTTGAATGCAAGAAAGCAAAAAAACCAGAAAGCATAATTGTCCTAAATGTGAATAAACATTCAAATTATGCTGCAGCTGCAAAATTTAAACTCAAGGAAAAGACATTTGCAAAGGAATTTATTAAATAGATGTGATTTGCTGGTTTCACACAACCAGCGGCTCTTTCACAAAGTAAAATGTACAATTTATCTTGATATAAATGACATTTTCCCGGTTGTACTAAATCAAGTAGCAAACATTTTTTCATGAGAGACTCTGTTTATTAAAGAGCACAATACTATTGATACCCAGATGCTTGGGCTTTAACTATGTAGTGTTATTTCATCTAATAAAAGGTCTTATATATTGAGTATGGGCTTATATAATAAGGTTTCTGTGTGAAGGAAAACCACCTTTCTCTATGGCACAAGCCAGAGTAGTTTCTTTGTAAGAAGTTAAGTTTCATGCTGAAACCAGTTCTTGGTTGCTAAACCTGTTCATCCATTCTTCCTTCCATCCATCCATCCATCCATCCATCCTCCATCCATCCATCCATCCATCCTTTATCCATCCAACAGATATTTATGGGTTTCCAAAGTCTATGACACAGTAAAGGATATAAAAATACATCAAAAATCTTACTGTTGGGAATTTTATGATATTAAGATGGTATTTGACCAGAAGACTCAGAGCTTGTTATTAAACTAACACACCTACCCACAATGGTTATTAAACTAACACACCTACCCACAATGGTGATGTTGGCAAGGAAGACCTTTCATTGTGATCAGTCTTTGACTCAAACTGTAATGCAGAAATTGTAGTGCCAGCCTGGATCATTTAGTTTACAGAGTGGTTCTTCAAGTTAAGGTCTCATGGAACAGATCAGCATCATCTAGGAACGTGTTAGAAATGTACATTCTTGGGCCTCACTCTAGAACAAGGGTGTCCAAGGGAGAGAATACAGTTATGTGTTCTTAGTTTCTGTTTCTGGTTGGGCATGTAAAGCCCCATCCTTGTCTCTCTTTTCCATTTATCACTAGAGACAGAAACTAAAAGCCATGGCTTCAGGCTGCTAAAAGCCTAAAACAAAACAAAACAAAACAAAACAGAGCAACAACAACAACAACAACAACAAAATAAAGCAGGCTAGATAAGCTTGCTCTAGACCAATCTGTGTTTGAAAACCACAAAGCCTTAAAATCACTTGGAAGGCTTGAAAAAAATCACAGCCCTTACATTTCTACACAATGGGCTAGGCCACTGGTAAGTGAGGTCAAAGAATAAAAATAATAAGTCTAACAACTTAGAGTGGCAGGCTTTAAATGTCTGCTTAAGAAATTTAGATAATGATGAATTGGTAAATCAGAGAACACTTTCTGAGCAAAAAGCAGACATGATCAGAGTTGTGATTCTGGAAGACTTTGGAGCCAAAGGAGACCAGGGAGCGGTGAACTAATGAGGGGCAATTACATTGTTCAGGTGAGAAGACATAGTAATTTTTCTTTGGTTATTCAGGAGGATGTCCAGCCTCAAATGAATTGGAGCCCTTCACTCAGTTTGCATGTCGTGGATCCTCTTCATCCCTAGTTTGATTCTGTCTGCTCTTTTTGGTATTTCTGCCTAGCATCTGCTACGACTTTCCTGGTTTCTCTGCACTACCATTCTCTGCTGCCCTTTCTCCTGTCCCCTCCACTTTCATTTCCTTCACGAGGAAATCTGCATGCAAATGCACATCACTTTAAATGTTGGTGTTGTCTGTTTTATTTTTAATAGCTGCTCCTTAGAGAGTTTATCAATTATATTCTTCCTCTGAGCATATGATCTTCTAGGTCACAACACAACCACAGGCTTTATCCAACTTTATTTTCAATCTGTTTAATGTCCTCATGTCAAAACAAAACAAAGAAGCTCTGATGCACCTTAATGTGCTAAATCTGTTTTGCCAGCTGACCATTCATCTAACATTATGCCCAGATAATATATATATAATTTCAGTCTTGCATTTCACACAAACAGGGTTGTTTCCAAATACGAAAGACAAAAATTAAATTTTTGTGTATACACAGACACCGTCTTGTAAATGAAACAATATAAAGTGAGTAACAAATACAGCTATAATTAAATGTTGTTATATTAATTCTGACTATTCCAACATGTTGGTCATACTTTGAATCTCATATAATGTCTCAAATATACATGGGGACTCAGATGCATTTCTCACTTAGCTGACACTATGCCATTTACTGAAGATGGACAATTTATTCATGAAGAAGTTAGTGTTGAAACAGAACTCACTCGAATTCCATGATATTTAGGTATAATTATTTAACGTCTTTAAAACACAAAACTTTTTTTTTTCTTGGAGATACTTCATTTAGGAGAAAAATGCTGATTTCGAATAAAGTAAAAGGAGCTGCAACAGATGCGGCTGGCTCCCTGCATTATGTCCCGGGGTTCACTTTGGATGTCAGCCACAGCTGCAGGGGAGTCTCCTTGCCTTTGCAGGGATCCCTAACCCCCAGGTCACAGACCAGTACTAGTTCCTGTTAGGAACTGGGCTGCACAGCAGGAAGTGAGCAGTGGGCCAGCGTGCATTACGGCCTGAGCTCTGCCTCTTGTGAGATCAGTGGTGGCATTAAATTCTCATAGGAGCATGACCCCTATTGTGAACTGTCCATGTGAGGAATCTAGGTATGTGCTCCTTATGAGAATCTAATTCCTGATGACTTGAGGTGGAAGAGTTTTATCCTGAAACCATCTCCCCACCTCCCCACCCTGTCCATGGAAAAATTGTCTTCAATGAAACCGGTCCCTGGACCACTGCCTTACAGTGTAACACCTCAAGTGACAAGTAAGTGTCTTTTTGCTTTCTACCCATGCATGGCTGGCACAGCCCAGCATTGTGAGGGAATTCATGCTCCTTGGGGAAATCCAAAACCAAGGGGAAAAAGTCAGTCAGTAAACCTCCTGCTGCACATCTTTCTAACAGAAATTGGGGCATCTGTACCCCTCCTGGGAGGAACCAAGTTCCCATTGCCTGCAGTGGTGGACTTCCTAACCCACCCACAATTTGGCCTGTGCTTCTTCCCAGATTCACTCTTCCTTCTTCTAACTCTTGATCTTTGGATCAGCTCCCTAATAAATTGCCATACCCAAGTCACTGTCTCAAGCAAGTAACCCAAACAAAGACAATAGCTTATTATTCAACAATATGAATCTCCTTCTGATCTGACACCACTTCTCTAGTATATTTGATTTATATGTGGTAAGACCCTTCTTTTCTCCCTCCAAAAACTACATAATGAAAGGAGTGGAGATGATAGCAAGGACTCAAGTGTTTTCATTGCCTTTCTTTTCTTTTCTTTTTTTTTGAGATGGAGTCTCTCTCTGTCACCCAGGCTGGAGCGCAGTGGTGCAATCTCGGCTCACTGCAACCTCTGCCTTCCAGGTTCAAGCGATTCTCCTGCTTCAGTCTCCCAAGTAGCTGGGATTACAGGCACCTGCCACCACACCCAGCTAATTTTTGTATTTTTAGTGGAGAGGGGGTTTCACCATATTGGCCAGGCTGGTCACCTGACCTCAGGTGATCCGCCCACCTTGGTCTCCCAAAGTGTTGGAATTACAGGCGTGAGCCACCGCGCCCTGCCTTTCATTGCCTTTCTTAGCACACTTACATCATGTTGAACATGTCTGTGTGGATAAATGCAAATTTGTTCAATATGCTAAGAAAACCTAACACTATACCATTTACTTCCATCATTTCATACCTAACCTACCTAATGTACAATATTCGGGTCCACAGATTTATAAAAATGGCATTTGCCCAAAATGCCATTCCAGATTAACAACAATGAAGATTAAATATATGTAATACATCTGGCCTAGATTCTGTACAGGTAGCTAGGAAGTTAAAAAACACAGGCTTTAAATTCAACAGACTGTTAATATGTCTGGAAAGTGTATGCCAGGAATATTTTTGTTCAAATATACCATGCTATTAAAAATATTTCATATAGGATAGCTGAAGAGGAAGCTGTTATGTAAGAAACTACTTCCTATACAAGTAAGGGGAAAAGGGGGAAGTTTTACCTTTGATTATCAATTGTCCATTTTCCTTGCTTCTGAGGCAGGAAAAGATCCAAATTGCAGGCTTTTTTTTTAACCTGATGTCACTCTGAGTATCTGATGTTCAACTGCTCTGAAACACAACAATGCAATAATTAGATGTAATAACTAGCCTGAAACAAAAAGACGCTTAAAAATGATCTCATAAGAACTATTCTGACAGACATTATGTTCAATGCTGTTAAGAAGACAGTTTCATAGAAAATCTACATGGCCGTGTTCTTGCATGATGTCACACTTTGTATTTTTATGCTTTTCAGAAAATAAAATCAATCACACAGAAAAAAACAATGTTGCTGTAATAAATAGGCTTGATATTCTACAATATACATTTCCTATCATTTATTTTCTTTAAAAAGCAATAAAATGCAAACATCAATGATCCAATTCTGTAAGACACAGTATACATATACGATTGTATTCACTTCCTGAGCATTATTTGTTTTATCAACAGTACAACTAAGCCACTGTGACTTTAAAAAGGGCTAAAATGTATCATTTTTTTTCCAGAGTGGTTCTTTTCACTCTGGAAAAAAACCACAGGAGGATGCCATTCATGGCATAATATTCCCAAGTGTGCTACTAGGGACTTGCTGGTGCCTAAGTCAAGCCACAATCCTTAATTAGGACAAATACCTAATGCATGTGGGGCTTAAAACCTAGATGATGGGTTGATGGGTGCAGCAAACCACCATGGCACATGTATACCTATGTAACAAACCCGCACGTTCTGTACATGTATCCCAGAACTTAAAGTAAAATAATAATAATATTAAAAAAATAGTTTCTTAGAAAAGTGACAAAATGGAACATATAACTGGACCCACACTTATGAAAGAGGTAACTATTCCAGATCATATCACATGCTATATAGCTCAGCTATGAGTTTCCTTTCTGAAAAGTGACATAGAAAAGGACTTGGGTCACACAGAAAAATGATCTGATGTTGAAAAGTATAAGTAGCTATAAAGGTCTGTTTCTATTTTTTTGTAAGCAATGTATTCTTTTGGATCTAGGTAGCATATTAAAATATTGTCAGAAGGGAATGAGAAAAATAATAAATCTAAGTAATATTCAGAATTGAGAATATAATTTGTATTTTTTAACCTCCTAATTATTTATAAGAATTATAGTGCTTAAATGAGTGTGGAATTCATTTTACAGAAGAGGAAGTAGATGTCAGACGAGGTGATATGGCTCGATCAATTTTATGCAGTGAATACACACAGAGGCAGAGGCAGAATTACGTCCCAGATGCTCTGTCTGGAAGTTCAGTCTCTTTAGAAACTCACATCTTGTTTCCAAAAAGAACACTGGACTTTCAAAAAGTTCAGGGCTAGTACAATTCTCTGCAGAATTTTTTAAAGCAATATTTTGAGACTGGCAAAGCTGACAGGTATGAAAGTGTTGTGGGTGGTAAAAGGCAAGAACAGCAGAAACACTACAGCCTCAGGCATGATAATAATGCACAGGAGGAATATTTGACTTTCACACATACCTCTTTATCCATGCCATAGAAGACAAAAATGAGACTTCATCATCAAAAGCTTTTAGTCATACTTTAAAGATTATGAGCCCTAATTTATATACTATTATCCTGCTAAGTATTTTCAATATTCCATTAAACCAGACAAGCTCTGAGTGGAATTTCTTCCCCACATATATGAGAACTAAGTAACTCAGGAGATAATGAAAAATTGTTAATTTCTAAAAATACGTAGAACTGATCATTTATCCGTTCATAACTATTTATTGAGAATTTATTGTCTACTAGATAGTACTCTTAATTTTCTTTGGAAACAAGGTGGAAAGATTATGTAATTTCTGAAAAAGACACCCAGAAACAAAGGAAGAAATTCATTTTATTATAATTGGTTTTATAAGTTAGATAATTGTTAGGTAAACAAATATATTAATCACTAGGAGAGGTCTTAAATGTCATCTAGTCTAATGGTTGCCAAATGCAGTTGATCATCACAGTCATCTGGAAATTTGCATTAAAATACAATTACAGAATTTCATGCAAGATCGTTTAAATCAGAATATTCATGGGTAAGGCAGGGGAATCTGCATTTTGAAAATGCTCCCAGCTAATTCTCCTGATGAAGCAGGTTGGGAAACCTACCAATTCTGTCTGATTTACTCATTATATGGAGAAGGGCATTGAAACCAGAGAATTGACTTGCCCAAGGCATTGGCTTCTTGGTGACAGCACTGAGATTAAAATGCAGAATTCCTGATTCTCCATTTTCTTTTCTTTTCCTTACCCCAAGTGTCCCTCTTTTTAACTTTTTTATTCCTGTTCTTTTTTTTTAACCACCACATAATCAACATTTAGCATCTATATCTGAGAAAGAACAAGAGTAAAGGAACAAGTACACTGTAATTATTTGAGTATCAGAAGATTCAGGTATGTTTTCTCATTAGCAACCATTTACACAGATGAAAGGTGAAAAACAGGAATTTGGACTTCAGCTGTTCAATTCAATCATGTGCTTCCTACTCTTCCACTGTCTTTTTCTAGAATCAGCTACTTGGGAGTTGTCTGCTGAGTCCCTTTCTTTGGGGTCTGCCCAGCACTCTCCATCCTGCAGTTGTCAAAGGGGTCCTCGTTCCCGGACATCCCTGATTGGACCAGGAGAGGTGTTTTTCCCAAACCAGGCCCATAACTGGGACTGTGAGACTATAGCTTTGTCCAGGTTAAAGAGTGATGGGGTAAACCATGGAGACGGAAGAATGGAAGAGACACACATGGAAGGTGGAACAAGAACTCTCTCAACTCATCTGCCTCCTGCTCCCTCTTTTTCATTTTTTCCTGTGGCTTTCATGGGCTCACGTATCCGTAAGAGATAAAGAGAAGGAATCTTGCTCTGTCATCCAGGCTGGAGTGCAGTGGTGCGATCATCGCTCACTGCAGCCTCAAACTCCTGGGCTCAAGTGCTCCTCCTGCCTCAGCCTCCAGAGTAGCTGGGACTAGAGGTGTACCACCACACCCAGCTATTTTTTTTTTTAATTTAATTTCTCGTAGAGATAGAGTCTCTCCATGTTGCTCAGGCTGGTCTCAAACTCCTGGCCTCAAGTGATCCTCCTGCCTTGGCCTCTGCCTTTTTTTTTTTAAATAAAAATATTAAATTACTTATTTTTAAATTAATTTTTTTGGCTTAAGCTAACTCAAGTTAGTTTGTTTCTGTAACTCTGCAGCCAGAGTCAAGATGAATACACCTCATATCATTCATTTGATGTGTGTTACTCTATAAGCCAGTCACTTTAGTTACAGTATTCCAAGAGGCTTATTTAAAAACTATTGGCTGAGAGTGTGGAGAAGGAAGAATACACACTACAAAGGTATTGCATTTTATGGAACACCTATATTTTCATCAAATACATGTTTTGAAGTGTCATAAAGTGGAGAAGGTCCCGATCAGAAAGTCCTCTTTTCATCTCAGATCTGACTCTAACAAAGTTTCTGACTTGTGAAAGTTACCTAGCCTCTCTCAGTTTTAATGTCCTTATTTGTAAAATACCTCCTGGCTAACTTTAGTCAGGTTAGTATGAGGAACAAGGGAAAGCACTCATTCATTCTCTCATTCATTCATTCACCCCACCATTCTGCAAAGATTTAGTGAGCATCTGTCATATGCCAAGCACTACCTAGGGGATGAGAATACATTAGTGAACATTTCATTTTAGTGAAGACAAATAAACAGAAAGTAAATAATAAATGTAAAGCAGTAAATTATAGAGAAGTTTAGAAGGTGAAACATACTATAGATGTAAGAAAAATAGACCAAGGTAAGAGGTATCAGAAGTGCATGTGTAGGGAGGTGTAGGGAGGGGAAGGGATTCCACCAAGAAAGTGAGATTTGATCAAAAACTTAAGAGATGTGAGGGAGTGAGTCCCATGCCAGAGAAGGGTGTTCCAGGCAGAGGGACTGCAGGGGTTATAGTGCTAAGGTGGGAGTGTTCCTGGTTGGTCTTGGGATTGCAAGAAAGTCATGGGATGGAGTGAAGTGAGGGAGGAGATTAGTAAGTATGTGCACAACTTACTTGTACAAATCTGCTGCCCATTGTGAACCATATGGGAACTAATGAAAATAAGTCACAACAATTTGCTTTATTTGGGCACTCTACAGTTCACATCATGCTTCTATGTGGATTAGCTCACCCTGCTACTTGGAACACATTTTCCTCCCTGCGTCTTCTAAGGCACTGTGAGGAACAGTAGTAGGTACAGATAATACAAGGTAGTTCAACTAGGATTGCTTAGGACTTTTCTCCCACAGTTGCTATTTAGTATATTTTCTGAATGTAAAGATGTGTATATTTTTCCTTCCAAAGTAGTGAATAAGGAATTCATTAAGAGCAAACTACACTACTGAAAAGTGGGTATATGTATATTAAAAGATATATGTCCAGCAATTCAGTACTTAGACAAGCTTATGAGCAAAGATGAGTTGTTATGAATTTGTAACATTAAACATGGTGGGGTGGTGGGGTGCTGTGGGGAAGTGGAAGAAGGAGTGGATCAAGGATGGCTCATGGCTTTTCAGCTTTTACTCTGAGAGTGAAAAGGGGGCCATGGCAGGAGTTTGAGCTTACAGTCGACATGGCTTATGTTTCAAAACCTCATCCTGGCTGCTGGTTTGGAATAGTACATAGGAGAGGTCAGGATGCAGGTAGCTGGAAAGCTTGTGAACCACCCGGAGACAGGCAACATTTGCTCCGACTCGGGTGGGGCTGAGGAGCAGTCAGATCCATGCTGAACTTGTTTTGAAGCAAGAGTTGACAGGACCTTTTGATGGATTGGGTGATTAGGGTGAGAAAATAAAGAGACAACAATGACCCCAAGATTTCTGGCCTAAGCAACTGGAAGAGTGACCTCGATGTCGCTTGAGATGAGAAAGGCCGAGTCTAGAGCAGGCTTTTTAGGGAAAGCTGATGCGTTCAGTCTGGCCATATCGATCGAATTATCAGTGCCAACTGGACTTGCCACATAGGTGGTTGGATATACAACACTGGAACGTGGGAGAGAAGTCTGGGCTGGAGTTTGTGTTAGAAGCTTTCTGGTATAGCATAGGTAATTGGTATACCGTATTCCTATTTCCATCACCACAGATGATTATATAAGGATTAAATAAAATAATATATGTAATGCACAGTACCTGGTATGTAACAGGAATGCAATATATTTTAATTTCCTTCTGTTTCCTGCCATTATTTAAAAATATATCTTTTTCTACTGACTATATTATAAGATTATGTTATCTTTCTGTGAAAAAACAATCAATTTCTGCAAGACACCATATCATACTTTAGATTTTGGCAGTCCTTTTTCAAACAAGGGAAATAATCTCCTGATAAAATGTTGATAATCGTACTCAGTAAGTCATAAAAGAGAATTTCCAGGAAGCAAGGTACATTTTTGTTTGGATAGGAGATGAAAGGTCTAAAGAGAAAGTGAAAACTGAACAGATATGAATCTATAGACCTAAAAAAACCCTAAACTTTTCTCAGATCTCCCTGGATTTCTCTGGACATAGATCTTGTGTTTTTACTTTATCTTCTAGCACTTAAGAATTCTTTTTTAAGCACTGATTAATTGTCCTATAAGATGAAGAAGATGCAGAAATATGAGAAAGATGGTCATGACCACAGGGCCGAGTGCACAGCTGAGGAGGAACATTTCTGAAAGGCATGGATGGCTGAGAAACTCTGGAAGCTCTAGGGTGAAATCTTTAAAGTCTACAATTGTATCTTTAAAATGAGTTTCTTGATTTATAAATGCCTCTTTCACAGAACAAATTTTAAACTAGAAACCATCTATGTTTACATCCTGTTTTAGAGATGAAGTTTATGAAAACTAGAGGGGGACATGGCTTGTCTGAGATCATGGACCACCAAGATCAGAGATGGGACCGGGTCGCCAGCTCACTTAACTCTGGGTGCTTGTCTTTGCAGTCAAATAGTTTCCTTGAGTTGTTTTACCGAACCCCCTGTTTTATGTAATAAGCATCATTTGTTTTAAATCTCACATTTCATCTTAAATTTTACTTAAATTTTACATAAACTATTATGTAGGTTTGAAAACAACGGTAAACTATCTATTGCTTCACTCCAGCAGATCTTAGAAATAAATTCCAGAATGAGGTCTGCATTTATTCTGTGACTTTCCATGTGTCTGAGACAGCATTAGATCACATAATAAAAGAAGGAAGACTAGTCAGTTTCCAAATCACTTTGCTAATTGGTTCCTCATTTGTGTATAAGAAATTTCAAGGCAGCCTGGATTCATGGGTGCATGACCCATGCAGCTTCAGAGGGAGGACCCCATGCTCAGAAAAGCCCTGTGCTTTGTTCAGTGATTTTAGTAGTTGAACCAGTGTTTTGTGGGCAAAGTCCAATAGGACAGTGAGCATCAAGAGAGCAGGCGCTGTCTGCACACTCTGCACACGCTCAGCCATTCTGCGCTGTCTCATTCACACATGGTGTTCATAATGGTGAATTCTGGGGGATGCACATTTCATGGGAGTCTGGTGAGTTTCAACACGAGAGCACGAGTAAGCGTATTATGTCTGTGAGTAAGTGGGGAAGCTGGCAGCCCCGAGAGGCCATGCTCGCCACTGGAACCAGAACTTCCTTCAAACTTAGCAAGAAGGCAAAGGGTTCTTAGAAACACAGATGACCACGGGAGCCTATTGCATCCTTTCTTCCTTGAATAATTCCCTGTACCAGCCAACTGTTTATGCTGAAAATGAAGACATACAAAGAGAGAGAAAGAAAGAGCAAACCACAGCTCTTTTTCTTGCAATCCTTTTTTACTCATGAGTAAGTCAAAGGGAGAGAGTGTATCCAGAAATGAAATATAAACAGTTATTTAAATCTTGTATATCATTCCCACTGTTTGGGTAAGGATGACATACATATGTACGATCTATGAAATACCTAATTTTTGCTGATTCTTCATGCAAAGCAACTATTCTTATAGTTGTATTGCACAATACAAAGTGAATGGTAAAATTTGTGCTAAGTTTATATTTTTGTTTTTTATTTACTTGGAATAACATGAAATATCAAATACAAACTAGGAGAAAAAGTCAAGAGAGGAATGGCAGAAGAAAGGACAGTTTTATACATTTTCACCTTTAATGGCCCTTTGTTCCTGCTTTCTGAATAAGGGACCTGCATTTTCCCTTTGCCCTGGGCCCTGAAAATTATGTAGCCACTAACATTCACCCTGATGTTATGAACTGGCACACACACTAGCAAGTGCTTCCAGCATTATTAACTTACAGCTTAAGTATTATATAGAGAACTTTGGAAATAGAACACCTTCTTTTGAAAATCCTAGTACAACTGCAAACTGAATTAATCTGCTCTCTGTTCTCCTCAATGTCTTCTCTCGTTTTCCAACTGACTTCTTGGACATTTGACCAAAGTTCCTAATTCAAATTAATCCTCCTCAGAAGTCCCCCAGCTCTTAATTTAATTTGATTTCTAATTTAATTTAATTTTAATATTCCATTTGAAATGCCACTGCCCTCAAGGTCAAATATTCAGCTGGGGAAGACAGAAAAGTCAGTGATAAAAGAAATTTAGTCTAATGTGTGAATAATGAAAATAATTGATACTTTAGAGGGATATCAAGGTAAGCATATGTCCAAACTCATCAGATTGCATATACTGAGAATGTACAGCTTTTTGCAATCAGTCATACCTCAATAAAGCTGTTTTAAAAAAAGAAACACTTGTTAGACCTAAATGACCTTAATAAGTAAGAAACTATTTTAAAGGAAGAAAGCTTCACATTACTTTCTGCTAAGAAGGCCCTTCTACCCTAATCCATTTGAAAGAATGAGCAGTTGCCTATTTCTGAACAATTGCACATTATTTCTTTAAAGATGACATAATGTGCACATAGTACCTTGCTGCCCAGCTGGTTTCCTGTCTTCAACTCTCCTCTCCCATCCATTCTCCAAGTAGCTACCAGAGAGTCCTTCTAAAATACTACACAGTGTAAAACTGATCAGCTTAAACTCAATTGTTTGCAGGGTCTGATACAATCTCCTTGGTTAGGAAGTCAGTGCCCTTCATGATCTGGCCCTGAAACTCTCCTTTCCTTCTCTGACACTGTAAACTCCAACAAAACCAAACTGCTTTCTTGAACTCAACCTCCGGCTTTTGAATCATTGTCGATGGACCAAGCCTTTGAATCTTTGCTGGTCTCTTCTTTGCCCGGCAAACTCCTACTCATCCTTCATGACTACACAAAAAATTAAGCCTCTTCTCTGCAGCCCTTTCTTCACTCTTTTCCTATTTATCTGTTTTTCTCAGTAAAATGAAAGCTCCCCACGGAATGAACCTGTGTTGTTCATCTGATATCTTTGGCACCTAAACTCAAGTTTGGTACATTGTAGGTACTATACAAATGTGGGTTGAATGTAAAAAAAAAATGAAGTAATGTGTACTCAAACATAACCAGGTATTTTCCAGTTAATTGAAAAGGGCCTTTCAATCTCGAAATATATAGGCTTATTTCATTTCTTTAAAGTTCACCAAAAAGAAAAGCACTTTAAAATATGTAGTGCTAGTTGGAAACTTAGTCTCCATTCTCTTGTTTGTACTTTTTTTTGGTCTGCGTTCTTCTCCCTTATCCTTATATCTCAGTCCACCTGTGGAAACTTGGCAGCTTCAGGAATTTGGCTAAAGGACTCTGCTGAAATGTTAAGGTACTGCCTCCCACACCAACTCACTTCTTCGCAAATAAGGTGATTTTGGGATCCTCCATGAACAGAAAGTGTGTAATGACTCATTGTGATATCACAACTGTTGCCTTGTTACAAAAAGATTTACAATTTATTTACAACTGAGATATTGCACTATTTGGCAATATCTTATCATCTGTGTGCAGAAGAATAAAAATCCTTTTCCCTAAGGTAGAATTCTTGGCTAAAAGGAGGTTTATCACCCAAGCATTGGGATAAACTGGAGATTTTGATATTTGTTGTCAATCACTTACATGGGAACTCTCCATGTCTTGCATTTGCAAGGCATTTTTTTCTTAAAATCTCCGAGAGTAAAATTCACTAGACTATTATAATCTGTTTGTCCCTACTGAACTCCCATTACTTTCTCTCCATCCACTGGGCTGACTGCCTTTCACATCTCTTTCAGTTTTTCCCCCTCTGTATAAGCTTAACTTCTATTATAAGAAAAGCTACAATTTATTGAGTACATTCTATATGCCAGACTCTTTTGTAAGCATATTATTAATGCATCGATTATTTCATTTAAAATTCACAATAAGCCTAATGAGGTAGGTTCCATGATTATTACCATTTTGTTCAATGATTATTACCCCTCAGAAGACTGAGATGCAGAGATATCAAGAAACTCATCTTAACATTAGAGATGTTAAGAAATCAAAATATTACACCTGTGAGTGGACGTATCACTATACAGACCTAGGCAGTCTGGTCTCAATTTCACCTCTCAGTGTTTGCCTCAAGTCAAATGTGCAGATTTATTTTTTATGAATTTCCCCCTTCTTATTTAATTCCTTAATATAAGCCTGTCTGTAAGGTTTTCAAAGCTTACCATGTCCCGGGAACTTTAAATACATTACTTCATTTAGATATTATTATCATTATCCCATTCTACAGACACTAAAATTGAGGCACTAAGAGATTATGTTACTTAGCCAGTAAGATCTCACAGAAAATTCTGGAACCAAGATTTAAATCTAGTTCTTTTTGTCATTATGCTACATTGTACTCTTCTGTGTCAGATTTTTGTTTTCCGTATTCTTTTTTTTTAATGGCTGAACAATACATTCCATAGTTTATTTTTTCTTCAACTTTTAAGCTCCGGGGTACATGTGCAGGATGTGCAGGTTTGTTACATAGATAAACATGTGCCATGGTGGTTTGCTGCACAGATCAACCCACTACCTAGGTAGTAAGCCCAGTATCCATCAGCTATTCTTCCTGATGCGCTCCCTCCCCCCACCTTTCCCCGGACAGACACCAGTGTGTGTTGTTTCCCCCACCAACCCCACGTGTCCATGTGTTCTCATCGTTCAACTCCCACTTATGAATGAAAACATGTGGTGTTTGGTTTTCTCTTCCTGCATTAGTTTGCTGAGGGTAACGGCTTCTAGCTCCATCCATGTCCTTGCAAAGGACATGATCTCATTTCTTTTTATGGCTGCATAGTATTCCATGGTATATATGTACCACATTTTCTTTTTCTAGTCTACCATTGATGGGCATTTGGGTTGATTCCATGTCTTTGCTATTGTGAATAGTGCTGCAATGAACATAAGTTTTCCCTGTTCTTAAA
Organism: Pongo pygmaeus; assembly: GCF_028885625.2. Taxonomy (NCBI): domain Eukaryota; kingdom Metazoa; phylum Chordata; class Mammalia; order Primates; family Hominidae; genus Pongo; species Pongo pygmaeus. The sequence continues at coordinate 31,118,740 of NC_072390.2, read as the reverse complement.
AATCAATTTTCTATGCCAAAGTATAGAAGAGCCTTATTTTTTAAAAAATCAGGTTGGTGACTAGTTCATTTGTTAGAGCCAAATTTTTAGCTGCCAAAGAGACCAAAATCTTACTTCCAAGCCGGTATATGCCAATTGGCAATGCTGGTTCCACTGCCACAAAAATGTAACTCTGTTCCCAGACAGCCACTTGCAAAATGCATGCTGCTAATCATGAAGCAGAGAATTACGTACCTTTAAAGGTTGACGGAAGTTTATTATGCCTCAGATCTAATATCATCATTTCATATATAAGAAAAGCACAGAGAGATTAAGTGGCACACCTAAGATGACACAGTAAATTCATAGTAACCTTGGGACAATCATTGAGATTTTCTGACACGAAATTTGAGGTCTTCATCCCATACAACAAAAGCAGTCTCTGCAGCCATTTTGTCATTGTGTCTTAAAAAAATGTATTCATACATTCAACAAATACTGAGTGGTTACCTGTGCCAGACAATGTTCTACATGCTGGAGACAGAGTAGTAAACAAAAAAGAAAGATTCCTGCACCCCTGGAGCTTTATGTCCTGGCATTGTAATGGCAGAATGGAACAAACTGTTATTGAAATAAGGATGATTCAAGGCTATAATGTCTCATAGGCAGAACAGCTTATTAGTACAGTTACAGTTTTGTGCATATACTCAAAAGCCTACTAGTTACATTGAAAGGATTATTGGTATCAATAAATAGGAATGGTGTGGGTTATGTGGTACCAATGGAGAGATGATAAGATAGGGTCTCTCTGCTCTCAAGGAGCTTAAGGATGAAGTATGTCATGTAGATTAAAGGAAATGTTTTACCTTCCAACTAAACTTTTTAAAGAAAATTTTGTCACATTAAAAATTATCTTTTACCCTATCAGATAAAAATCATTGTGTGCAGCTACTAATCCAAGTCAATTATAACTACAAGGAAGTAAATAATCTGAAATCCAAAAATTCCACCTAAATTTTCTGAGATTAATCCATTTGAAGTCTTTGAAAAGGTTCTATACCTGATTTTATATGACCATGTCCAGTGTCAGAGAAATAACAACAATAAAGTATTAAATTTGCCTCTAAGTCAACATATATCTTCTTCTTGCCAATAATTATTGTAATAAAGTGGCAAAATTGAGCTCCTGGTCACAAGGTGTGGCGGCATGTGCTATTAATCTGAATAGAAACAGCCACCCTAAAGCTATTCAATAATGCAAAACAGAAAGCTGTGCAATTTAAAGTGCTCTACTAAGCCTGTTCCTTAATTACAATATTTTGCAATGTCAATGCACACCATTATCTGCAATAATCAGAGTTTTTTTTTTTAAAGAAAACATAATGTCATTCTGTTTTGAGCTAGTCACAAAGTACTCTTTGTTGTCTTCCATGATGTTAAATGCTTGAGTCCGACTCGCCCACTGCTAAGAGTGTTGAGTAGGTATAGCTGATATTCTGTCCCCATTGTAGGCCAGCACTAAGACATCTTAACTAATGTCCAGCAATAGAAAGACATCTAAATCCAAAATATAGTTTAATGTTACAAATTCATAACCACTCATCTTTGCTCATAAGCTTGTCTATGGGCTGAATTGCTGGACATACCTCTTCTAATATACATATACCCACTCTTCAGTACTGTACTTTCGTCTTTAATGAATTCCTTATTCACTACTTTGGAAGGGCAATTATACACAACTTTATATTCAGAAAATATACTAAATGGTAACTGTGGGAGAAAAGTCCATGAGCTTAGCAATCGTAGTTGAACAACGTTGTATATCTGTACCCACTACTATTCTTTACAGTGCCTTAGAAGGCCCAGTGAGGAAAAGGTGTTCCAGGTAGCAGAGTGAGCTAATCCACATGAAAGTGTGATATGAACTGTAGAGTGCCCAAATAATGCAGTTTATTGTAACTTATTTTCATTAGTTCCCACATAGTTCACAATGGGCACAGATTTGTAGAAGTAAATTGTGCACATACTTCTCACTGCCAATGTCATCACAATAAAATGTCTGCTAAAACAGAGGGCAGTAATTCTGTTGATATAGTAATTAGCTAAGACAGTCCATTCCAGAAGCAAAAACAGTGAACAGAAATGCTGGGAGCCTCTTTTTATTTCCTTTGCTTCCATCATGGATGGAAAGTTTGTAGGGCCATCTCTGGAAAATGCCGTGACAGAGAGTTACATTTTCTTCCATACTTTTCTGTGTCCCTTTTCTGTACCTCTCTTTTCCATTTTGACGTTTTCTTTTTCAGATATTATTATTCAAATTTCCCTTCATTAAAATTATAATTCTCCACAAGAAGTGGTTCAGCCCAAGAAGCCTCCTTGTCCCTGTAGATGTAAGATGCTCCTCCCTCACTGAGAGACATCCAGGGGCTTGGCCAGTGAAAATTCACTCAGCTCACTCAGTAGTACTAGCACGGGTGAGTGGAAACCCTGGCAGCACCAGATGAATCCAGCAGACCAAAATAGCAATGGAAAGCACTGAAAACTAAACTGCCATTGGAACCATGGCCCACAGAAGTAGGCCAGAACCTGCATGCTAAACATAACAGTGTGACTCCTCGCTAAAATCAAAGATTTAAACAAGACCCAGAGTCCCTAATTTAACAGATAAAAGGCCCAAGATACCATTAAAAAAAGAAAAATCACCTGTCATACAAAAATCAAGGCAACAACAACTTGAATGAGAAAGGACAATCAACTGACACCAATATTGAGATGAATCAGATGGTTAAATTATCTGACGGGTTTAAAACAGCTATCATAAGACTGTTTAAACGATCAGACACTGCCGGGGCTGGGTGTGGTGGCTCACACCTGTAATCCCAGCACTTTGGGAGGCGAAGGTGGGTGATCACCTGAGGTCAGGAGTTTGAGACCAGCCTGGCCAACATGGTGAAACCCCGTCCCTACTAAAAATACAAAAATTAGCTGGGTGTGGTCATGGGTGCCTGTAATCCCAGCTACTTGGGAGGCTGAGGCAGGAGAATTGCTTGAACCTGGGAGGCGAAGGTTGCAGTGAGCCAAGATCACACCACTGCACTCCAGCTTGGGCAGGAGAGAAAGGCTCTGTCTCAAAAAAACAAAACAAAGCAAAACAACAACAACAACAACCAAAAACAAATGCAAGTGCTCTTGGAACAAATGAAAAAATAGAGAATTTCAGCAAAGAAACAGAAATTATAAAAAAGGACCAAATGGAAAGTTTAGAACTAAAAAATAGAAAAACATAATTATTTTTAAAAAAAGAACCTTGGTAGATGGACTCAAAAGCAGAGTGAAGATAACAGAACACAGAATCGATGAACCTAAGGACAGATCAATTGAATTCACACAATCTCATCAACAGAGAGAAAATACAATATTAACAAAATGAACAGAGTCTTCAGGGGCCTTTAGGACGATTACAAAAATCCAAATTCATATCCTTAAAAAGAATGGAGAGAGGGTGGGGCTGAAAGAATATTCAAGGAAATAATGATTGAACCCTTCCCAAATTTGGTGAAATACACATATTCACAGAGTCAAGAAAACTCCAAACAAGATAAACCCCAAAAAGTATAGACTAATTAAAATTAAACTGAAAAGAAAGGCAGAGAAAATACTTTGAAAGGAGTCAACAGAAAAATAATGCCTGTCTCTAGGGAGGCAGCAATTTGCATAACAGCAGATTTTGCATATGAAACCATGAAGGCCAGAAGGAAGTGGCAAAACAGTTTTCAAGTGATAAAACAAAAATATTGTCAACAGCAAATTCTACATTCAGCAAAACTGTCTTCAGGAAAGAAGAGAAAATAAAGGCATTCTTATGTAAAGGAAAATTAGAAAAGTCTGTCATTACCAAACCTAACTTTAAAACTTGGCTAAAGGAAGTTCTTCAAACAGAAAGAAAACAATAAAAGAATCTAGAAGCATAAGAAAAACAGGAACAAGTAAAAGAGCAGAAATATGGGTATATTGTGAGTTTCATAAAATATATTGGATGACTGAAAAAAATATTAAAATGCAATCTGATACTTAAGACAATCATATCTAAAAGTGGGGAAGGTAAAGAAACCTGAATGGAAGTGGGGCTCCCACACTTTACTTAAAAAGGTAAAATGCTGGTACCAGTAGACTGTGAAAAGTCACATATGTATATTGAAATATCCAGAGCAACCACTATAAAAACCATACAAAGAGATCCACTCAAAACCATTATACAGAAAATATTTGCAAACATATGTCTGGTAAGGGACTAATATCCAGAATACAGAAAGAACATCAAGCTAGGTACAGTAACTCATGCTTGTAATCTTAACACTTTGGGAGGCTGAGGTGAGAGGATGGTTTGAGGCCAGAAGTTCAAGACCAGCCCTGAACAATGTAGTGAGACCCTGTCTCTATAAAAAATCGAAAAAATTAGCCAGGCATGGTGGCATGTGCCTGCAGTACTGGCCACTCAGGAGCCTGAGGTAGAAAGATCACTTGAGTTCCGGAATTTGAGGTTGCAGTGAGCTATGATCATGCCACTGCACTTCAGTCTGGATAACAGAGTGAGATCCTGTATCTAAAACAAACAAATAAACAATAACCACAAAATCCAATTAAATAATGAACAAAGAACTTGAATAGACACTACTCCAAAGAATATATACAAATGATCAATAGCACATGAAAAGATGCTCAATATCACTAAACACTAGGGAAATGAAAATCAAAACCACAATGAGTTACTACTTCATACCCATTAGGTTGGCTGTTATAAAATATATATATATAAGATTATGAGTGTTGACAAGGATATGAAGAAATTGGAACCTTTGTGCATTGCTGGTGGGAATGTAAAATAGTGTAGCTGCTATGGAGGCTGAGGCAGGAGCATTGCTTGACCACGGGAGGCGAAGACCGTTCCTCAACAAATTAAACAGAATTATCACATGATCTGGCAATTCCTCTTCTGGGTATATACCCAAGAATCGAAAGCATAAGCTTAAACAGATATTTGTATACTACTGTTCACAGCAGCATTAATTCACCATAGCCAAAAGGTAGAAACACCATCCATGTGTTCATGAACAGATAAATGAATGAACAATGTGGTATATCAGTATGAAGAAATATTATCCAGCCTTATGAAATTCTGACACATGCTGCAACATGGATGAACTAAGTAAAATAAACCAAACACACAAAAAGATAAATATTGTATGTTTCCATTTACACAAGGTTCCTAAAATAGGCAAATTCAGAGAGACAAAAAGTAGAATAGTCATTAGCATGGGCTTGGAGAAGGAGGAAATGTTCTCGCTTGTTGGATACAGAGTTTCAGTTTGGAATGATGAAAAATATCTGAAGATGGATAGTGATAATGTTTGCACAATAATGTGAATGTACTTAGTACCAGTAAATTGTACACTTAATGATGGTTAAAATGATAAACCTTACATTATGTATATTTTATCATAATAAATAGACACTACAAATTAATCAAGACAGACTCCAAAAAATGTTCAAATAACAGGAAAGCAAGTAAAGAGAAACAGAAAAAAGAACCAGAGGAAATAAACAAAACAAGTAATTAAATGGCCAACTTATATGCTGACATTTCAATAATTATCCTAAATATAAATTATCTAAATACACCAATTAAAAGATAATTACTGACACAGTAAATAAAAACATGGCCCTACTACATGCTGTTTGGAAGAGATTTATTTCAAATTCAATAGAAAAAATATATCATGCAAACACTAATTAAAAAATAGGTGTGGCTATGTTAATGTCAGATAAAGTAGACATCAGAACAAGAGAAATTCCTAGAGAAAAAGAGGGACATATCACAATATGGGACATATCACAATATAGGATTAGCTAGAAAGATATAACCCTTGGATCTTAAATATGTATGTACCAAATGAAACTTGAAAGAAATTTCACCTAAGAGGGTACATGCCACTATCATATATGTGAAGCAGAAACTGATTAAACTGCAATGTGAAGTAGATCTATAATCACGGTTGAGGACTTCAACAATCTTCTCTTAGAAACCAGTAAAACTGCTAGCCAGGATATTAGCAAGTATATAGAAGAGCTGAACAACACAGTCAAATAACAGATTCTAACTGACATATGCAGAACTATATCCAACAACAGCAGAGTGCATATGTGATTTCAGCGATGTTGCTGGATACAAGACCAATAGACAAAGATCAATCATATTTCTACATACTAACAGTGAACATGTGGAAACAAATTGAAAACACAGTATAATTTCAAATGCTGCAAAGAAAATGAAGTACTTAGGTACACAAAAATATATGTACAGAATCTGTATGTTGAACATCTTAAAATTCTGATGAAGAAATAAAAGAAGATTGAAATAAATGGAAAGACATTGCATTCATGGATTGGAAGACTCAACATACTAAAGATATCACTGCTACCCAAACTGATCTATAGGCTTAATGCAATTCCTATCAAAATCTTGTCAAGGTCTTATGTAGACATGGAGAAGCTTTAAAAAAATGTATATGGAAATAAACAGGCGCTGGAATAGCTAAAATAATCTTGACAATGAAGTATAAAAATGGAGAACTCAATCTACCTATATTCAGGCTTGATATGTAGCTGTAGTAATCAAGACAGTATGGTATTGGTGGAGAAACAGACATTCAGTTCTATGAAACAGAACAGGAAACCCAGAAATAGGTCCTCAAAAATATGCTCAACTGGTTTTTGACAATGGCACAAAAGCAATTCAATGGAACAAGGGAATCTTTCAGCAAATATTGTTGAAGCAATTAACCATCTATAAGCAAAAAAGATGAACCTCAAACTAAACATCATGCCTCATACAAAATTTAACTCACAATTACATTCTAAGTACATTAAAAATGTTGTACAGTCACCACCACTATCTATATTCACAGCTTTTTCACCTTCCAAAACTAAAACTTTATACCCATTAAACCATAACTCCACATTCCCCCCTTCTCCCTAGTCCTTGGTAACCACTATTCTACTTTTCGTTTCTATTAATTTGTCTAGTCTAGGGACCTCATAAAAGTGGAAACACAATATTTGTCCTCTTCTGACTAGTTTATTTCACTCAGAACAATGTCTTCAAGATTCATCCATATTTAAACATGTATCAGAATTTCATTCCTTTTAAGTAGTTAATTAATTTATTTATTTTAAATATGGGGGTCTTACTATGTTGGCCAGGCTGAACTCAAACCTCTGGGCTCAAGTGATCCTACCACCTCAGCCTTCCAAGTAGCTGGAACTACTGGTGTACACCACTATGTCTGGCTCTCGTTTCTTTTAAAGGCAGGATAATATTCCTTTGTATGGATATATTTTGTTTATCCATTCATCTTCTTATAGACACATGGGTTGTTTCCACCTTTTGGCTATTGTGAATTAATATTGCTATGAGCATTAGTATATAAATATCTCTTTGAGTCTCTGCTTTTAGTTCTTTTGAGTATGTTTCTAGAGTGCAATTGCTGGATCATGCAGTAATTCTATGTGTAATTTTTTTGAGGAAAAACCATATTGTTTTCCAATGTGGCTACATCATTTAAATTACCACTTGCAATGCACAAGACTTTGAATTTTCCAAATCCTTGTTAGTATTTGTTATATTCTGTTTTATAAGTATAAACTAATGGGTGTGAAGTGGTATCTCACTATACCACTTATGGCCAAACAAATGGGTGTGAAGTGGTACCTCACTGTCATTTTCTTAATGTATATTTCCCTAATGAGGATAATAATTTTTAAAAAATTTAAGTGTGAAAAGAACACAACTTGTACTACCCTTTATGATCAGAAAAGTAAATTATTTTGAATCTTATGTAATAAATGTCCATGGATTAGTTACACTCAAGGGAGATAACCTAACAAAATATATATGGCAAATTAAAAGTATCTGTTGGTTAAGTTGCTATCATTAACACATACTTTTTGTTAGAAATCTGCTTAAAAACATCCCAGCTCCCTCAATGCTCCGATCTCAACCATTATAGCAAAGTTTCATGTTTCCCAGTAGAATCAACTAGAGCTCAGCTTGCTGAAGTCCCAGGAGTATTTTCATTTCAAAGTGTTATTAGTCAAAATAAATACATCTTTAATGTCCTACTTGTATAAATTATGCAACACTTGTATGGGCAGAGCACTGAGTCTAGTTCCAATCTGTGTTTCTCTTCTTCATAGTTGTGCCATTGTAAACTAGTCACTTAACCCTTTATAAGACTCAGTTGTCTTAGGTAAAGAAAGCATGAGCTTAGGAATCAGAGCCTGAGTCAAATCCTTGCTCCATCATTCATAGCTAAACTTTCAGAGTCTCGGGGCCCTTATTGTAAAATGTGAAAATAATCCACTCGCTCTACATTACACTCAGCTCTGTCAGAATTAAATAAGGCAATGCAGTGAGGGATGGGCAGAGACAGACTGTTAGGGACTATTTAAAAGACACATGATGTGGAAAGTTGCTTCCACGATGATGGAAGGTTGTTTCCACCTTCCATCATCAAGTGATGATGGTTTAGAGGAAGCCAGTAGCAGAGCAGATAGGTAGGAATAGTAACATTCTAAATATATTTTCAATGCAAAGTCAATAGGATTTGCTTTTTTATTGAACGTTGGGCATGAAAGAGGAGTAGAGGAAGAATTTAAGATTTTTAGCTTTAGAGATGGGATTAATGGAGTTCCATTTACTTTGATGAAGACTGAGGTTGAAAACTTTCCAGTGGTAGGTAAGCTCAAGTGTTAGGTCGGACATGTTAAGTTTTAAAATGTCTATTAGACATCCTAATAAGGACGATGAGTAGGGAGGCCTGATTTATATTACGGAAAAATCCCTGAAGACAGGTGAGAATGGAGAGAGAGGTCAGATGAAAGCCACTGGTATAATTTAGGCAAGAATACAGTAGGGCCTGAAAAAAATAAGAGATTTAACAGAGTTTAGCAGAAACTGAGGATAAACTGGAGATGGGATATAAGAGATAGGGAAGACTCATGAATGACCCCAGGACATCTGACTTGGGACACTACCTAAGAGTTTACCATGGTGTGGGAGAAGCAGCAAATCTGAGTGGGGAAAAAGGAGTGAAGCTATCTATTAATACGTTAATCTAATCTAATCTTTATATAATAATAACCTTACTTATTTAAATAAGAATAAAATTACTTACTGTTTCCACAACAAAGGATAATTCCAGTTATTTTTCAAATAACTGAAAAAGAGTATTAGTGTTCATTTAGATTTTACCTTTATTTGTTTGTTTGCTTTTGATGGGGGTTATATACAAGTGGGAGAGGAGGACCAGCTTGAGAACCACATATGCATGTGTCTGTTCTCGCACCTCAGCGAACTCTGTTTTTTAATATATCAGAATTTTAAGGCTTAAATTTGCATGAGTATATGCACTCATATATGTGTGTAAATATCATAAATAGGATATTATTCATATTTTGAAATCCTCCAGTAATCATTTTCTATATAGAATGAAAAAAAATTTTAACCAACAATACAATGTCTGCATTTATTTGTCCATATATGTCACTAGTCTGAAAAGTACGATATAAATAATTCCTTAAAATCAATGTTAAATGGTGTTTTCTGCAAGCCAAATGCATAAGGCCTCTTAAATTGTTAAAGATAGAAAGTATTTTGCCGGGCGCAGTGGCTCACACCTGTAATCCCAGCATTTTGGGAGGTCAAGGCAGGCGGATCACGAGGTCAGGAGATCGAGACCATCTTGGCTAACACGGTGAAACCCCATCTCTACTAAAAATACAAATAATTAGCCCGTCTCTACTAAAATACAAAAAATCAGCCAGGCGTGGTGGCGGGTGCCTGTAGTCCCAGCTACTCTGGAGGCTGAGGCAGGAGAATGGCGTGAACTCGGAAGGCGGAGCTTGCAGTGAGCCAAGACTGCGCCACTGCACTCCAGCCTGGGCGACAGAGCGAGACTCCATCTCAAAAAAAAAAAAAAAAGAACGTATTTTTAGGAGGCGAATTATTGAGATGAAAAACCCACTCAGCAGTTGAGAATACATGATTTCAGGAAATGATTCAAAGTTATTTTCTAAAATAAATTTTATTATAGAAATGTCAAATTCACTCATAAACCCAGCTTTCAGTGTTCTCTAATATCGAAGAGCACAAATGCCATAGAAAAAATAATTACAAAATATGGTTATTATGTACTTCTAAGTAGTAAAATCTTGATTCCCCAGTATTAAGCCAATTTACTTACATCCTTTTCACAAGTTCACTTCTGAGTGTATATTGGAAAAAAATTACAAACTGCGTCCTGTCCTGTTTAAACAGACTAGTGACTAAGCACCCAGGGCACAGAGCCTCCTGGATCTTTTTCTTCCAAAGATTTTTCCTTCTAGCACTTGAGATAAAGAAGATCAGATGGAAGACAATCATTATGATAATGAGTTTTTTCCTTCCTTTTCAAACGGTTTCAGATTTGGGTTTTATAATTCTCTGAAATACTCAATAACATCATCATATATCAGAGGCAGAGACAGCTGATTAGAAAGTTGATCCAATGGTAGAGAACCTTTGCCTCAGATACATATGTCTTAATGTTCCTGTAAAAGTACAGCAGAAAACTGCATTTTTGGAGAATGAACCAAAAATAGAAGTTATTGTGTTAATTTTGACAGCTGTCACTGACGTTGACAGGATGTGGCCACCTCCAATTTGAAATAATTTTTCTGTTCAAGATAACTACATAAATGCCAATGTTCGTCCCTTTTAATTTCTCTGAGTGTCATGACTTAAGAGTCACATGTCTTGTACACAGGCAACTTTCTAAATATATCACCATTTAGTCTTGCATGTGCGTGAATACATGCATGATTCCTATACATACCACTTGAATTCTGAGTAAGTTTTCTAAGGAGAGAAATGGTGGGATTCCTTTATATCTAATTTCAGTTATTTCAAAGCTGATCAACATTATTGAGCCTACCCATCAAATTAAAATAAAATAGAATGATTCAACATAGAAAAACGTCAACTGGTGAACATAAGGGTGCTGAAATAACCAATCATAGTTTGGCAAACACCCAAGCCATCCCCCATAGCAACAGAGCTGATGGCATAGCAACCGCAGCTGCTTCAACCCAGAAAAATTAGAAGAAATATTCTTGGAAAAAAAGCATAATCCATGTTAAAGTCAGATATGACATTTTTTCTGCAACAAAAGAAACTGTAAGCATGAATGTGTTAAATGATACAATTCCTTAGCAGCTGTAAATGCTCTAGTGCAGGCTGAAAGCCACTTTGATTGCAATACTCAAGGCCAAGTGCTTTGAAGCTAAAACTTCCTAGGTTGTTCTCATCCAAACTGCTATGTTTCTTGCAATGTTAGAGAGCAATCTTTTCTTCAACCATTTATTTTGCTAAGATAGAAGGTTTTCCACAATTTTTAAAAAGGATCATTTGAGAGAAAGACTTACTGGTTAGAAATCCACATAATTAGTACTTGAGGAATATTAAAATCTAAAAGGAAATATATTAAAATGGTGATGATGTCATCTTGAGGGATCCAGGAAGCATGGGGATGAAACATCAGCTGAAAGAACCAAGAGCCTGATAATATTTGGATGTACCCTCATAGTAGTTTGACCTGCAGGGAATTCAAGGTTTTCTGCAGAGCCCCAGTCTCAGGATTTAGCTAGATATACAGACTTTCTTTAATATTCCAGGCTGGTTTCTCTAGAAGCCTATACAATTACAATCAGTCAAGGTAGACTTTTGAACTTGTAGCTGAAGGCTGAAAGGTGGGGTTAAATTCTTTATGATCAGTAGAGACGATGTGACCATACAATGCCTCTCTCCTCAGGATATCAGACATTTGCTTTATTAAGCGTAGAAAGCGGGATGATGTTCAACTGATTTCAGACATTGGTTATTTGAATGAACTCATTTTCCATGGTTTCTATTTGAAAATTTAAAAAAATCCTAGGCTCTACTTATTAAAATTCAAGGTTTTGGACTTCACATGGGAAGCATGACACTGCAGCCTAGTCCAATCGTAGACTGCAAAGTCTCAGTAAAAAGGAGGAAGAGAAATGTATATATGAATCCCCCCAGTCTCTGAGCCAGGGTAACCTTCTGTGATTTGGTGAAAAATAAGACAGTGAAGTAAACAGACCTGATGGAAGCTCCATATATGTAATGGCTGCTGAGAGCTTGTCCCCTGACAAAGGGGCAATTTCAAATATGTGGTCCTTTTCCTCCTTTGACCCATTATTGCACCCGGTTGGATCCACTAATGGTTTCTCCCTGGCTCTCGGGACATCTCCAGTTCCTTTATCCTCTGAGGAATGACCTGTATCACTATTTGCATAAGTTCCACCTTCTGCATCCCTACCTGACCTCCCTTTCCCTCACCTCCCACGCTAAAAATTAAACATCAGTGATTCTCCTTGACCCAGGATTCACTCAACCTCCACCCTCTTTCTCCAGTTTTCTTCAATGTTAATTGGACATTTTATTCAGTGCTTCAGGGCATTAGTCCTAGGTGCCTGGGAATATTCCCCAAACACAGCACTCCCAATTACCTGAATTCTAACCACACCGAATACCAACCCAAAGGCCCAAGAAGGAGCTTCCCATCTGTGGTAGAATTCCAGTCCTTAAGTCAGGGGCTAACACCTGCCCTGAGCTGCCCGTGGACACACTGATTAATTTCATTGTTTTTATTTTATTTTACTTTATTTTTTTAATTATTATTTTTTTGAGACGGAATCTCGCTCTGTCGCCCAGGCTGGAATGCAGTGGCACGATCTTGGCTCACTGCAACCTCCGCTCCCCCGGGTTCAAGCAATTCTCCTGCCTGAGTCTCCCAAGTAGCTGGGACTACAGGCGCCCATCACCACACCCGGCTAATTTTTTGTATTTTTAGTAGAGTCGAGGTTTCACCATCTTGGTCAGGCTGGTCTTGAACTCCTGATCTCATGATCCACTCTCCTCGGCCTCCCAAAGTGCTGGGATTACATGCATGAGCCACCGCACCCAGCCTTGTTTTACTTTATTTTATTTTATTTTACTTTAGGTTCTGGGATATAAGTGCAGAACATGCTGGTTTGTTACATAGGTATACATCTGCCATGATGGTTTGCTGCATCTGTTGATCTGTCCTCTAAGTTTCCTCACCCGCCACCCCCCAGCTGGCCCTGGTGTGTGTGTTGTTCCCCTCCCTGTGTCCATGTGTTCTCATTGTTCAACTCTCACTTATGAGTGAGAACACGCAGTGTTTGGTTTTCTGTTTTGTGTTGGTTTGCTGAGAATGATGGCTTCCAGCTTCATCCATGTTCCTGCAAAGGACATGATCTCATTCTTTTATGACTCTGTAGTTTTCCATGGTGTATATGTGCCACATTTTCTTTATCCAGTCTATAACAATGGTTGAAGTAATTTACATTCTCACCAACAGTGTAAAAGCATTCCTATTTCTCCACAGCCTCGCCATCATCTATTATTTCTTGACTTTTTAATAGCTGCCATTCTGACTGGTGTGAGATGGTATCTCATTGAGGTTTTGATTTGCATTTCTCTAATGACCAGTGATGATGAGCTTTTTTTCATACATTTCTTGGCCACATAATGCCTTCTTTTGAGAAGTGTCTGTTCATATCCTTTGCCCCCTTTTTGATGGGGTTGTTTTTTTTTCTTGGAAATTTGTTTAGATTCCTTGTAAATTCTGGATATTAGACCTTTGTCAGATGGGTAGATTGCAAAAATTTTCTCCCATTCTGTAGGTTGTCTGTTCACTCTGATGATAGTTTCTTTTGCTGTGCAGAAGCTCTTCAGTTTAATTAGATCCCATTTGTCAATTTTGACATTTGTTGCAACTCCTTTTGGCATTTTTGTCATGAAATCTTTGCCCATGCCTATGCCCTGAATGGTATTGCCTAGGTTTTTTTCTAGGGTTTTTATGGTTTTTGCTATTAAATTTAAGTCTTTAATCCATCTTGAGTTAATTTTTGTATAACGTGTAAGGAAGGGGTCCAGTTTCAGTTTTCTGCACATGACTTGCCAGTTTTCCCAGCACCATTTATTGAATAGGAGATCCTTTCCCCATTGTTTGTTTTTGTCAGGTTTGTCAAAGATCAGATGTTTATAGATGTGTGGTGTTATTTCTGAGGCCTCTGTTCTGTTCCATTTGTCTATATGTCTTTTTTGGTACTATGCTCAAAACAGTACCATGCTGTTTTGGTTACTGTAACCTTGTAGTACTGTTTGAAGTCGGGTAGTGTGATGCCTCTAGCTTTGTTCTTTTTGCTTAGGATTGTCTTGGCTATACGGGATGTTCTTTGATTCCATATGAAATTTAAAGTAGTTTTCTCTAATTCTGCGAAGAAAGTCAGTGGTAGTTTGATTGTAATAGTATTTAATCTATAAATTACTTTGGGCAGTATGGCCATTTTCATGACATTGATTCTTCTTATCCATGAGAATGGAATGTTTTTCCATTTGTTGGTGTCCTCTCTTATTTCCTTGAGCAGTGGTTTATAGTTCTCCTTGTAGGGGTTCCTTCACATCCCTTGCTAGCTCGGTATTTTATTCTCTTTATAGCGATTCACACTGATTAATTTCATCAGTCCCTTCATATAGGTCAGAAGTTTACCCTTTTCTCACTACATGTTGTAAATGGACAGTGACTAATCATCATTGCCAAGTGAATGACTTCCAGATCTCTGTGTCTAGTGTTCCAGCCCTTCATTTCCAGATATTTATTGTATATCCTCTTCACTAGTCATACAGCACCTCCACACATCTAAAACCAAGTTTATTTCTATTTCAAACCAGCAGCCATTCATGTGGTGTATATTTTTAATGGACCAACCATTCATATTATGTGAGTTCAAAGCTCCAGAGCTAACTCCTACTTCTTAACCCACCCTATCTGCTCCATCTAGGAGGAGCCTTCTTCATTTCTACTGGTCTTACCCTTATTCAGATCTTTATTATAATCTCCTGCAACACTACAGAAGTTTTCTTTCCCCTCCTTCCCAGCTCTGACCCGTTTTTAGCCTACACGTTGCTGATATTAATACTATTACTAATGCATAGCACTGGTCAAGCTCTTGGTCCTTTATGTCAACTTGCTGAAGTCTAGAAACTACTTCTTCTGGAATCCTCTGCTTCGCTATTGTTCTGAGTTAAGTTGGCCAAGACAGGACTTTGTGTGAGAATTGGAAGAAGGAATGGAGTGGATGCCATTGTTCATGGAAGTTTATCATGGTAAATGATGGTGATAAAAGATGCAGAGCTGCCCGTCAGGGTCCAGCTTGTTCTTGCTCTCATGCACTGTGCGTCCAGCATATTTTCCTACCTGTTGGTGCCAACATCAGCCCCAGGATCACAGCTAGATCTTGGATGCAGACCCTCAGAGACAGGTGCTGCCCCAGGTCAGCAGCTTCACCAGGATTGGCAGTTCCATCCGTCTCTCTGAACTTGTCACTGAAGGCACAGAGGTGGGTCGAGCTCCTCTTTAACAGACACATGCCAGTGGCAGATTGTGCAAGGCTCCCTGGGTTCCTTGCAGGCTACACCCTAACGTGGTCTAGCTAGTGACTGTTTGATTCTTCAGTATATGCCCCTTGCAAATCTTCCCTTTCTCACCTTGTCCCACAATTGTGCAGAGTGGAATTCTCATATTAAACACTTGATTTACACAATACTTAGAGTGGCTGTTTTCATGATTAAAACTTGACTAATACATATGCCTTGACTTTGTTTGAACACACACACACACGCACACACACACTTCCTTGGCTTGCTGCTGCTTCCAAGTTTGGTTTCAACTCTTTAGTTAGAGACTCTGGTTCTTTTTTTTTTTTTTTTTAACTTTTATTTTAGGTTCACGGATGCATTTGCAGGTTTGTTATATAGGTAAGTTGCATGTCATAAGTGTTTGGTGTAGAGATAATTTCATCACCTAGGTAGTAAGCATAGTACCAATAGATAGTTTTTCCATCCTTACCTTCCTCCCTCCATCCACCCTCATGTAGGCCCTGGTGTCTGCTGTTCCCTTCTTTGTGTCTATGTATACTCCATGTGTTGCTCCCACTTATAAGTGAGAACACGCAGTATTTGTTTTTTTGTTACTGTGTTAGTTTGCTTAGGTTAATGGCCTCCAGCTTCATCCACTCTGCTGCAAAGGACATTATCTTGTTCTTTTCCATGGCTGTGTAGTATTCCATCATGAATATGTACCACATTTTCTTCATCCAGTCCTACCATTGATGAGCATTTAGGTTGATTCCATGTCTTTGCTATTGTGAATAGTGCTGCAATAAATATACAGGTGCATGTGTCTTTATGGAGACTGATTCTTTTATCTTTAACTTTCCAGACATATATCCCTACCACTTCCATTCAAACCCTCATCCAATCCTATTCCATTCAAATCCTATTCTTTCTATTCAAATCCACACCATCCACACCACTTCCACTCAAATCTTTATTGAATTCCATTCAAATATTATCTACTTCTGAGATTCAGATTATCCCACTATGGGGTCTTACTCTCTCTTCCTTATCTCTACCTGCAGAAATCCTATGGGTCCTGGAATACACACACACACACAAACATACACATACACACACACACACACATACACATACACACACACACACACACACACATACACACACACATATTAGAGATAGGGGTCTCCATATGTTGCCCAAGCTGAACTCAAACTTCTCAGCTTAAGGGATCCTCCTGCCTCAGCCTCCCTAGATGGAACTGTAAGCACACACCACTATATTTTTTTTCTCTCTGCCTACTTGATTCTAAAACATGTTTTAGAACACATCACAGTTTGTTTTATAATTTTTTGCATACTTTTCTTAGTTTCCAGTATGAATAATCTTAAGGTCAGACACTAAACCTTATTTATCTTTGTGTATCTCATAGTGACTAGTATGGTTCTTCAGAAATAGAATAAGGTGCTCATTAAATGTCTGTTTAGTATATGGTTCAGTAAATATTTTTTCATACCCATTTCTTTGCATATTAACCAATGACACTCACTAGAGTTTAGAATGATATTATTTTATACTGACTATGAAGGAAATGCTTTTTATAGTCATATTTTATATTATGAAAACATTCCAAGAGCTTTTTCCAAGAATCTTAAAATATACAGAGCTTGATAAATCTCATGTAACTTAAATAATAAATAGTAAGTATATATTAAGGTCAATGTATTTTCATACTACATTTTAGAGTGTGAACATATTGTTATAAAGAGTATGCAATATAGAAATGTCTAAACTAATATCTACTGAAAATGATTACATACATGATGCTAGATTATCTTGAAATAGAACTTTATTCACAACATTTTTATTTATAATAAACCCACCCATTGCAAGGAAAATTATGTGTTTAGTGTAAAAATCACAGCATGCTAGGAACATGATTCCTATCCTAAAACAATAAAACATTTACATGTTGAAAGCAATTTGTGTAAAGGTAGCTCCTTCGCAGGACAACAAAGCAGAGATTAAAATGCAACTCTGTCCTTTAAGCTTAAGACAAAGAAATACGGTTTTTATTTATTGGATAAGTCTGTACCTCTTTTTTTTGTAACCTTCAAACTGATGAGGATTATGAAATATAAAAATGTCACCATGTGATAAGTGAAAGTCACCATTGTTCACAGGAATCATCTGAGAGTGCCCTGCATTCTGCTAAATGACACTAGCAACTCTAACCGCTGTCAAAAGTAAAGGCCCTAATGATGCTCACAGGCAGAAATGCTCCCTATTCAATAAAATAGAGCTGGTTTCTGCTTACGTTTAAGTTCCTAACTTAAGACCATTTCCTTTCAACATTAAAATAGTCATGATGCCTTTTGTTATTACTGTTCTTATTGATTCAGTGCCTATTGAGTACCAGGTACTGTGATAAGTGTCTTACATTAATTATAAGACTTACTATCATCATTCTATGAGATGAGGAAACTGAGACACAGAGTAACTTAATGAAGGTCACACAGCTGGTTATGAGCAGTATGTTAGCCTAGACTCTCACACTTAGGCCCAAATTGTAGCCTCTTAAAGCCTCACACATATCCTATGTGCTTTAGTGTCTTAATAAGTTTATTTGTAATAAAATGAAAAAGAAAGCTCTTTCTCCTATTTTAAGTACATGAATCCTAGAATCAAAACTTCTGGCAATTTGAAATCCTCCCCCAGTAACCTCACTCAACACATATCGAGCCATTACATCTCGGCTGAGTCCCTTGGGGAAGGCACTTTACCTCTCTGATCTTCAGTGTCTGTATTTTTCAAATTGGGCATAATGGCATTAACTTTATCAGTTGTTTTGGGGTGAGTGAAAGTCATTTACATTGCCCTGGATACATGGTAGTCCTTATAAATAAGTCTTCTATTCTTAGCTAAGGAATTTGGACTTTACCGACAGGCAATGGAAATCCTCAAATAACACAGCAACATGGATCTCCCTCGTAATCTCCCTTCTCTCCACAATCATGTGTGCATCAAAGATGAATTTTCTTTGAACACAACTTACACTTTTCATAATACAACTCTCTCCCTTTGTAGTTGAAAGAGCTTATCAGGTTTCCTACTTCACACAGAATGAAACAGAAATGTTCTCGTTCGGATTGTTCCCCAGCACTCCTGACACCAGTGTTTGGCTTCAGTTACACTCATCCAGCAGAGTCCCACAAAGGAGGGTGACTAACTCATCTGGGTTTGACTGGGACTTTACCACTTTTACTCAGTCCCAAACAAAATGGGAGAGGTGGCCAGTCACCCCAAAGACATTACACTTTCCCAAATTTCCACACATTTGACATTGCCCTTTATGTTGCTCTATCAGGAAGTGCACATCTTGCAAGGCTTAATTTAGAGCCAATACCATCATCACCTGGTGTAAGTGGAGCAGGTGGCACCGATGGGAGAATTATTATTGAGTTTAACAAACTGGGATCTGATGTTGAAGGTTTTTAAAAAGTATTTAGTTTGAAATAAATATTAAATACAAAAAGTTCCAATACTAGTACAAAGAATATGCATACAACTTTTACCCAGGCTCACCTAGTATTAACATTTCACTACTTTGCTCTATCATTTGTGCTCTGTATTCTTTAGATGGGAAAGGTTTACAAAATTTTATCATAGCATAGAGATATGTTCAGAGGTAGGGAAAATCACTTCTAACCAGGAGAAAATAATGGAGACACTGGCTTTCAGTAAAGATTTGCTGGGAAGTCAAATGTTCAGAGCTCTGCTTGTGGAAGATGACAGCTACAAGGGTGTCCAGTGAGGTCTAGAAAGAAGGCCAGGCTGGAGACAGAGGGATCAGTCAGGAAACTGCTCAGAGGTCCAGGCACCAAGGACTTCTACTAATGGACAGAGATACTGATGGGTTTGAGCAAAAATAAAATAATATTCTTTTAGTGCCCAAGTTGGATAAGAGTGTCTCACATTTTCTTAACTATTTGACCTAACTTAATAAGGTGATTTATGTCTAGGATTTTTCACATCTCTTTTATAAAATAGAATCCTTTGATCACATCCATCTTCTCATCTTGGTTATTTATAAATGAAATGTTAAAATGAAAGATTATGGGAAGAATTAGACTCCTGTTATTTCATGTGATGAACTCATTTCTTGGCAGAGTTACATTGGATGAGTTAAGATGTAACTGAAAATATGCTTCCCTCCTGAAACTTGGAATCTTGCTTTTAATTATCATTGAAATGTCACCAGAGATACATTTAAACAGTTTTTGATAAGACATGGACTAACAAACCGAATCCAACTGCTACAGGGACAATTTTTTAATTTCACAGGTGGTTGAAATATATACTGTGGCAGTATAAAGGAGAAAATGCAGCAGGAGCTACCGGTGATAGGAGTCAATACCTCTGTGAACAAGGAGAAGCACTACTATCTTGGTTGAAAACACTCTTATTCGTAACAAAACCGAAAGCTCCTGTGTCTGATCTTTTAATAGACTTTCAAGGACACATTTTCAAGTATGTACCACTATATCTGGACAACAATCAACCTTTAATTTCTTTCCTTTATTGTTCCTTTAAGTGTCTTTGGATTTCTTCTTTTTTTTTTTAAAGTGTCTGGTATTTTGACATTCTCACTTCTCACGTGGGCTGTATTTATGTATGGTACTCATAAACAAACACATCTACAGCTTTTGGTAGATAATGTTTTGTTTGCTCCAAAAAAAGAAATTAGGGGATCCCTTACTGAGAAAGTAATAGCAGTACTACTAATAAATATGGGAGCTGTTTTCTTCCATTAGAAGAAACACCAGTAGCAACATATGTATTCCAATCTGTAGCACTAAGTGCACTCAATTAAAGAGAAGATGACAGCGATTTGCAGACCCCCCTGCTCCAGCCTATTTTTCAGTTGGCATGGTGGGGATTGGCTAGGGAGACCATAACCATTTCTTTCCAAAGCAGGGGTCGGGAAAGACTTGCTGGTAGCTTGAAGCTAGCCATGGAAAAAGTGCATGCACTGCAGAAACTGGCAAATATTACCAACCTTTTTTCTGACAGCAGGTATGGGAAACCAGAATACGCTACACCCAAATGTGCCTCTTTGGCAGAAGTCTGATTGGGCTGAAGGAAATAAGAACAAGCAGAAGCAGGAAGGCTGTTTGCCCTCTCTCTATTTGCCTAAAATTGGGATGCAAATTTATAAAGACAAAAGCTATTTCACCTCCCCTTTCTGAAAGAACAAAGGTTAACCACTGAAGAGAGCTTTTCACCCTTACGGGCTGGAAGATGGCACCAGAGGAAACTACGTTAGCAAGCTGCAAACCAGCCTTTCTCTGCCAGTTATTTTCCTTCCCCCACCTTGTGGCCCCTAGAGATACAAAGTCTTTTTATTTTTATTTTTTTTTGTCTTGTCACTTCTCTAAGCATTGACTGTTCTTTGTAGAAGATCCCACATAAGTTGGAATTCAAGCCACCTCTTTGAAAATTACTCATTCCCTAGGTATCTTCCATGCGTGTATTAAATAAACATATTAATAAACTTCTGTTTGTTTTTCTCTTTTTAAAGTGTCTTTTGCTATGGGGTCCATTCCAACTTAAAACTTATCAGGATTGAGATAATAATTATTCTTCTTCCCCTACACTGGTTATTAAATGTTACCACCACACTAGCACCTACAAGGGATAGTTGGGTTTTAGAAATGCTGGACCACGGACAGGTAGAATCAAGTGAAATAATAATGTGCTGCCCTTAATGAAGCTGTTGTCTGTTAATAGTTGATAACACTGAATTCACTTCATAAGGGTAGAGAGGAAGAAAACAATGTTTGCAGGAGATTGTGAACAAGGAAGGAACATATTTCAGATAAGGGTAATCATAGTTGGGCTCCTTAAAATGGCAATTATAAACATGTCTCTATTAGTTCAAAGGTAGGCCAATGACTGATGGTTACAGAAACATGAGCTACCGAAACAGACCATCAGAAAACAAAAGAAAAAATATGTGAGCAAAACAGCTTTTTAGGAAGAAAATGCATTAAATCAAATTCTTGGCATTTTGAATATGCAAGAAAATTAAATATACAAGTCATACTGAAAACTGTCAGTCCTTTTTGTGCATAACTTGATGACTACCAGGCAAACAATTTTCCCTAATTGAGATTTAAGAAAAATAGACAAGTTTAACTCTAGTGCAAAATAAAATGACTTAATTGACAATGTGAGGGGCTAACTGAAGAAATAAGAAATATTTAGAAAGAAGAGGGATATACCAGGATTTCATAGATTACATGAGAAGAAGCAGACTAAAGGGAACATTTCATTATATATTATTTCTATATATATATGTCTATCAAAAATAGGCATTTCAAAAAATCAAAAAATTATTTGAAGGTACAAGCCACTTTATTGACAAAATTACCTTTTGCACTATAATTTAACTTTCTTAAACTTTTGACCTTGTTTCTTGACCTCTGTACATTTTCCTTTTCTTTTTTAAATTATGTGGCTCCTTTGAGTCGTCCATTTCCTCTTTCCTCCGGAAAGGGAAGAGTCATGGATTCCAACATTTCTGCTAGAAGCTACGAAGAATTAATTGCCATGTAGGTTTCCCTGGAAGACGTCAGATAATCTTTACCTGGGTTTCATGTACAATCATTTCTTTAACAAGACTGAGCATTAGTCATACCTATAAATTAATTCTCCCTCCTGGTCTACAACTAACATCTGAAAATACTGTACTTTTCCTTCACATCAAATATGGCCTAAGTAGCCTTTTCATTTTATTTTTCCAGAAAGCTTTCCCAGTAAAAAGACAGACCCGAGGGTATTTTCTCATCTTGTTGCAGAGTGATGGTACAGAATGTGCATAATGCCCACGCAGGAAAGTTAATAATATTCTACAAGCAGTCTATTTTTAGATTAATAGAGCCAGTTTACGCAAAGCAAATCTGTACTGCAGAAAGAAGAGCTTTAAATATTTGAAAAAATTCTGGATAAACTTTAAGAAAAAAGGTAACCTTTTCTTTTCCTACATTGGGTCTAACATAATTAAATGAATTCAAAGGCTTAGCCACTTTTGCAAAGGCTTAATTGCTTGTATTGATCGTGACCTAAATTTGCTTCTGCACAGTTTATAGAGCTACATTTGGCACTGGAACCAAAACCCCTTGGGATGAAAAGCCATAGCCATCCTAACATTACCAAATGGTAGAATAATTATTTACATTTATTAACATGGAGATAAAGATCATTTTGTTGGCTGACCAGATAACTAGGTCTTTCCTGGCTAATGCTGCATTAAAATACATAGTCTCAAAAGCCAAGAATTCTCCTATTGGGCTTTGGTACACCATAATTTTAGTTAACTCAGAGAAGAAAAATCCCTCAGTGTAAACATGGGTCATTATTCTAAATCTATTCAATAAATTGGTATTGTACATAACCCTCACAGACATGCTGATTTCATTCAATGGTATTTCTAATCACCGATAAGCCTATATAGAGAGTAAACACACTACCCAGGATCCTACTACTTGGATAAAAAGCCAACATCACTCTGCCTTTTCTTCTTTTAAGATAAAAGGGAAATCAATGAGTTTTTATTTTTATTTTTTAGGAGTGCAATCTACTTATTTTGCCATACGAAACTAAAGTTCTGGGATCCCCTGATACTTGTGCAAATTACCGCATACACATCTCTGATGGATGGAGGAATGTTTCTTCCATTCTAAGCACCCTGCAAAAGCCATTTATATATCGAGGCCTGAACTGTATGCACCTAGTGTCCTGCACTGTCACTCAGAGATTCTTTCTCTTCTTCCAGCTATTCCCTGACTCCTTTGATGTTCTGTGAACACTTTAATACGTTAGAGATCACTTAATGCAGTTTATTTTAATGATCTGCACACATCCCTGTCTTCCCACTAGACTGGATACTTTCCTAGTTATCTTTTCCTCATTTATCGTTTTATTCCCAGGGTCCTGGACAGTGTCTGTTAAATACTATTTACCTTAATATTTAGTAAATTTACAAAAGGTGTGAGTGAATGCTCCTTTTTTCTAATATTTTATTTTTTAAATTAGCTTTACTATTAAATATAATAAGACAGGAATAAAATTTGGTTTTCTATTTTAAACAAGATTTTCATGAAGTATTTGAGTTTTTTTTTTTTTAACTTTTATTTCAGGTTCAGGTGTCCATGTGCAGGTTTCTTATGTAGGTAAACTTGTGTCATAGGGGTTTGTTGTACAGATTATTTCACCACCCAGGTACCCAATAGTTATTTTCCCTGATCCTCTCCCTCCTCTGACCCTCCACTCCCAAGTAGGCCCCAGTGTCTTTCATTCCCCTCTGTATTTATCCATATGTTTTCATCATTTAGCTCCCACTTATAAGTGAGAACATGAGGTATTTGGTTTTCTGATCCTGTGTTAGTTTGCTAATGGCCTTTGGCTCCATCTGTGTTCCTGTAAAGGACATGATTTCTTTCTTTTTTTATAGCTGCATAGTATTCCATGGTGTACATCTATCATATTTTGGACATTTGATGGACATTTAGGTTGATTTCATTTAGGCTGAATGCCATTGATGGACATTTAGGTTGATTTCATGTCTTTGCAATTGTGAATAGTGCTGCAATGAACATTTGCATGCATAGGTCTTTATGGTAGAACGATTTGTATTCATTGGGTATAAACCAGTAATGGGATTGCTGGGACAAATGGTAGTTCTGTTTTTAGCTCTTTAAGGAATCATCACACTGCTTTTCACAATGATTGAACTAGTTTACACTCCCAGCAACACTGTATTAGCATTCCCTTTTCTCTGCAACCTCATCAGCATTTGTTATTTTTTGACTTTTTAATAATAGCCATTCTGACCAGTGTGAGATAGTATCTCTTTAAGGTTTTGATTTGCATTTCTTTAATGATCAGTGATATTGAGCTTTTTATCATCTGCTTATTGGCCTCATGTATGTCCTCTTTTGAAAAGTGTCTGTTCCTGTCACTTGCCCACTTTTTAATGGTGGTGTTTTTTTCTTGTAAATTTAAGTTCCTTATAGATGCTGGATTTTAGACCTTTTTCAGATGCATAGTTTCCAAGTATTTTCTCCCATTCTGTAGGTTGTCTGTTTACTCTTTTGATAGTTTCTTTTGCAGTGCAGAAACTGTTAAGTTTAATAAGATCTCATTTGTCAACTTTTGCTTTTGTTGAGATTGCTTTTAGCATCTTTGTCATCAATCTTTGCTAGTTCCTACATCCAGAATGGTATTGCTAGGTTGTCTTCCAGGGTTTTTATAGGTTTGGCTTTTACATTTAAGTCTTTAATCTGTCTTTCATTGATTTTTGTACATGGTGTGAGGAAGGGGTCAATTTTCAATCTTCTGCGTATGGCTAACCAGTTATCCCAACGCCATTTGTTGAATAAGTAATCTTTTCCCCATTGTTTGTTTTTGTCATCTTTGTCAAAGATCAGATGGTTATAGATGTGTGGTCTTATTTCTGGGCTCTCTATTCTGTTCCATTGGTCTATGTGTCTTTTTTTGTACCAGTACCATACTGTTTTGGTTACTGTAGCCCTGTGTACTGTTTGAAGTCAGATAATGTGATGCCTCCAGCTTTGTTCTTTTTGCTTAGGATTGCCTTGGCTACTCAGGGTCTTTTTTGGTCAACATCGATTTTAAAATAGTTTCTGTGAAGAATGTCATTGGTAGTTTAATAGGAATAGTATTGAATCTGTAAATTGCTTTGGTCAGTATGGCCATTTTAATGATATTGATTCTTCCTATCCACAAGCATGGGATGTTTTCCATTTGTTTGTGTCTTCTGATTTCTTTCAGCAGTGTCTTGTATTTCTCATTGTAGCACTCTCATCTCGCTGATTAGCTAGGTATTGTCTTTTTTTGGTGGCAATTGTAAATAAGATTGTGTTCCTGATTTGGCTCTTGGCTTGACTGTTGTTGGTATATAAAAATGTTAGTGATTTTTGTACGTTGATTTTGTATCCTGAAACTTTGCTGAAATTGTTTATCAGCTTAAAGAGCTTTTGGGTCAAAAGTATGAAGTTTTCTACATATAGAACCATGTCATCTGCAAACAGAGATAGTTTGGCTTCTTCTCTTCCTATCTGGATGCCCTTTATTTCTCTTGCCTGATTGTTCTGGCCAGGACTTCCAATACTATGTTGAATAGGAGTGGTGAGACAGAGCATCCTTGTCTTGTGCCAGTTTTCAAGAATGCTTCCAGCTTTTGCCCAGTGAATGCTCCTTTAAATGTTCCAAGACATTGACCCCAAAATTTGTATTTAAAGTGTTAATTTTCTCTTTGAAGTGTCTTAATATTTTATACATAGATTTTAAGTGCTGAAATATTAAGAACTAAAACATTTTCTACAGAAACTTTCCTTTTCAATTCTTAGTACATTAATATTGTGTGTATAAATGCAAATTTATAAATTCAGTTAGATGAAAAGCAGAGTATGATTAGTATCATCCATTTTCTGTATTGTTGCTGTGAGATCTGGGCTATTTGTACACAAAGTTATCTTATTGAAAATTTGACTAAAGAAAGTAATGTGGTTGTTAAGTAATTAATTTTTAAATTAAATTGTCAGCTGGGCATGGTGGCTCATGCCTGCAATCCCAGCAATTTGGGAGGCTGAGGTGGGTGGATCGCTTGAGGTCAGGAGTTTGAGACCAGCCTGGTCAAATGGTGAAACTCTGTCTCTATTAGAAATACAAAAATTAGCCAGGTGTGGTGGTGCACACCTGTAATCCCAGCTACTTGGAAGTCTGAGGCACAAGAATTACTTGAACCCTGGGAGGCGGAGGTTGCAGTGAGCAGAGATCGTGCCACTGTACTCCAGCCTAGGAGACAGAGTGAGACCCTGTCTCAAAACAAAAACAAAAATAAAAACAAAAACAAAACAAAAAAACCCCATTAAATTGTCAATTTAATTTTATTGTTTTAAGAAAAAATTCTATAACAAATTTAAATCAAAAGGACATTGGCATCTGATTATCTTTCCCTCTTTGTTTTTGGTGATAAAATTTCAAAAATTTCTGTTACCGATTTTTGTATTTCTGTGTGCTAATTGGTTTCATCTTAAAACTCTGTCATTACTTTTCCTTTATCCCTATTTATTTGATAAATTATTCATTCTAGAACCCACTCGTTTATTCAATTTCAAATATTTATTGAAAATATGTTAGGCAATATTATTTTTTTAATTTATTTTAAGTTCTGGGATACATGTGCAGAATGTGCACGCTTGTTACATAGGTATACGTGTGCCATGGTGGTTTTCTGCACCTATCAACCCGTCATCTAGGGTTTAAGCCTTGCATGCATTAGGTATTTGTCCTAATCCTCTCCCTCCCCTTGCCCCTCACACCCCGACAAGGCCCAGTGTGTGTCGTTTCCCTCTCTGTGTCCATGTGTTCTCATTGTTCAGCTTCCACTTATGAGTGAGAACATGTGGTGTTCAGTTTTCTGTTCCTGTGTTAGTTTGCTGAGGATGATGGTTTCCTTGCAAAGGACATGAACTCATTCTTTTTTAAGGCTGCACAGTATTCCATGGTGTAGATGTGCCACATTTTCTTTATCCAGCCTATCATTGCTGGGCATTTGGATTGGTTCCAAGCCTTTGCCATTGTAAATAGTGCTGCAATAAACATACGTGTGCATGTGTCTTTATAGTAGAATGGTTTACTCATCCATTTGCAACATGCAAAGCATCACATAAAGTCATTGACAGATTAAATTAAATCAAATATATTTACCCAGAAGACCTTTTACTCACTGGATTTCTTTACTGGAGATATTTTTGAATGACGTTGTCATCAATGTTTTATTATTTTATATTTAATCATATTCAAAGTTCATCTGTCTCACTGTAAAAACTCTTAAAAATGATAATTACTTTTTATGTTCTTTTCTGATCTGTACGATAATGAATGCTGTAAACATCCAATAATACCATCAGAAATAAGAATTTCAATTTTGATGAACATCATCTCCATAAAATGAATGCTTTATAGCTAATGCCTGCTTGTTACCAATGAGTATATATTATACATATAAAGATAATGGAATAATATTTTTTCTTGGTAATTTTCAATTGTTGTTGATATGATTTTTATTTTTATTTCATTAAGTCCTTCCCAGATGTTGCAACTTTTTATTTTCTTTCTGTTTTGATTACTGGAGACTATTATATAAGAACAGTTGTAGTTTAAAAGTATAAGTCTTAATAAAACTATATCATATTTGGGTTTAGAAATTTTAACTTGCACAACCAACAGGTCATCTAAGAAGTGAGCATTGAGACTACAAAGCTCTGATAAGAAAAATCAAAGAAGGTCTAAATAAACTGAAGAGATATTAAGAGGGACTCAACATTATTAAGACGTCAGTTTCCCCAGCTCAATCAACAGATTCAATGCAATCCCAATCAAAATCCTAGAAAATTATTATACAGATATAAACAACCAATTCCTAAGTTTATATGGAAAGGCAAAAGAACCAGAACGGTCAACAAAATATTAAAGAAGAAGGAAGTCAGAGGACTGACACTATCCAACTAAAAACGTACTGTGAAACTACAATGATTAAGACAGTACAGTATTAATGAATGAATACACAATACATCAATAGAACAGAATATAGAGCCCAGAAACATATCCACACAAATACAATCAACTGATTTTTGACAAGGAAGCAAAGGCAATTCAATGGAGAAAAGATAGACTCGACCTCCACATGGAAAAAATGAATCCAGACACAGACCTTATAAGCATGGGAGCTCCCATACATTGTTGATGGGAATACAAAATGGTACAGTCACTTTAGAAGACAGCCTAGCAGTTTTATGCAAACCTTATCAAAGGCTTGTGATAAGATCCAGCAGTCATACTCCTAGGTATTTACTCAAGTGAGTTACAAGCTTATGTCCACGCAAAAACCTGCACACGAATGTTCATAGCAGCTTTATTCATAATTTTCAAAGCTGCAAGCAACCAAGATATCCTTTAATAGATGAAGGAATAAACAAACTGTGATATAATAATGCAAGGAGACATTATTCAATAATGTTAAAAAAAGAGCTATCAAGCTACTAAAAGACATGAAGGAAGTTGAAACACATATTGTTAAGTGGAAGAAGGAAGCCTTAATAAGCTGCATGGTATATATAATTCCAACTATATGATGTTCTGGAAAAGGCAAAACTATACATACAATAAATTAATCAGTGGTTGCCAGGGGTTCAGAAGGTTCAGGGGAAAGGATAAATGGTTGAAGTACAAGAAAACTTTAGGGCATTGAAACTATTCTGTATGATAATACGATGGTGGATACATGACATTATACACTTGTCAAAACCCACAGGGTATAGAACACAAAGAGAGAACTCTAATATAACTATGAACTTTAGTGAATATTTATGTATTAATATTAGCTCATCAATTGTAACAAATGTACCTTACTAATGCAAGATATTAATAATGGGAGAAATTGTGTGCAGAAAGGAAGGGATTATATGGGAACTTTGTACTTTCTATACAACTTTTCTGTAAATCTAAAACTTCTCTAAAAACAAAGTCTACTTTTAAAAGTATGTAGTTTTGCTTGCTTAACCCGTTATGATTTTCCAATGAGTCCTTGTGTCTAGGTTTGGAGCTAGGAATAAATGGCAGTCAGTTTTCTGTCCACATAAGTTCTAAGGACTATAATATAGTTTTTTTCTCTTTAAAATACGAGTTAAGTTTTAAATATTTTTCCAGAAATACAACTCAGTTGCTCTTAAAGTTTGAAAAGTTATTTTCATTTTGAAATATTTCCAAGTATAATAATCTTATGTGAAATACATTAAATAAGAAACTCATGGCTTAAAGGAGTCTTTTTATTAATCCCTTAATTTAGAAAGAGAAAGTATCTAGAAAGAATTCACTTCACATAAACCCTCTTACCAAAAGTTACAAAAATATTTTTCTTTCATAGACGTATACCTGAAATTGATTTTTTTCCTTTAAACAATCATTTTGCTACAACTAACACATCAAAATATGTTGGCTATAACGACAGATGAAAACGACATTTTTCTCTTCAGGTTTACGTTGATTTTGTTTCTACACATTTCACGACTGCATCATGAATTTTTTGATTACTCTATAAGTATAAGCATATTTCTAAATGTTCCTTTAACCTAATAATTCATACCAAAGACTTCTTTATATACATTTTCCTTTACATAGAGCCTAAATACTAAATGATGAAAACCACAGATATGCTATTAATTAGAAGTCTGCCAGTCCCCTATAGTACTTCCATAAGATTTAATTATAACTCAAAAATACATCTACTCTTCCCATTCGCAATACATTATCCAAGCTGTGATTATCTCTTTCATGGGCAACTGTAATTCCCTCCTAACTGTTCTGTTTTCATTTTTTCTCCTTTCTAATCCATTCTCTCCAGAGTGGCCATAGTGATCTCACCTAAGCACAATCTGATCCATCACATTTGTCTCAAAATCCTCTGAAGGCTCTAAGCATACAGTTTACTCTTTTCTCCCCTCCTCTGTGGCTAATTGTCCCCCATTCTTCAGGATTCAGCTTCAATGTAACTCCTTAGGGAGGCACATTCTAAGCCTCTGCAGTGTAGGTCAGGACACCTCTTGCAGTCTCAGGATGCGGTGCATCCTCTAGAGCACTTGTCCAACTGCAATGACTCAGTGATTTGTGTAATTACACATTTGCTGTTCATTTCTTCTAATGGAATGAGAGTTCCATGGGTGCACACAATGTATATCTGTCCTCCAAACCTACCACAGCACCCACCACATATATGCCCAATAATTATTTGTTAAATAACTAAACTAACACCAAGAGAACCCTGAGGCAACACTAGGACTCATAGTAAAGATATGACAAAGGGGAAGGTATATTCAAATTTAGATAATATAATTAACATAATGAAGAAATGACTTCATCAATATAGTTGGTGTGGCACATCCTTTTTCTCCTGATCATAAAAAAGGCCCTTATTTATAAAATTTCTCAAGCGTAAGGGAGGAGAATCCTATTTCTCATGATACATCTCCTTTATGCTTAGAAAAGCATTTAAATAAAAAACACAAAACCATTGTCTGAATTTCTGTTCTGCTTTAAAGTGCCTGATGAGCCAATTGAGTAAAAGAAAGTAGAATGGCTTATGATAGAACCATGATGGCTTGTCAATGCACACCTTTCAAAGAAAGAATGAGACTATCATAAGCATGTCATTTGATAACGACTGCAACTCATTCTTCCTGCCCAAACAGCCAGCACTTAGAAATAGTAATACAATAAATTTAATTTAACCCTAAAAGCAAAGCTATTATTGGAATGCACTTATCCTGTAACCCCAACTAACTTGAAGTTCCCCTCTACCCTGCTCCGAAAGGTATGCTGCCAAATACAATTTTATCAGCCTTTGTAAATGTAACTTCTTTTGATCTTTCCTATTTCTATGACAGTATAACAATATTATGCGACCCTGAGAGGGATTAACATTAAAGTCAAGAAGAAGCAGCCAAGTGAAGATCTAGAGGAAGCAAATTCCAGGCAAATAAAAGAATAAATGTTCCCTAAGGTAGGGCAATGGAACCAAATGAGGCCAACGTGGATGCTGCAGACTAGAGGTGAGGTTAGCGCTGTAAGGAGATGCCAAATCATGAGCTTTTTAGGCTCGGGGGGAATTTAGGATATGTTCTGGATACAGGGTTGACAGAAGTTGTTCACGTTGGAAGAGAGGCAAAGACAGGAATTACCTTCTCATTGAAGAAAGGTACTGATAATCCAAATTCCAGAAAAAGACATCTTAATCCACTTAACCTTGAAGGGTATTGCAAAACTAAATAATATAGATTTTCATACCTTTCTTTATGGATATTCACTTTAAGTTTCTAATGTTTGTCATTTGTGCAGACTACTGCCTGCACTGATGAGTCAGCCACTGAATAGAACTGGAATTCAGTGTTATCAAGTGCATTGGTATAGCCCATGAGATTTGTTAAGGACTCAACAGTCTCCAGGCTCTTTGCTAGGACAATAAGTCTTCTCAGGAGCACGCTGCAGAGAAGAGACTCAGCTGGACATGGGCCTGGCCTGGATTTCAGTACTGATACATGGCCAGCTCTGGCTAGAATTCATATTTGATCTCATTTTTTATGTTTCCCTTATATATTCGAAATTTTGCATAGATTATTGAAACTAGGTCAAAAGTAAACTCATCAGTTAAGAATTTATGACACTTCTGCAGTTTGTCCCATCCAAATAGAACGGCCTAGAGAAACTCTGTGTCTCCATGAAAGTTGAGCCAACATTACAACTCTGTGAAGCTGCCCAAAAACAACAGCTTTGGGGGAAAAAAAACAGTCAAATGCTAGGCTGCCACCAATTTCCATCCTGGAATCTACAAAAAGACTCATTTAACAATATAAAATGAAACAATTTTGTAGTTTTTGGTTAGAAAAGACTTCATTACAGAAACAAGCATATCTTGTAGAATTTTATAAATGGATACTTTTTTATGGTATTTGGAGAAAAATATGACTTTTGTTAGTGTTTTATAAATATTGGCTAAAAATGAAATAATGAACTTGAGAAGGGAAATCCAGAGAAAGCTAAAAGCTAGAGTTTTGCATATTCTCTTCTATATTGGCACTTTGCTTTTTCTGTTTTGAATGTATTTTCAATGCCCCAGTGAACTTGGTAACACTGCCAACAATAAAAAAAATTGTAAAGGACTTAGATCCATAATATAATGTGAAAATCTGGAAATTGAACAGAATAACATAGATGAAGAAATTAATTTTCAGATTTTTAAAAAAGATTTTTGCTGGCCCCTATATTTCTATTATAATTTCAAAATTTTTTTTCAAATTGGTGGCTACATGTGCAGGTTTGTTACTTATCCTGTAACCCCAACTGTTATATGTATATTGCGTGATGCTGAGGTTTGGGGTACAATTAATCCTCTCACCCAGGTACTGAGCATAGTGGCCAACAGTTGGTTTTTCAACTTTGCCCCATTCCCTTCCCCACCAGTAGACCACAGGGACTATTGTTGTCACCTTTATGCCCATGAGTACCCAATGTTTAGCTTCCACTTATAACTGAAAGCACGCAGTATTTGGGTTTCTGTTCCCGCGTTAATTTCTTTAGGATAATGTTGGCCTCTATTTTCCTAAGATTAAAGCTGAAATTTTGAAATATCTCTTGGCATTGGTGAAAAATACTGAGATAAAAAGATTAAGATACACATTTATTGTCCAATCATTAAATCATTAGCTTTATTACAGATAAAATGTTATATCAAACTGGATTAGTAAATTTAAGGCCAAACCAATTTTGAAATTGTTTAGAACTTACATCAATAAAGGCTTCCTATTAACAATTTTATATGTATAACTCTACATATGTGTGAGTGTGTACGTATTTGTTTTCAAAACATAGCCTAGTGTTTTTATTTAATATTTCCTAGACTTATAAATTACTTCGAGCTAACATCTATTTAGCCATGAAAATACAATAATTACATAGTTATTTTGAATTATAATTCTGGCTTCTTATTTAACACAATTCAAAGTTATATACCAGTTTTGAAATTTTAAGATACCTTCTATCATTTAATAGAGTCTATAGGTGTATTTTACTTTTTAAATAAATATTTTTGAGTAACAAATCATAACTGTATACATTTATGGGACACAAAGTCATGGTTTTGATATATGTATACAACGTGGAATGATTAAATCAAGCCATTTAACACAGACCTCACCTCCCTTACCTATCATTCTTTTGTGTGTGTGTGGTGAGACGTTTGAAATTTATGCTTTTACTTTGAAATATACAATACATTATTGTTGACTATGGTCACCCTAATGTGAAATAGATCTAAAAACTTATTCCTCCTGTCTACCTGAAACTTTGTAACTTACAAATATCCTGTGAAGAAAAAAAAACCCAAATGCCAAAATATTTGAAATTGCCATCACTAATGATTACTGTTGTAAATATACAGCGTAGTTTAGAATACTACAGTTTTATCTAATGAACTCTAGAAAATTTTGTCTCTGTGCACTTGAAGCCATCCAAATTAAGCCATTCCCATTCAAGATTCATGAGACACACACAGTACAATATATGAGACTTTGAACTTTTTTTTTTTAACTTCGTGAGCAACTACCCTTGGATAAACAAGCCATTTGAGGAAACAATAGGCATCTTCCACAACTCCTAAGCCTACGAATAGGCATAAGTGGAGTAAGCTCCAGCTGCAGTAGGGACTTTGTTGTCTGGTTCTAGTCAGCCCCAATTGCCTTGCTCTAAAATGATAAAAGATGCGAAATTTGCATGCTACTCAAAAGGACTGGTTTTAAAATTGCCATTCAACTATTGGGTGTTATTGTTTTTCACAGATGACTACTTTTTTTTTTTGAGATGGAGTTTTGCTCTTGTTGCCCAGGCTGGGGTGCAATGGCGTGATCTCAGCTCACAGCAACCTCTGCCTCCAGGGTTCGAGAGAATCTCCTGCCTCAGCCTCCCTAGTAGCTGGGATTACAGACATGCACCACCACAGTTGGCTAATTTTTTGTATTTTTAGTAGAGACAGTGTTTGTCCATGTTGGTCAGGCTGGTCTCGAAATCCCAACCTCAGGTGATCCACCCCCCTTGGCCTCCCAAAGTGCTGGGATTACAGGCATGAGCCATCGCACCCGGCCTGACTACTTTTTTAAGGAAGACCCCATTCTGCACAACAGAGGACACGTTTAAAGAGGGAGTTTGCAGATAAACCTTAGGGATAAGAAAAACAGGGCACAGATAATCCAGTCTGCTGTGTCTTTGTTATTGTAATCATTGGTTGGTTAGCTGGTTCTCATGCCTGTGGGTGCTAAGAAGGGGGAGATCAAAGAAAATCCACGTGGGACTGGTGCTCCTTCATCCAGTGCTTCATTCAATACTTATCAATCATGCACCAAACACTGCTGAGCATCAAAAGTCCATCTAGGCACTGGGTTGTCATTGCGCAAAGGGACAGGCAGGGTGTCTGCTCTTATGGACATTACAGTAAAGGAGACAGATAGGAGAGCTCACTAAATAGAAATTACTACACACTGAAAACAGGCCACGGAGAAATGGTAGATAAGAGAACATAAGGGTGGAAACTGACCTTGCCTGAGTACAGGCAATTCTTCCATGAACACGATGTTTAGGAAATCAAATGAAAGTTCTCTGCTTCCAACTTCAAAAAACAAAAGCAAAAATGCTGATTGCCATGTGGGTGTTATTTGCAAAGTTTCACACAGTATTCATGTATTATTCATTTATAAAAACACCGCTTACTACATGGGCAGTGCCTACTCAACACTTTTGGCAGTGTGAATGCGACAGACGTCCACTTCCAACACGCTTACTGATTAGCTGGACAGAAAGATTTATTACTCTGTACACAGCAGGATGTGCTGAGAACTGATAGAGGAGCAAAGAAAGCCAGAAACAGCACAAGAGACATGTGAGGACACTCCCAATGACAAAGCTGCCTTGTGCGGTGCATAGATTCTGTTGCCATTCTTTCTTTTAAGTAACCTTATTTTTGGCTTTTTATGTGTATACATTTATTTCATTTTTCTCACTATCTTATTTAATTACAAAGTGTTGTATATGTATGCATTTTTGTGAAACATCTTAAAACTTTTCACAAAGAGAAGCACAATTAAATAAATATTAAAAGAAAATTAGAAAAATAAAAATAAAAGAGGCTGGGTGGAGTGGCTCATGCCTGTAATCCCAGCACTTTGGGAGGCCGAGGTGGGTGGATCATCAGAGGTCAGGAGTTTGAGACCAGCCTGGCCAATGTGGTGAAACCCCATCTCTATTAAAAATACAAAAATCAGTTCAGTGTGGTGGTGGGCGCCTGTAATTCCAGCTACTCGGGAGGCTGAGGCAGGAGAATCGCTTGAACCTGGGAGGCAGAGGTTACAGTGAGCCGAGATCATGCCATTGCACTCCAGCCTGGGGACAGGAGCGAAACTCTGTCTCAAATTTAAAAAAAAGTAAAAAAAAGAAAAGAAAGAAGCAGCAACCCTTCCAGAGAAAGGCTTCCCAAATGAGAACTATTCAAATATAGAAAAAAGTACAGAGATAGGAAATATAAAGAATCTGATCGAGAAGAAGGCATGTTGGTAAACTGTAGTACAACGCCCTGGGGTGGGTAGTATATAGGGCATAATTTTAGCAAAAATTGGTTGATTTCAAAATACAGAACATCTAGAATGGTAGACAAAAGAGTTTAGATGTGAGTGTCTGGCAGTGTTAGGGGAGTGAGGGTCAAGTCTGTATTGGAGGAAGATAACAATGGTGGCATTGTGAAGTGGCAGAGCATGACCAGATTGACAGGATTTGACAAGGGGGACAAGAGAGAAGACAAATTTAAAGAAGTTCCAAATGTTTCCAGCCTGGACTACTGAGAAGATGGTAAAGTTTTAATGGGATACGAAAGAGAGTAGGGACAGGTATGCAGAGGGATGATGGGTGCCACTCCAGACAAGCTGCCCACAGAATATCTAGGCTGGAATTTCCAAAAGAGGTTAGGATGCAAACCTTTAGGAATCATTTACCTGCAGGTGTCAGCTAAAACCCCGTGAATGTTAGAGATGAAGTAGGGAGAAATTATTGAATGAGAAGAGTGGGCATCCAGCACTTATTTCCCAGAGCCCTCATAGTTGCCGCAATACTATACATGGGAAGCTTAAAAGTTTTGTGGAAAAAGACGTTTAAACCTATTCTTGTGGCCGGGCGCAGTGGCTCACGCCTGTAATCCCAGCACTTTGGGAGGCCGAGGCAGGCGGATCACGAGGTCAGGAGATCAAGACCATCCTGGCTAACACAGTGAAACCCCGTTTCTACTAAAAAAATAGAAAAAATCAGCCAGGGCGTGGTGGTGGGCACCTGTAGTCCCAGCTACTCTGGAGGCTGAGGCAGGAGAATGGCGTGAATCCAGGAGGCGGAGCTTGCAGTGAGCGGAGATCGCGCCACTGCACTCCAGCCTGGGCAACAGAGTGAGACTCCGTCTCAAAATAAATAAATAAATAAATAAATAAAATAAATAATAAAAACACCTATTATTGGATTTCTAAGAGATGGTCATGGCCTATTTGAGATTTATCTCCCATCTATGGAAGAAGCCAGAACCCAAGAGGATCTCAAATAAGGGTTTTGTCAATGAAAGCAATGAGCTCTGTCCCCAAAGGCCATGATAACGTGTGTTTCTTCTTCTTCATTTAGGTACTGTAATGGGTCCACTAAACAATTAATAGATATTATTGAGAACATATTCGAATAATGCACATTTAATACATCAGACTGTTGTCACCCTTTCTAATCCTTTAAAAATAGTTCAGGATGGTCATCGATAATGTTATGAAAACTTTTTAATCTTGAAAATGAAATCCATATATTTGATAGGATGAATGAGTTGGCAAGAATGTCAGTAAATTGCAGTTTTCAAAATTGTATCTTTAACATCATTTAATCTGCCAGAAATTTAACAAGAATAAGGATAAGAGATTGGCCTCAAGGTACAATTCACCTTTCTCCTCAAATTCCTTGTAGGTGCATATCAAATGATGTATTACATTCTGCAGTTTTTGGAGAATATATTTAAAATTAATTAAGGTAGAATCACTATAATCCTTTTAACAATGTCATTCTTATTAACTTGCATTGGAGTGGGAGGCAAATGCCACAACCTCTGTGGCTCAAAAGAAAAGCAGGCATCGTAGTGAGAGGTGTGCATTGCAGTGGGTGGAGGGCCAGCAAGAGGCTGCTCTGCTGCAAGTGCTCGTCATTCAAAATGGAGCTGCAGCTGGAACCCTGTGTGGTTTTACAAGAAGGGGCCCTATCCCTCACCTACTCTACTTTTTATTGGCAATGAATAATGAGAGGAGCATTTGCAAGTGTGAAATGGGAAAAGAGCAGAAAATCAGCCTGAGGCTGTGTGCAAGCTGCTTGGGGAGCCAGCAAAGAAGCACTGCTGATCCTGCCTGGACCTTCTGTCCTGGAGGAGGGTGGGCCTCCCACTCATGCTGGTTGTAAGCATCTCTGTCTTCTTGCTTGCCTTCAGACATCTTCTCCTGCGTGGCGTAAAGGAAGAGTGATTGCAAGCACATTATATCAATGTTTTCATTAATTTTAGTATGCCTTTAAAAACATTTCAACATCTATGACGAATACTTATAATCAACAACATGCCATCGTTTAATTGGAAACATTTTTGTATTCTGACTCATTGGTACATAGTGTGTATTTTACGATGGGTGTCAGATTTGGTGTATTAAGATAACTGTGAATAATCCTGGTCATGCCAATGAGAGGTTGTCATCCATGTTAATATCTTCTGGCATATGTGAACCGGGGAAACTGTTCTCCCATTTAACCACTGCCTTAATATAACAGCCACATCTACAGGGAGACTCTGACTTCTGGATCTGCCTTTAGAAATGAAGCATTTTTGGAAAACTATGTGACGGGGAAATTATTTTAATGGGTTAGCTTTAGGACCATGGAAGAGATAAGAAGAATGCAAGGTGTTTTGCTTAATTCTTACAGGCGGTTTTCCTTCCTGAAAATGTTGGCATCCTTGATGTTATAAAAAGAATGTAAGGGTCTCATTGTGGTGGAAAACAGTTCCCCCAAGAGCTTTACAGAAAATTGAGCAGCATAGTGATAGTTTGGCTCCCCAGATAAATAACTCTGTCCTTCAAAATGTCCTACATTTCAATGTATTTTTCACTGTCAAAATTACGAAATCAGAGTCTCATCATCCAAACAGAACTCTTAGTATTATGGATGTATTTCCTTCCAGTCTGTTCCATAGCCATATTTTACATTGTTATTGTATGTATACACAGTTTTTTATCTTGTGTCTATTCTGTTACAATTGGATTCCAAGTATTTTCTGAGTAGTATCCAGTATTCGTGTTTGTATAATATTTCCTCCTCAATATTTCTAATGTAATTTGGAGATATTTGTAAAGATGTTTTTGAAATTTTATTAGGATTTTAACAAATCTGTCAAATTATAGAGAATTAAAATATCTATACTATGTACCACTCTTTCAGAAATATGCCCTCATAATTTCAGTTATTCACATAGATTCTTTGTAAGTCTTATTAAAATGATTACCAGATTTTTATATATTTTTGCCACTATAAATAAAATTATTTTCTATTTTATTTCCTAAAAGAATGTTCACAAAATTACAATTGCTTATTTATAATATTTTACCTTGTCAAGTTACCAACATCTTATTAATTACAATTTAGTTGATCCCTTTTGATTTATAAGATACATAACATCACTCAGAAAGAAGGACATATTTTGCTGTTCCTAATATTTATACTTAATATTTAGAGGAACAAATATTAAATATTTAATACTTTAAAAAATTAAAAAAATAATATTGTGAAAATATTAAAATTTTTTACTACAATGACCAGAACTTTTAAAACAATGTTAAATAATTAGGGTGATACTAAGCACCATTATCATACATTTATTTTAAGACAAATGCCACCAATACTTCACAGTTGAATTATAATTGACTAAATTTAGTATATGCTAAAACTAGGGCAATTCTTGTCCTTGATTTCTACATGTAAGGCAAATATTTGGTCACAATCCTTATAGTGATGTTACATCTTGTAAACTACATTTCTGTTTATCTGACAGAAAGGATTTACTTCAGAGGTGGGGAATATAGGAATCTTGTAGGCCTTCGACAAATTATCAGAGTAACTTCTCATTTTTATTTCCACAACTTCACAACACTGTAATGAGAATCTGCTCCGCTCAACCCCTCCACTAGACTTTAGGTAAAATTTGATTAGATTCTAGATATTAGTCCCTTGTCAGATGTATGCTTTGCAAATACCTTCTTCCATTCTATAGGTTGTCTGTTTATTCTGTTAACAACTTCTTTTTGTTGTTCAGAAGCTTTTTAGTTTAGTTAAGTCCCGTTTATTTATTTTTGCTTTTGAGGCATTTGCTTTTGGGATTTAGTCACAAATTCTTTGCCTAGGCCAATGTCCAGAAGAGTTTTTCCTCTAGAAATTTTTATGATTTTAGGTCTTACATTTAAGTCTTTAATCCATCTTCAGTTAGTTTTGTATATGTGGAGAAATAGGGATGCAGTTTTATTCTTCTACAAGTGGCTGTCCAATTTTTCCAGCACTGTTTGTTGAATAGGGGGTCCTTTCCCCAATGTATGATTTTTTCAGCTTTGTTGAAGATCAGTTGGTTATAGGTATTTGGCTTTATTTCTGGGTTCTCTATTCTGTTCCATTGGTCCTTGTGTCTATTTTTGTACCTGCACCACGCTGTTTTGGTAACTATATCCTTGTAATATAATTTGAAGTTGGGTAATGGGATACCTTCAACTTTGTTCTTTTTGCTTAGGATTGCTTTGGCTACTTGGGCTTTCAAACAAATCACCAAGAAAAAAAACAAAGAATCCCATTAAAAACTATGGAAAAGATGTGAACAGACATTTCTCAAAAGAAGATTATACAAATGGCCAAAAAACATATGAAAACATGCTCAACATCACTAACCATCAGGAAAATCCAAATTAAAGCCACAATGAGATACCACTTTACCTCAGTCAGAATGGCCATTATTAAAAAGCCAAAAACCAATAGATGTTGGCATGGATGCAATGAAAAGCAAACACTTATATACTGTTGGGGGAATGTAAATTAGTAAAACCTCTATGGAAAACAGTATAAAAGATTTCTCAAAAAACGGAAAGTAGATCTACCATTTGATCCAGCAACTCCACTACTGAGTATCTACTCAAAGGAAAATAAGTCATTATGTCAAAGAGACCCCTGAGCTTTTATGTTTATTGCAGCACAATTCATAATTGCAAAAATATGAAATCAACCTAAGTGCCCATTAAGTGATTAGTAGATAAAGAAATTGTGGTGTGTGTGTGTATACATATGCACACACACACACACCATAGAATACTATTCAGCCATAAAAAGAATAAAAGAATGTTTTTTGCAGGAACTTGGATAAAACTGGAGTCCATTTTCCTAAGTGAAGTAACTCAGGAATGGAAAAACAAATACTGTATGTTCTTACAGGTGTGAGCTAAACTATGGGTACAAAGAGGAATCCATAGTGGTATAATGGACACTGGATCCTCAGAATAAGGAAGGGAGATTCTGCAATTACCTGTTGGGTACAATGTACACTACTTGCATAATGGGTAAATGGCCAGACTTCACCACTATTCAATTCATCCAAGTAACCCAAAACCCCTTGTACCCCTAAAACTATTGAAATAAAAAAGTTTTGATTAGAAAGATAGACTATATCCAATAGAAAAATCAAAGCTAGTTAAAATCAACAGTGATAAAACCAACACATTACGGCAAGCCAGGAATATTTCTAAACATTTAAAAGAAAAAAATCAAGTATGGATTTTGTACTTGATATTAATGAAAGGTAAAAGATGCAACATTACACTAATGTTAGCAACTATTCACTCTCAATTTTTTCAGTCTACATGGATTCAGGAATGTTTAACAAAATTCATGGTATTTTATAATTTTACTCTTTTTCTGGCAGAAGGAAGACAGGAGTGGTTTTACAATAAGATTTTACCACTTCTGACTAGAAAGTTTTATCCTATATTATTCCAAAATAAACATTCTACACTAAATAAATATCTTTTGACAGTAAAATGATAATTTAAATCATGTTACATTCTAGGAAGTACAAATAAACACAGGCAGATTTTCTCTCTCAATTAGTCCTTAAATCACCTGATTAAAATATGATACTCTTGGCCAGGTGCCATGGCTCATGCCTGTAATCCCAGCACTTTGGGAGGCCAAGGCAGGCAGATATCTGAGGTCAGGAGTTCGAGACCAGCCTGGCCAACATGGCGAAACCTGTCTCTACTAAAAATACAAAAAATTAGCTGGGCGTGGTGGCGGGTGCCTGTAATCCCAGCTACTTGAGAGGCTGAGGCAGGAGACTTGCTTGAATCCGGGAGGCGGAGGTTGCAGTGAGACGAGATCGTGCGTGCCACTGCACTCCAGCCTGGGCAACAGAGATTAAAAAAAAAAAAAAAAAAAAAAAGATACTCTTATAAAAGGGTGTTATTTTAAAGCATAAATATAGTATAAAATACTCTCTAGTTGCAAGAATGCATCCTTGAAATATTCATTAAATATTTTCTAAGGGCCCACATTTGTCATGAGGAAATACTTTAAGAACGGGTAGAATTGAGTTCCATTTTTCAAATCTTTAATATAGAAGCAGATATCAATTAATCTTTTAAAAACACAATTTTGTTTGCCTTGAGCTTTTATTTGGGCTTCTACTTTGACACACGTTTTAGCTTTAAGGTATCTTAAAACGTAGGGGCATTTAAGCTTTTAGATCTCATAAAACTTCCTGAGAACATGCTCTGACACAGTCAGGCCCAGAAAACAACCACTCTTTCTTCCTTTTCTCCCTCCCTGAAACATTTACTGAGGGCCTCTCTGGTTCACGGCAACATGCTAGGCTCAGGGGAACACAATGATGACTAATACAACATGGTACTTGGCTTTGGAAGTTCATAGGTCAGTGGAAATGCAGAAATATACACATCTAATTACAGTACAACTCAGTAAGTTCAGTAATAAATGTATATGAACACAGGGTGCTTTGAGGCACAGAAGAGCAGCTTCCTACTCAGCCCGAGGAGGTCAGAAAGAACTCAGAAGAGGAGGCACTGAATTAACGCTTCAGCTGTTTTTCAAAGTGCTTTCCTGGTAGCATCTCCGCAAACACAAGAGGCTTAGGATTTACCATGCTTCTAGATTTGACTGTCAAATAACACATGGTCCATAATTTTAAATCTGGTTGACTACAAAACTCTTCATTGTGAAAATAGGAAGTAACAGAAACCCAGTCATTATGCATTCATCTTCTATAATATTTAACTCGGCTTAATCGCCATAATTCTTTCAACTGTCTGTACATAATAGTGTCAATAAAACTTGAAGAGTTTGAATAGGTACTAAGGAGCAAACTCTTTTAAGATAATCTTTTTTAAAAAATGGTACTAACAGCAGCCTCAAAAACACAGCAGATTGCTTCGCTTTCCATAAAATCAGGACAAGGAGGTTGTTATTCTTTTCATTCTCCAGTAAGCTCAAAAGGTGGGAATCTTGCCAAGACAATTCAATGGGCAGGAAGTCATTTTCTCAGGAAATTTCAAAAATATCATTAATTCACTTTGATCTTTTACAATGATTATAAAACATTCATAAGGATGGCTGTATCTAGCAGTTTTAACTGACAGGACTGTTGTGGCTTTTTTTTTTTTTCTTTTTTCTGACTGCAGCGCATCACATTGAAAACACCCTCCT
The DNA here is from genome assembly GCF_028885625.2 of Pongo pygmaeus. Lineage (NCBI taxonomy): Eukaryota > Metazoa > Chordata > Mammalia > Primates > Hominidae > Pongo > Pongo pygmaeus. The sequence goes on along the minus strand of NC_072390.2, from coordinate 31,075,710 downwards.
CACCATCAATTTCACAGCGGAAAATCCAGGCGAAGTGTTTTATTCTTGCTTAACCTTGAAAGATACATGGTGTGCTCAATCGAAAAATCTATTACTTAATTAGTTTTAAGAGGTTTGACATCAAACAGGAACACATTTGAAATATAGATGAAGTAAGAGGTAAAAAAAATTCAGTTTAGAATTGTAAAGGGACATGTTGGATGTTCCATGAAGGTCAAAGTCAATTCCTCTCCTTAAGTTCCCTCAAAAGACTTATATGCACGGAAGTATTCAGTGGTGGTAACTGAGGTGAGCCTTTTCCCATTTTTTTTTTTTTTTTGGTGGTTTGTTTTCTTTCATAATCCATTTGAACTTTGGCTTGACTCTTCTTCCCCCCAACATATTAACTATCTATCATACATAACAATTTTGAAATCTGCTTTCTAACTGATTCCTTAAGGGGAAAATTAAGATTAAAGATAACAGAAAAGAAAACAAATAATTACCAGGGAGTACTTTCAGTGCTTCAGTGCAGAATATACAAGTTGCTGTGGGAGCCCTGAGAAGCATGTTGACAGATGCCTGAGGAGGTAATAGGAGGCTTTTCGGAAGTCACATGTGAGCATGGCCTTTCAGGATTTTTAGATGTTCTTGGGAGGTTAAGAAGAGAAAGAGTACATCAGAAAAAACCACATACAAAACAGCACACATACAGAGTAGGTGAGAACAAGTGGTCCTTTAGGAGATCTGAAGAGGTGCCATGGTTGTGTGAGTCTACAGCATATGGCGCTGAGTGGATGGGATGGGAGGCGGTGATGAGAAGCTATGGTTGGTCTGTGAAGGATCTTGCAGGTTATGCCAATGATTGTAGATTTTATCCTTTGGACCTGCACTGTGTGATATGATAGCCACTATCTACCTGTGGCCATTTACATTTCTTTCTTTCCTTTCTCTTTTTGATACAGGGTCTCATTCTGTCACACAGGCCAGCATGCGGTGGTGTGATCACAGTTCACAGTAAAGTCAAACTCCTAGGCTTCAGTGATCCTCTGGCCTTAGCCTCCCAAACTGCTGGGATTATAGGCATGAGCCACCATGCCCAGCCTTAAATGTCAATGAAAAATAAATACGCAAATTCAGTTCCTCAAAGGCACTAGCCACATTTCAAGTGCTCAATAGCCACATGTGACTCATGGCTACCATAATGGATAACACAGAGAATGTTTCCATTTCACCCCAAATACTAATAGACAGTGCTGCTTAAATAAGGAGAAGCCACATACAATTGCTAATTGTAAAGTAAGAGATTTACTTGATGAAAACTATGCTTGATTAAAGAAGTAACTCATGTAGTGTGAAGGATGGGTATGGGGGTAGAGGGCCAGTGAGAAGGAAACTGTTTAGCGATTCACCTGAAACTTTAACTATGGGGAGGTGGAGAGAGTTGCCTATTTCAGAAGATTTCCAGGGATAGAATTGAGAGGGCTTTGCTAAGTATCTGGTATAGATGCCTGGGCGGATGGTAACACTTTGACAGGAAGACACTAGAGGAAATTATAGTGGACTGGAGAAAGGAAATTAGTTTATTTTTTGACCTGTTGGGTTTGAGGTGCCTAGGACTTAGGGACTCAAAGAGGAGCTTTAAGTGAATAGGTCTCAAAAGTAATTTCCAGTCCTTTTCCTTTACAATCCACTTCCTTTCTCAACTGCCCCAAACAAGCATTGTGAGTTTCTCATGATTCCAGAAGTTTTTAAGCTAGGTTAAACAAGAAAGCAGAGTTGAGGTTTAAGTTTGCAAAAATGACTGAGTCTGGGTTTAAGGCTTTTTCACTCCATTTTGCTACCAAACCTGCAAACAAGCAGTGCAAAGGAACTATGCCAGCTGAGGGCACCAGGAAGTGGCTGCTCTTCCCTGGCGTCACCCTAGTTCCAAGATCTGAAGGTCAGTGATGCCCCTGGGAGGGAAAACTCCTCAGGCCAGGAAAAAGAAACCGTGTCTTCCAGTCTTCACACTAGTTTGGAGAAGGCCCACATCAGCATGCCTGGCTCTGCCTACTGTCAGATAAGGGAATTCCTTGCATACGACAGTTAAAAGCTATAGTGTTCTATTTCCTCCTTCTTTATGCCCCTTCACCTCTCTTTCACTTTTGACTAAGTCTTCTACATCACAAAGAAAACAGAGGTACACTCCACTTCTAAATTCATTCATCCCCATCAATTTCCTGCTTGTTTCACAGAAAGCCATCCCCATTCATTCCCTGGTTTGCAAAAATGAAGTCACAAAAGGCATGCAATAAAACAGATTAATGATGGAGGAAGACATGAAGCTGAGAGAATTTCTTTAGGATAGGGGGCAATTGAATATGTTTAAATATTAATGTAAAAGAGATAGTAAAGACCAAGACATTGAAGTTACAGAAGAGAAAGGATTGTTGGTAAGTCTCATGAGAAGCCGGAGGCGATGGGATCCAATTGCAGATGATGGGTAAGCACTGAGGTGGAGGAAAGACCACTCTTCCATCATCATAGAAGAAAAGGAGGTGTATTAGTCTGTTCTCATGCTGCTAATAAAGACATACCTGAGACTGGGTAATTTACAAAGGAAAGAGGTTTAATTGACTCACAGTTCAGCATGGCTGTGGAGGCCTCAGGAAACTTACAATAATGGCGAAAGGTGAAGCAAACACATCCTTCACAAGGTGGCAGGGAGAAGAAGAATGAGAGCCAAGCAGAGGGGGAAGCCCCTTATAAAACCATTCGATCTTGTGAGTACTTACTATCACAAGAACAGGATGAGGGAAAATGTCCCCATGATTCAATTATCTCCACCTGGTCCCTCCCATGACACCTGGGGATTACAGGAACTACAATTCAAGATGCAATTTGGGTGGGGACACAGACAAACCATATTAGGAGGCAAGAATGCAGACCACAAAGAAGAGAACATCTAATTTGAATCCCAAAGGCTTCAACGGAATTTACTATCTGAGGTAGTCACAAGCCCACCTGTGGCGTGGCTCAGCTTGGCCCCCTATTCACATAGCTTCACACGTATCTTGACTTCTGGGAGGGTTTGGGAGCAGCTTCTGCAGCCTTTGGAGAGGCCAAACACAGATCTGCCTCTGGATCCACCCCCTCCTCCACATGAGCTGCTTTTAGTCCAGCTAACCACCAAAGAGCCAAACTGCTATCCACCATTGCCTGGTTTTGGGACCCAAATCCCAGATTTGTATTTCTGTCCAGGAATGTGTCTATCTTGATTTGAATTCCAGGTCTGTCTTGTAAGCTTTCTTTTTTCCCCTATTAAAAAAATCATTTATGTGTGTGGAGCAGAATAAATGCCTCATATTGTATTATCTACTAGAAATCATCCACATTTTTTTGAAACAATGAAACTGCTACTTTTTCTAAATGATACCAGGTGTCCATTTTAGTTCAAATACTTACAATGTTACCTCACCCTGAGAATCCTCATCTGTATAATATTTTTCACTTTCAGTGAAAGTACAGCTGCACAGAGAAAATTTCTACACAATTAAGTTTAAAAATGAAAATTGCTCTATTCTTGATACAACAATCAAAGAGGAAATAAAACATAAAATCTCTGCCATTAGGATTTCCTGTACAGGTTGCCTCCATCTTAGGAGCAGGCTGTGTTTTGGAAGTTCACTTGTAAATTTTGTGTTTGGAACATCTAAAATAATTTCCACAGAAAAAATATTATAAATTTTAATTATGTTTCCAGTCCAGCTCATAAAAGCAAATTTGATACACAATATACTCGAAATACCATAAATTTGCATGAAATAATAGGAAATAGCAAATGTAATTATGATCTGTTTTTCTTTTACACACATTAAAACACTTTTTGAACTAATGCAAAGCCCAATGACTTGACTAATTTAATGCTGGAGTCTGAGCCATAGGTGGAGTTGGAGCTCATTTTGATCTATTTCCATTATGCCAGTAACATATGTTATTGAAATTTAGAGTGAATGGAACAATGAGAGTGGGAAGATACTGACTGTAGTTTGGGAGTTTCACAACAGGGAAAGATGGTTAAATGGGTCTTCAGCCAAGAAATAAATTTTTATTTTCACCAGCTTTTGACTCAAAGTATTCAAGATGCTCCCTCTCTCACCAAGACCAAGAGGGTGACAGACAGAAAAAGAGAGAGAGAAAGAGAAAGAACAGAGAGAGAGGGAGAAAGAGAGAGGGAGAGAGGAAAAGGGAGAAGGAGAGGTTGAGGGGGGGAGAGAGAGAGAGAGAATGAATGAGAGCTGTGGGAACAAGCCAACTATTTAACTACCTAGACATGCACTCAAATGGAAGACAAAATGGCAGCTATAATAGGCAGAGAAGTCATTACCTGCAGAAAGCAGAGAGAGCTCCCACGTGACCACAACAACTGTCAGTGGCAATTAAATTGTCAAGTAGTGGGAAAAGAAGTAAATAACGGTAACTGTTCTCAGGTGAGGCCAGGTGGGAAGCTGCTCCCTTCATTAAAAAGAAGGGAGGGAGGGATTAAGAGTCAACTGATGGTGCTGAGGGTGAGGCTCATGTGGGAATAATGTTGCTTCTACATCTACCAGCAACAGAAGGCAGGGGACCTGAGACTCCTTTCACTATGGTGCTAGAGAAGCAAGGATTGGGGTTATGGCGGTGGTGATTCTCCACCAGGCAGCCTGAGAGCTGCCAGGAAGACTGAACTGGAGCCATGCAAAGAGGCCAAAAGAGATAAATTGAAGTTACTCTTTCCAGAAGACAAAAGGGCCATAAAGAGAAACACCATTTTCACTTAATGGACAGTAGCAAGTTATATATGTACGAGTCAAAGCCTGCTCTTTCAATCCTGAATATCTGATAAGCAGATTTACCTTGATCAGTGTTTCAAAATACTCATTTTAATAACTCTTTCAACTTATTGTTTCAGTCATTGAAACGGATACAGCTATCACACATTTGAGGTATATACTCTCCTGTTTTAATTTAGTAAAATTAAAGGAGATCATAGGCCTCATATTTAAATATATTTAATTTGTTTATATCAAATGTAAATCCTTTTGAGGGGAACAAGAACATGTATAAACAAATATACTATAAAGCAGGATACTACATTACTTAATAGGTGTTTGAATCTTAACTATCATTTATAAAGGTTAATTCATCATACAAAATTTTGGGGGGTACACATTGGTGCCAAGATCTATGTTAGGTGGAGTGAATATAATAGTGTATAAGAAAGACACAGTTCTTGCCCTCTTGGAAGATAAGGCATAGCAGAAATAACAGAAAAACCAAAGCAAGGACACAAAATATTCAATATCTGTATTTCCTGGCCTCCCACCTACTCCTTCATTCATTGCAATCTGACTTCAGCTCTACTCCAATAAAACTTCTCTTCCTGAGCCATTATATGGTTTTTCATGGGACTTGAACATGCCCTAATTCAGCTTAAATTATCTTTAGCAGTTCTGTTTGGGTTTAAAATTCGCATCCTTAGAAACTTTCCCTAACCACACAGAATGGGTGAATTACACGTTCCATTTGTTCCCATGGAATGCTCCACGTCCTCTCTCATGAATCATAATTTTAAAGTCAATTCATTGTCTGAGTCCTTCACTGGCCTGTTAGCTCCCTGAAGGGTGGCACCAGTTATATTCACTATCAAATTCACTCCCCTATCAAGAGTATGGTCATTAAAAGGTGTTGTGTAGTATCTGATGAATAAATGAATGAATACATGAATGGAAGAGGCATTATACGATATAATAATCAGAAATATTAAGTTCTAAACAGAGAATGATGGGAGATGAAGGTGGAAATGTACTCAGCTCACAGGTAGTCTTGGATATCTTTTTGTTGATTGGGACACTACTGATTGGAAAAGTAGACTCAAGAGTTATCATTAATGCCTTATTTATGCTGGGCTAGGAAAAGGAAAAGACGATTCCAGTGGAACAGACTGTTTCACATGATTCTTACTGCCTTGATTGATTCAGTATTTACTATATACACGATGTATCTCGGGAAAATGAGCAAGAGGAATGGAAAACTCTGCAGATGAAAGAGGACGATGGCCTCTCAGAGAATAGAAATGGCAGGGATGGAACGAACATAAAGTTTATCTGCAGCAGTGGCTTCCAGATAGAGAACAGCTACATAAAAACCAAAATTTAGAAGATTCCTGATTCCAATCCCAGAAGACTGTATTATGTCTGGATGGAGCCTAAAGATCTATTACAACTCTTCAGACAATACTGATGTGTAAAGAGAACGTCTCATCTAGTTTAACCCTTTCATTTACATGTAAGGAAGCTGAAGCCCAGGAGAGGTTCAGTGACATTGTGCAGGTCGTGAGCCAGGACTAAAATTCCTGTCTCCTGACCTTGAGGTCAGGGTTCACAGCATTAGCTCTAAAGAGGCAAAAGAATTACCCATAAGTTTGAAGAATAAAATTCAAAGAGAACAATGTAGCTTTATCCACTTATACTGCCTTTTTGAAGTTAAAGGTAGAAACTAGTTCTCTCAACCTGAGTTCTGAAGCTCAAGAATGAGATGGGTCCACACTGCACAATGTAGCCACCTGGTTTACTGCATTAAGATCACAGCAAACCTACAGAACTAACAGATTTCCAGGCCTGTGATGACAATGAATCTGCAGATGGCTGGGGGGTTTTATGTTGAGGGGTGAGTTACTAATGGCATGAATCATGAGCAGCTTGTAGAGAATGATAAACACCTGTTCTTCATAACGCCTAAGTACAGAAGAAAAATGATGGACCAACATGATAGTGTTACTGACTTGGGCTGAATATGTATGAACTCCTTTCATTAGTAAATGTTAGAAAGGGTTATCAAGGGAGATTGTTTAATTACCATTTTTGGTAGGTCCTTAGTTTGAATCTGGAAGGCATTAGACCTAATCTTTCCAAATGACAGAGAGTGATACCAATTGATGTTGTATTAGAGCCCAGTGAGACCTCTGCCTTTAAATGTTTCCTCAGTGGAATATCCTAGGGACTCTCCAATAAGACGAGTACATATGAGCACAGATCCTAATGAAAAAGTTTGATGGTGAGTCATGATTCCCTGCATTTCACCCAGAAAGAACAGCAATCACTCAATTAGCTTCCACAGAGAAACAATGGTCAGCATTTTCCTTAGTCTCTCGAGACAAGGATAAAGCAGTACACCCCTATGTAAAATGAATGAATCACTACAGGCAAGTGACAGGTGCTATTCTTGTGATGTCAACAAAAGTCACTGTAGTAATGAAGATTTTCTGAATTAGATTTTAGCTTCACTCTTCACCCCTTCTCCTTTTTTTGACCATTCTTTTGCAGCTTGTTTGCCAAATTCAGGAGAGAATGCAAGCAGCTTTTCATATGTTCAGCAGTCTCAAGAAACTCTTTTTAAAAATACAAACATGTCTGTGTTTTGTATGCGTTTTTGAAAATGTATGCATTTACCGCACTTCATATATACGGTTTCTTTTTGCAGAAGCTGGTATTCCCAATAGAAATACATTTTTCCTGCAGTTTTAGAATCTACACAGGTCAAATTGTACATTACTTAACTCTGTGACAGGAAGGAAGGCAGGCAGGTTGGTGCCCAATGCATAGCACTGACAGGAAGGGCAAAGGACACTGAACTCCAAATGTCATCAAACTCAATGACTTTGAGATGAGTCCTGCTGGACTATAGGTACTGCCAGAGCTAACTAGTCCTTAAAACATACCATATATGTCACTTATTCCCAAACTGACAGATTCTGCTAGTAATCTGGAAATGCAGGAAAAGGAAATAAGGTGATTTAATTTTTAAAACGGCGCACTGGCTCACACCCGTAATCCCAGCAATTTGGGAGGCTGAGGTGGGTGGATCACTTGAGGTCAAGAGTTTGAGAGCAGCCTGGCCAACATGGTGAAACCATGTCTCTACTAAAATTAAAAAAAAAAAAAATCTTGGTGTGGTGGTGCGTGCCTGTAATCCCAGCTACTTGGGAGGCTGAGGCAGGAGATTGCACCGCTGCACTCCAGCCTGGGTGACAGAGCAAGACTCCATCTCAAAAAAAAAAAAAAAAAAAGGATAATAATGATACCTCATCATAGGTCCTTTATGAAAATTAAATAGCTTAATTGGTATACTTTTCATAATATCCCTCATAATACAAACATTCTGGTTAATTGGGAATCAATATACATCACATAGATTATAAATTTTTTACACAGTATAAAAATATCCCATCACATAAATCATATTTATTATAACTTATCAATTTTAATCATTCAAAAAATGTTTCAGGAAGGCCTGATAAATTGGTATTATTATATGAACAATTATATTTGTCATAAATAAGAGATTCTGTCATCTAAAGATGTACCAACAATCTACAGATAATAAAGTGGCAAATAAATTATATGTACATCATTTCATAAGGTACTTTCTCACATATTAAAGCACAATTATAGTACTTGTTACTTTCATTTGTTTGCTTATTAATTGAGCAAACAGGTTTTGGGGATTAAGTACAAAGCATGAAATTAGACTTTGAAGGTATAAAGATTAATGAGATACAGTCTCTGCCCATCCTTGAAGCAGATGCCAAAGCTAATTGGGGCAAAAACATGAGAGTTGGTACCAAGGGATTTCATCTTTACTCTGAGGGCAAAGAGAACCATTGAAGGGTTTGGAGGAGCAAAGTGATATGATCAGCTTTGCATGGAGATTCTCTTGGGAAATGATTTGAGGGAACCAGTTGGAAGGGCATGGCAGAAACCGAGGCAAGAAATGATGCCAAGTTGACCCCTGAAGTAACATCGAGTCAGGAGGAAGAATGGAAAGGAGTAGATGCATCGGAGTGACAGCAAGAGTGTAAAACCCACTAGCTTGAGAGTTAATTAGGAGAAGATTATTTCCAAACTTTAATTGGGGTCTCTGGGCAGATATGGTGCCACTGAGAGATGTAGAACTCTGGAAGAATAGCAGGTTTAACCTTGGGACACAATGAGATCAAACTTGGACATTTTATATCAGAAATGTCAATGGGAAATTTTAGTAGAAATGGTACCCGTTGAAGATCAGGGGAGATATTTCAGTGGGGGCTATAGAGATATATGCATTAACAGTGTCAAATAGCTACAGAAGACAATGGGGACCTCCCCCATATCTCAAGGAAAGTTTTTTGAGAGTAACAAGACAAATACAAGAACAAGTCTTGGGCTTCCAAGATTTAAGTAGTGACAAGCCTGACAAGAAGAATGGAGAATACTCAGATGAGCAGGAGGAAAATTAATATACTAAGTGGTGTTAAAGTCCAGGAGCCAGCGGTAAAGAAAGAGGACCTGGCTGAGGGCAGCAGGTGATTCAGAGTTCATGTAGGAAGTCTTCTTGATTTGGCACCAAAGAGTCTCCTGAGACTGTGGCCCAAGAAATTGCAGTGGACACCAGAGTGCCCTAGATTGAGGAGTCATCGCTACAGAAGATAAGGTAGAGACACGAGGTGAGGACAATGCTTCCAAGATGCCGAAACTCATCAAGACGGATAAAGGTCAAAAGAGGACTTTGGACTTTGTTTGTTAGAAGATAGACATGTCTAAACCTTACAAGAAAGAGACAGAAGAGAAGGGAATATCAAAGGCAAAAAGAAAGTGAGGGAAACTGAGGAACAGGAAGGTGGCAGAAGGAGATGGGAACCGGAGTCGTGGATTACAGACTGACCAGGGCATACAGATACACATTAAGGAAACGAGTTTTTTTTGGTGGGGGAAAAGGATTCAGTATAAAACCAGCGTTTAACTCTGATTTTATTCATAGGGTGGCCCATTTTTCCTATTCATTCAGCAAGACTCAGTGAAGGTTTCTCTCATCCTGGAATTGTGCTAGGCACACAGAGGATACAGTGGTAAATCAAACAAGGTCCCTGCCCACAAGAAACCCACCCTGTTGGAGCTGGGGTGGAGGCAGAGGGTACACATGTACATTTCTAATCCAAGGCAATCTGTGGAAATCTTAGCACTGATTTACAGTATGCAGTGGAAAGCCCTGTATACCTTTCTATCTCTCAGAAATGAAAACCAATATTAAAATAGTTCACCCTCCTTAACATAATTGCAAACAGCAATGTTTTAAATGTTGACCACTATATAGATACATTAGTTATAAATCTAGCCAGGGGACTAGAATTAATTAACCTTAGCAGTGAATTCCATTTGAACTTAGTCTAATCAGGGCAATTTTCTATTCTGGAGAACAAAATTAATTATCTGGTTCATTTAGGAAGAGAATCCCAACAAAAGAAAACAAACACCAGAATTTTTTCCTTAATTATTAGGATAGTAATACAATTCTTGATACAGTGTCTTCCCTCTGGTAAGAGGGAAGAGACATTTCTTATTCTGGTAAGAAAATGTACAATAAAAAGAATGACACTTTAGGCCAATAAGTAGATAAGGAAAGAGATAAAGAGTTCAGGTTAACTTATCGGGAAAGCTGAGATTTATTTTACTGTAGTATCAAATTTGTTCTCTTTATTCTCACTTTATTGTATTTTGCTCCGGTTTCCCTTTTCATAATATGCAAGATAATTTTATATTATCAATATCTTATATACCATAGAGCCAAGAAAGTGATAAGCTAAAATATTTTGAAATGATGCCATCTGCATAAATTATTTTTATTGCATTAATTTAAATTAAAAATTATCTAGATATATATCAACTCAGAGGTATCACCACAAAATATCTTAAAATAAAATTATGAATAACAAAATGCTATTTTATGCAGCACTTATGCTGCTACCAATTATCTATGTCAAGACAGGCCTTACACAAATTCCAAGATTTTCATGAGAAATAGTGAAGATATTAACAAATAACTAAGGGGACGAGCAGAGTCTCATTCTTTGAACGGCGTATCTCATGTAATCCAGGTTTCTGTCAGCCTTGATGCTGTGTTTTCACCGAATAGATCTAACAAATGAACCTTAAAGTAAATACTCTTGGAAGGACAGTAACCATTCCCTGATACTGCAGTCAGTATTTCTGGTTCTATGTGGCCAGTAAGAGGGACATTTTTCTCCCCTTTCATTAAAACAGATGGGTTCATTTACGTCCAAAAGCGAATCAGCATTAATTTGGGGCATCCTTTCTATGCCAAGGATATTGGCAGATTTTTAAAACTCAAGTAATGGCTTGGTGTGTTTTTAAAACAAGCAGTAATGCAATTTTCATAGCAAAGGTAAAACATCACATCTCTGGCAGTGCATCTCCTCCTGATGTTGGTGGTCCATTTCTCCTGCCAAAAGTGGGAGCCAGAACACATTTGGGTAGGAAGATGCAGACCGAAAATTCACTGAAAGAAGGTTAAGGATTATACTAGGGACACAGACAAAAAGGGAATACACCTGAAGCAATTTTAGAACACAAAAATGTATTGCATCCTTTAAATTCACTGTCTCCTAAATGTATTAGTCCATTCCAACGCTGCTAATAAAGACATACCCGAGACTGGGTAATTTATAAAGGAAAGAGGTTTAATTGACTCACAGTTCAGCATGGCTGGGGAGGCCTCAGGAAACTTACAATCATGGCAGAAGGGGAAGCAAACACGTCCTTCTCATGGCGCCAACAAGGAGAAGTACAGGGTGAAGGTGGGGAAAAGCCCCTTAGAAGACCATCAGATCTTGTGAGAACTCACTGACTATCACGAGAACAGCATGAGTGTAACCACTCTCATGATTAAATTACCCCCCACCAGGTCCCTCCCACAACACATGGGGATTATGGGAACTACAATTCAATGAGACTTGGGTGGTGACACAGCCAAACTATATCATCTACCAACTAATTTTAAATGTTACACTCTTTAATTTTCTACCTGTTTATTTTCATTCATGTTCATAGTCAAATTTTTTAAACACCATTTTGAATGTTTAGAAAAATCATGGACATGCCATACACAAACATATACAGACATATTCACATCATTTTGCTAAGCATGAATAAATATATCCTAGCTTAATGCAACAATGGTTGAATCTGTAGAATTACCTTGTACTGTCTTTGTAGGATTCCATTATTAAGACAAGCACAGAACGCTTAGAATAGACAACTTCTATCTTACTCCCTCATAGTTAGGATTAAAGAGATTATGACTGAACTTTTAAATTGGTAGAACTTATTTTTAGAGCAGTTTTGGGTTTACAGAAAAACTGAATGAAAAGTATGGAGAGTTCTCATAAAACCCAACATCACTCAGTTTCCTCTATTAGTAGCATCTTGCATGAGTGGGGTACATTTATTGCAATTGATGAGCCAATATTAATATATTATTATTAGCCAAAGTCCATAATTTACATGAGGATTCACCATTTGTGTTGTACAGTTCAAGGAATTTTGACAAACAATAATGTTATGTATCCATTGTTACAGTATCATATTGAATAGTTTCACTGCCCTAAATATCTCCTGTGTTCCATATATCCATCCCTCTCTCCCTCTTTCTGAACTCCTGGGAACCACTGATCTTTTTTCTATCTGTATTTTCACCTATGTCAGAATGTCATATACTTGAGAAGATGTAATATACAGCCTTTTCTAGCTGCCTCCTTTCACTTAGCCGTATGTATGTAAGGGTCCCTGCACGTCTTTTTGAGGTTTGGCTGCTCATTTCTTTTTAGCATTGAATAATACTTCACTCTGTTTTTGTACCATAGTTTGTTTAAATGTTCACCTAGGATACCTTGGTTGTGTCTAAGGTTTGACAAATATGAATAATGCTGATATAATTATTCATGTTCAGGTTACAGTGTGGAAATTGGTTTTTAACTGAATTGGATAAATACCAAGGAATGTGATTGCTAGTACATGTGGTTATATTTTGTAAGTGACACTGTTTTCCAAAGTGGCTGTACATTTCACATTTCCACCAGCAATGAATGAAAAGTTCCTGTTTCTCTGCATCCTTGCCAGCATTTGGTATTGCAGTTCCCTAATGATAGATGATGTTCAGCGTATTTTCATATGCTTACTTACCGTCTACACACACACACACACACACACACACACACAATATATATATACATATATATGTATATATATTTGGTGCCATGACTCAGATTGTATATTGTTTTTGGTGAGATGTCTGTTCAGACCTTTTTCCCATTTCCTTGGTTAGCTGTTTTCTTATTGTTGAGTTTTAAGATTTCTTTGTGTACTTTGGATACAAATGCTTTACCAAACACATATTCTGCAAATATTTTCTCCCTGTCTGTGGCTTGTCTTTCTGTTATCTTTATTGTGTCTTTTGGAAAACAGTATGGAGATCCCTCAATAAAACAATAGATGCATAAAAAGGTTTTTTCTGAAAGTAGTTTTTAATTTTAATAAAATCCAAGTTATCAACTTTTTTCTTTCATGAATTGTACTTTTGGTATTATATCTAAACACTTATTGCTAAAACTCTAGAAGTTTTACAGTTTTGAAATTTACATGTCTGTCCACAATTTATTTTTATTTAATTTCTGTGAAAGGTGTAAGATGTGTTAGAATTTTTTTTTTTTTTTTTACATATGGACCATTTGTTGAAAAGTCTGTCCTTTCTTCACTGAACTGCCTTTGCTTCTTTGTCAAGGATCAGTTGACAACATTTGCATGAGTCTATTTCTGGGCTCTCTATTCTGTTGTATTGATCTATTTTTCTGTCTTTTCACCAATACTATGCTGTGTTAATTATTGTAGCTTTGTAGTTGTTCCTTTTTAAACCTTTTAAGTTGACAAACAGTAATTGTATATGTTTGTAGGGGTGATATATTGTGATATTTTGATATATATTTACAATGTAGAATGATTAAATTGAGCTAATTAGAAAATTCATCACCTCATATAACTTATCTTTTTTGGTGATGGAAACATTTAAACCTAATCTTTTAGCAATGTTGCAATATATAATACATTACTATTGATTATGGTCACTATTCTGTGCAATAGATCACTAAAGCTTATTCCTCCTATCTAAATTAAATTTTATACCCTTTGACCAACATCTCCTTTTCCTCATTCATGTCCCACCCCAGCCTCTGATAGCCATTATTCTACTCTACACTTCTATGAATTCAACTTTTTAAGATTCCACATATAAGTAAAATTCAGTATTTGTCTTTCTGTGCCTGGCTTATTTCACTTAGCATAATATCCTCCAGGTTAAGGCTATGTGTGTGTTGTGTGTATATACCTAAGTGATAAAGAAAATGTGTATACACACATACACACACACACACATTTTCTTTATCCATTAACCCACTGATTGACACTTAGGTTGATTTCACATCCTAGCTATTGTGAATAATGTTGCAATAAGCATGATAGTGCAGATATCTCTTTGATATATTTATTTCATTTCTCTTAGATATATACCCAGTGGAATTGCTGGGTCTTATGCTAGCTCTATCTTTGTTTTTTTTTTTTTTTCTTTTAAGGAGTCTCCAAATTGTTTTCCATAATGGTTAAAATAATTTAAATTCCCATCAACAGTTCCTTTTTCTCCACACCCTTGTCAACATGTTATCTTTTGTCTTTTTGTTAATAGCCATTCTTACAGGTATAAGATGATATCTCATTGGGGTTTTAATTTGCGTTTCTCTGATGATTAGGATAATAAACATTTTTTCATATATCTGTTGGCCATTTGTATGTCTTCTTTTGAGAAGTGTCTATTTAGGTCCATTGCCCATTTTTTTGGACTGGGTTATTTGTTGTCTTGCCATTAAGTTGTTTGAGTTACTTAAATGTTTTGAATATTAGCCCCTTATCAGATATATGGTTTGCAGATATTTTCTCCCAGTCCATGCAATGTTTCTTCACACTACTGTTTCCTTTGCTGTGCACAAGCTCTTTAGTTTGATGTAATCCTATTTGTTTATTTTTTATTTTGTTGTCTGTGCTTTTGGGATCATATCTAAAAAATCACTGCCCAGACCAATGTTACGGAGATTTCTATTATGTGTTCTTCTAGTTACTTTATAGTTTCATGTCTTTAGCCTATTTAATCTTTAATCCATTTTTAAGTTGATTTTTGTATATGGTATTAACTAAGCATCCAATTATAATCTTCTGTTTGTGGATATCCAGTTGTCCCAATATTATTCATTGAAGAGGCTGTCCCTTCTCTATTGTGAGTTTTTGGTACCTTTGTCAAAAATGAATTGACTATAAATGGCTGGGTTTATTTCTGGTGTTTCTATCCTGTTTTATTGTTCAATGTGTCTGTTTTTATGCCAGGACTATGCTGTTTTGATTAATACATCTTTGTAATAGATTCTGAAGTCAGGTAGTGTGATTCCTCCTTTGTTCTTTTTGCTCAAGATTGCTTTGGCTATTCTAGGTCTTTTGTGGTTCCATATAAATTTTAGGACTGTTTTTTCTGTTTCGATGAAAAATGACATTGGAATTTTGATAGGGATTGCATTGAATCTGTACAACACATTGGGTAGTGTGGGCATTTTAACATTAATTCTTCTAATCTGTGAACACAGAATACCTTTCCATTTATTTGTGTTGTCTACAGTTTTTTCATCAATGCTCTATAGTTTTCAGTGTATTTCACCTTCTTGGGTAAATTTACCCCTAATTATTTTTTATGCTGTTTTGAATGGGATCGATTTCTTTACATCTGTGAACAAAGACAGTAGATAAAATCTCTCTTTCTTTCCTTCTTTTTCCAGTTTAGATTCTATGGCTCATAATTTCATTAAGACTCTTGCCAAGAATGTAGTATCCTTTGTTCTCATTTCTTCACTTCCATCTGGCAAAATCCCATCTGTGCATGAGTGCAACTCAACTGGGTTATTTTGCCTCCATTTGTGCAAGCACAGGTGGGGAAATCAGAAGAGGGTGGATGGTCACACTGTAAATTTGTCATCAACAACATCGAATGGCCCTCAGGATGGATAAGCAATTTGACTATATTTTTATTTTCCACTCTCTCTACTTTCTCCCATAGTGATTGTTTCAAAACATTTCCATTTGCCTCAAGCTTGAACAAATTCCTTAATGTTCTCCATCGACATGGTAAATTTCTTGTGATCTACTTCACACAAGAAGAAGCCATCATATATATGGAAATTCCATCTAGTATTCCCTAACAAACCTACAAATCTATCTAGATGAACTCTTACTCTTTTTAAAAATGTTTATTGATGAGCAGGGAAGAAATTCTTTCTATCTAGGTCCAGGGCCTCTCCTTACACAGCAATGCAATACATAATGATATTTAGGTCAACAATGGACCACATATGTGACAGTAGTCTTATAAGATTATAATATCATATTTTTACCGTGCTTTTTCTATGTTTAGATATGTTTAGATACACAAATATTTACCACTATGTTATAATTACCTACAGTATTCAGTACAGTCATATGCTATACAGGTTTGTAGCCGATGAGCAATAGGCTATATCATGTAGTACATAGTAGTCTCTACAATCTAGGTTTTTGTTGATGTTTGCACAACAATGAATTTGCTTGGCAACACATTTCTCAGAATGTATTCTGGTTACTATGCAATGCAAGACTGTAACTTGAATCCTATGTTTTTGGGAACCTCAAAACAGCAATCATCTGCTCTTATTCCCACATATTCAATAATTTTCCTACAATTGAATCCCTTGCCTGTTATAATTAAACATTATCAATTATCTCCATTAAAAAAATTCTCTCAACTTATATGGCTTCTTGTTTCCCATTTTCCTCATTTACAATAAAAATAATCAAAAGAGCTCTCTGTACATATGACAGATTATATATTTAATTAAAATACTCCCTCTCTATTGCTGCTTCATTGACATCAGGTTTGGTTATGTGACTTTCTCTCATCAATAAAACATATATGAAAGTTATGTGTGCCGCTTCCAAGAAGCAGCTTTTAGAGTAATTGCATGCACCTAC
Organism: Pongo pygmaeus; assembly: GCF_028885625.2. NCBI lineage: Eukaryota > Metazoa > Chordata > Mammalia > Primates > Hominidae > Pongo > Pongo pygmaeus. The sequence goes on along the minus strand of NC_072390.2, from coordinate 31,058,782 downwards.
TCCTTTCTCTTTCTCTTCCATCATAAGACCAACGATGCTTCAGAATAACACCCGCTGCTTCACCCTGGTCCTGGAAGATGCAGGACATCAGCAGAGGTGAAGCTGACCGATAGTACATGGTAGTTTGAGCCCAAAATCAACCCTTGCAATAGTGTGCCCGCTGAAATTTTAAAGGTATTTTTTACCGCCTCATACTTTACCCTATGTTGACTTGTACATGACTTTTTGCCTCCATTTTCTCCCTCCCCATTACTCCTCAACCTGCTTAAAATCTGACTTCAGGTTTATCTCTTCACATTTACATGTCAATAAGTTAAATGGCGATTTTTCAGTGTGACTTTAGCTGATCTCTCTAAGCAGCATTTCAAATAGTTGATCACTACCTTCTTTTTGAAATAGTCTTTTTAAAAGAATCTCTTGCATCTTTGAACACAGAATATTCCTGATTTTTTCCTAATACTTGGTTGTTGTCCCTCAGTCCTTCTCATTCCCCGTTTCCTTGACTATTAAATATAGCAGTTTCTCAATTTTGTCTCCTAAAACATCATCTCTTTTCATTCTATATTCTCTTCTTAGACAACTTCATCCGATGATTTTATTTTCTTTCTTTACTTAAATAATGTTCAAACATATGCTTTCAGTCCAAACTTCTCTGAATTTCTGACACATATATCCAATTGCCTACTTTATGTATCTACTTACATGCCTTAAAGTGATATTCAATATGCCCCAAACATAATGCTTAACCTTTTGCCCCAAACCATGCTTGTTTCTGTTGTTTATTTTGTTTTCTCTCATTTCTTCCCCTCATAAACTCCATGAGGAAGAGCCCATGCCCATTTTTAAATCTTGGAGTACCTGATGTACAAGGCACCAAAATTCCCAGCATGATAAATCAAACAATTAACAATTCCGTACATCAGGGTAAAACTGAAGATAAAGATATGATCATTTGCAGTTTGCTTTTTAGGTGATTTACTATAGTTAGACAACTAATTCTTCAGCAACAACAATGGAAGTCAGGAGTTAGTGGAGTAATATAAAAACTGCAAGAAAATACTATCAACTTAGAATAGTATATTGAGTAAAAACATCTTCCAAGAACAAGGCAGAATTAAGGACTTTTTAATATAAACAAAAAAAAATGAGGAGTTTGTTTTGCCAGTGGTGTCTCCCTATAGGGAATGCCAAAAGATATGTTTTAGACAGAAAAAAAAAATGATACAAGATGGAAGGCTGAGATGCAAAAATAATGATGGACAGGAAAGTGGCAAAAATGTGGGTAAATTGATACAGGCACTCACTGAATAAAACCATACTAATGTCTAATTTGGGGGAGTTAAAATGTAGAAAGAAAATAAGAGGACATAGTTAAATATTGGAATGACCATAAACAGAAAAGAAATAAAAGAAATGATAAACACATATTAAAGATTTTTGCTGGGTACATAGTGGTACAAATATGTAGTCTCAGCTACTCTGGAGGCTGAGGTAGGAGAAGCACTTATGTCCAGGAGATTAAGACCATCATAATAGCAACATAGCAAGACCCCTGTCTCTCTAAGAAAATAAAATAAAATAAAATAAAATAAAATACTGTTATTATTTTCTTTTTAAACGGTGTGTGAAGCATTTAGTACATTTTTATACTTTATACCCTACAGATGTTTTATAAATATTGCTGACCTTTAAATTAATATTTAATAAACATATAAAAATACATTTTCTTATCTCCAGCTGAGTTTGAAACATGTTTATGCAGGAATAAAATGTATAATTTATTAGAGAGTGAGACTGGCCTAGTTCACTGTTTCTTATATTTTCCAAATGGAAGAAGTATTCCAAGAACAGATCCATGTTTTGAAACCTTGTATTTCAGTGTGTTAGTCTGCAATTATGTGCCAAAATAGTTGCAGCCTTTTATATAGCACTTTGAGGTATCAGCGGGTGCTCACAACATTTGAACAAGATGTGCAAAGATCACAGTATCATCGCATTTGTTTACAGGAAATAATCTAGTTTACATAGTTAGAAAAGCGTGGTTAGTGAAGTTCATGCAGAGTTTCATCATTTATTTTAATAAATCTCAAGATTATGTAACAACAATAGATATCAAAATGGTCACCAGATATGTAAAGGCATTACTATAATTCTGAATGCTACTCTAAATGTTTATATTTCCTTGTCAGAAATGCAAAATTTTCTTGAAAGTGTATTAGTGGTGTCAGACTCACTTTTTTTCAGAATCCACAACTATAACATAAAATATCACCCTTCCCAGTCTATACGGAGAACAGAGAAGTAGTCCAAAGAGCATCCTTATGGCACATATCATTGCCACAGGAAGGTGAATGTCTACATTAAAGAGTTAAGTCATTATAACTTAATTCTTAGCTGTAACCTCATGACATTTTTATATAACCAGTCAGATAATAGCTTCAATCATTTAAATACAATTTGGAAAATTCTAGTTAGAGAAATGAGAATGAGCATAGAACACTGAGCAGAGTCCTGAGACACTCATTCCAGGCCCTAACTCCTGGATGACATTTCTAGACACAACCTGGGCCAGAAGGGAACCTGCTGCCTTGAGAGGAAGAACTCAGTCCTGGCAGGATTCATCACCTGCTGACTAAAGAGCTTTTGGCCCCTGAATAATCAGCAGCAGTAGCCAGGTAGCATACACTGTGGGCATCCACACACTCTGGGCATTGGGTGAGACTCTGAGATGTGCTGACTTCAGGTGTGACCAGCTGTTTCACAGCTGTCATGGCTATGAGGAGAGACCCCTTCTTCTTGAGAAAAGCAGAAAAAAGAGGAAAGAAAACAGACTAAGTATCAGTTTGGCCATAAGGAGGTAGAGTACCAAGGGGGATCTTAGGGTCTGTGATACCAGGCTAAGCTCTTGGACAGCATTTCTAGACCTGCCCTGGGCCATATGGGAACCCACATCCCTGAAGGGTGAGTTTCAGGTCTGACCACATTTGCCATAAGCTGACTGAAGAGCCGTTGGGCCTTGAGTGAACACTGGCAGTAGCCTGGCAATACAACCTGCAGGCCTGTGGTGGTGGCGGACACGGAGGTAGACTCCTCTGCCTGTGGAAAGGGGAGAGAAGAGTGGGAAGAACTGTCTTGTGTTTGGGTGCCAGCTCAGCCACAGTGGAATAGAGCACCAGGTAGGTTCTGAAGGTATCTGTCTCCAGGCCTTGGCTCTGGGCCCATATCTCTGGACCCACCTGGGGCCAGGGGGACTCACTACACCGAAGAGAAGGATACAAGCCTGGCTGGTGTTGCCACCTGCAGATTGTAGAGCCCTAAGGCCTTGAGAAAACATAGGAGGTAGCAAGAAAGTATTTACAGTAGGCTTTTGGGGGACCCAGTGCTGTGCTGGCTTCAGGTTTTAGTGCATTCACAGTGGTGATGGCCACAGGAAGGCTTATGTCACTGCTCCCCCAGCTTCAGGTACCCACACTCACACCCACCCACACACAAATGCATGCACACACAGATACTCTGTTTCTTTGGGAGAAAGTAAGGGAATAAAACAAGAGGCTCTGCCTGGTAATCCAGAAAATTCTTTTGTATCTCATGCAATACTACCAAGAACCATGAAGGTAGCATTTAAACCAGCTCTAGCCAGAAGGGAATCATCCATTTCAGTGGTCAGATCTTCAAGCCTCTATGAGCCTGGAAGAGTCACAGCATTACAAGGATGGGGGTGCCACTTAATGCAGTTACGGTTGCAGTGACCTAAAACTTAGATTACAATACCCACATCCCATAGATACCTGGAAAATTCTCCCAAGAGGGACAGGTACAAACAAGCCCAGACTGTGAAAACTACAATAAATACCTAACTCTTCTATGCCCAGACACTGATGAACATCTACAAGCATCAAGACCATCCAGGAAAACATGACCTCACCAAATGAACTAAAGATGGCACCAGGGACCAATCCTGGAAAGACAGAGATATAGGACCTTTCAGATAGAGAATTTAAAATAGCTTTTTTGAGGAAACTCAATGAAATTCAAGGAAACACAGAGAAGGAATTCAAGATCCTATCAGATAAATTTAACAAAAACACTTAAATTATTAAAAGAAATCAAGCAGAAAAAAGTTGAAAATGCAAATGACATACTGAAGAATGTATCAGAGTCTCTTACCAGTAGAACTGATCAAGCAGAAGAAAGAATTAGTGAGCTTAAAAACAGGGTATTTGTATGTACATAGTCAGAGGAGATAAAAGCAAAATTAATAAAAAAGAATGAAGCATACCTACAAGTTCTAAAAAAATAGCCCCAAAGGGTAAATATAAGAGTTATTGGCCTTAAAAAGGGCAGAGAGAGGGAGATAGAGGTAGAGAGTTCAAAGGGATAATAACATAGAACTTCCCCAACCTAAAGAAAGGTAGCAATATTCAAGTACAAAAGGGTTATAGAACATGAAGCAGATTTAACCTAAAGACTACAAAATATTTAAAAATAAAACTCCCAAATATCAAGATTAAAGAAAGAGTCCTAAAAGCAGCAAGAGAAAGGAACCAAATAACATACAATGAAACTCCGATACACCTGGCAGCAGACTTTTCAGTGGAAACTTTATAGGCCAGGAGAGAGTGGCCTTATATATATAAGGTGCTGAAGGAGAAAAAAACCATTTATCTTAGAATAGGATATCCAGCAAAAATATTATTTGAACATGAAGGAGAAATAAAGACATTTCAAGACCAACAGAAAAGCTGAGATATTTCATCAACACCAGACCTGTCCTATAAGAAAAGCTAAAGAGAGTTCTTCAATCTAAAAGAAAAGGACTTTAATGACCAATAAGACATCATCTGAAGGTATACAAATCAATGGTAATGGTAAATGCACAGGAAAACAAAATATAATAACATTGTAACTGTGGTGGGCAAACTTTTCATATCTTGAGTAGAAAGATTAAAAGATAATCTGATTAAAAATAATAACTGCAAAAACTTTTCAAGGCATAGGTGGTATAATAAGATATAAATAGAAACAGCAAAAAGTTAAAAAGTGTGGGGACAAAGTTAAAGTATAGAGTTTTTATTAGTTTTCTCTTTGCTTGTTAGTTAATTTGTTTATGTAATCAGTGTTAAGACATTATCTGTTTAAAGTAGTGTATTATAAGATATTATTTGCGAGGCTCATGGTAACCTCAAAAAAAAAATACAGTGTATACACAAAAAAATAGAAAGCAATAAATGAAAACAGACCACAAGAGAAAACGACCTTCACTAAAAGGAAGACAGGAAGAAAAGAAGGAAAAGAAGACCACAAAACAACCAGAAAACAAGTAACAAAATCGCAAGAATAAGTCCTTACTTGTCAGTAATACCATTGAATGTAAATGGACTAAACTCTCCCATCAAAAGACACAGAGTGACTGAATAGGTAAAATTTTTTTAAAAAAGACTTGTTGCCTACAAGGACACTTCACCTATAAAGAAATATATACACTGAAAATAAAAGGGATGGAAAAAGATAATCCATGCAAATGGAAACCAGAAAAGAGCAGGGTAGCTATACTTACATCAAAATGAATTTCAGAACAAAAACTATAAAAAGAGAAAAATAAGGTCATTATACAATGATAACAGGGTCAATTCAATAAGAGGATATAACAATTGTAAATATATATGCACCCAACATTAGAACACCCTGATATTTAAAGCAAATGTTAGACTTAAAGAGAGAGGTAGACCTCTATACATTAATAGAAGAAGACTTTAGCACGCCACTTTCAGCCTTGGACAGATCACCCAGACAGAAAAATCAACAAAACATTGGACTTAATCTGCACCTAGACCAAATGGACCTAATAGATATTTACAGAACATTTCATCCAATGGCTGCAGAATACACATTCTTCTCCACAGCACATGAAACATTCTCCAAAACAAACCATATGTTTGGCCAGAAAACAAGTCTTAAGACATTAAAAAAATTGAAATATATCAAACGTCTTCTCAGACCACAATGTAATAAAGACTAGAAATCAATAATGAGAAATTTTAAAAACTAGGCAAACACATGGAAATTAAATAATATGCCCCCAAATGATTAGTAAGTGGGTGAATAAATTAAGAGAGCAATTAAAAAATTTCTTGAAACAAATGATAATGGAAACACAATATACAAAACCTATGGGATACAGCAAAAGCAGTACTAAGAGAACATTTTATAACTATAAGCGCCTACACCAAAAATGTAGAAAAACTTCAAATAAAAAAAAACCTAATGATGCATCTTAAAGAATTAAACAAGCAAGAGCAAACCAAACCCAAAATTATTAGAGAAAAAGTAATAATAAAGGTTAGAGCAAAAATAAATGAAAATGAAATGAAGAAAATACAAAAGATCAATAAAATGAAAAGTTTGTTTTTAAAAAGATAAACAAAATTGAGAAAACTCTTGCCAGACTAACAAAATACAGAGAGAGAAGACCCAAATAAATAAAATTAGAAATGAAAAAGGAGACATTAAACCCAATACCATTGAAATTCAAATGATCATTAGAGGCTACTAGGAGTAACTGTCAGCCAATAAATTAGAAAAACTAGAAGAAATGAAAAAAAAAAATTCCTAGTGAGATGAAGCCTACCAAGATTGAGCCACAAAAAAATCCAAAACCTGAATGGACAAATAAGAAGTAACCAGATCAAAGCTACCATAAACAGTATCCTAGCAAAGATAAGCCTGGGACCTGATAGCTTCACGGCTGAATGTTACCAAACATTTAAACATCCTACTCAAACTGTTCTAAAAAACAGAGGAGGAGGGAATACTTCCAACCTCACTCTATGAGATCAGTATTGCCCTGATACCAAAACAAGACAAAGACACATAAAGAAAAAGAAAACTACAGGCCAATATCCCTGATGAACATGGATCAAAAATCCTCAACAAAATACTAGCAAACTGAATCCAACGACACATTAAAAACATCATCCATCATGGCCAAGTGAGATTTATCCCAGGAATACAGAGATGGTTCAACATATGCAAATCCATCAACACATCGTATCAACAGAATGAAGGATAACAACCATGTGATCATTTCAATTGATGATGAAAAATCATTTGATAAAATTTAACATTGCTTCATGATAAAAACCCTAAAAAAACTGGGTATAGAAGGAAAACACCCGATAAAGGTCAATAAAAGTCAATATATGCAGATCCACAGCTAATATCATACGGAATGGAGAAAAACTGAAAGCCTAGCCTCTAAGATCTGGTACACAACAAGCATGTCCACTTTCAGCACTTTTATTCAACATAATACTGGAATTCCTAGCTAGGGCAGTCAACGAAAAAAATAATTAAAAAAAGGGCATCCAAACTGGAAAAGAAGACGTCAAATTATCCTTGTTTGCAAATTATGTAATCTTATATTTGGAAAAACCTAAGGACTCCACAAAAATTATTTGATAAAGAAATTCAATAAAGTTGCAGGATACAAGATCAACATAAAGCATCAGTAGCATTTATATATGCCAACAGCAATCAACCTGAAATAGAAATCAAGAAAGTAATCCCACTGATAATTGCTACCCATAAAATTAAATACCTAGAAATTAACTTAACCAAAGAAGTGAAAGATCTATAATGAAAACTATAAAACATTGATGAAAGAAATTAGAAAGGACACAAAAATGGAAAGATATTCTATGTTTATAGATTGGAAGAATAAATACTCTTAAAATGTCCATACTACTTACAACAATCTTACAGATGGAATACAATCTCTATCAAAATACTCATGAAATTCTTCACAGAAACAGAGAAACAATCTTAAAATTTATATGGAACCAAAAAAGACCCAGAATAGCCAAAGCTATCCTGAGCAAAAGGAACAAAACTGAAAGACTAGCATTATCTGACTTCAAATTATACTGCAGAGCTATAGTAACCAAAACAGCATGACACTGGCATAAAAACAGACGCATAGACCAATGGAACAAAATAGAGGACCTAGAAACAAATCCATACATCGACAGTGAACTCATTATCAACAAAGATTCCAGGAACATATTAGGGAAATGACAGTCTCTTCAATAAATGGTGCTAGGAGAACTGGATATCCATATGAAGGAGAGTGAGTCTAGACCCTTGTCTCTTGCCATATTAAAAAAAGCAAAATGGACTAAATACTTAAATCTAAGTCATCATATTATGAAACTACTACAAGAAAACACTGGGAAACTCAATTTGAGTTAATACACCAAAAGCACAGGCAACCAAAGCCAAAGCGGACAGATGGGATTACATCAATTTAAAAGTTCCTGCACAGCAAAGGGAACAATCAACAAAGTGAAGACACAAACCCACAGAAAATGTTTGCAAACTGCCCATCTGAGAAGAGATTAATGACCAGAATATATAAGGAGCTCAAACAACTCTATAGGAAGAAAGTCTAATAATCCAACTAAAAATGGGCAAAATATCTGAATAGACATTTCCCAAAAGAAGACATACAAATAACAAACGTGTATGAAAAGGTGGTCACCATCACTGATCATCTATGAAATGCAAATTAAAACTACAATGCTATAGCACCCCAGTTAAAATGGCTTTTATCTAAAAGACAGACAATAACAAATGCTGATGAGGATGTGGAGAAAAGGGAACCCTCATACACTGTTGGTAGCAATGTAAATTAGTACAACCACAATGGAGAACAGTTTGCCAGTTTCTCCAAATCTAAAGATAGAGCTATTATATGACCCAGCAATCTCACTGCTAGATATGTTATGCAAAGAAAGTGAATTGGTGTTATCGAAGAGATATCTGCACTCCCGTGTTTATTGCAGCACAGTTCACAATAGACAAATTTTGGAAACAACCTCAGTGTCCATCAACAGATGAATGAATAAAGAAAATGTGGTATATAAACACAATGGAGTCCTGTTAGCCATAAAAAATGAGATCTTGTCATTTGCAACAAATGGAACTGGAGGTCATTATGTTAAGTAAAATATCCTGGCACAAAAAGACAAACTTCACATGTTCTCACTTATTTGTGGGAGCTAAAATTAAAACACTTGAGCTCATGGAGATAGAAAATAGAATGACGGTTGTCAGATGCTGGGAAGTGGAGGGTAGGGAGGAAGTGGGGATGGTTAATGGGTACATAAATAGAAAGAATGACTAAGATCTAGTATGTGACCGCACAACAGGGTGACTACAGTCAATAATAATTGTACATTTTAAAATAACTTAAAAAGTATGATTGGATGGTTTGTAACACAAAGGATAAATGCTTGAGGTGATGGATACCCCACTTACCCTGATGTGATTATTACTCATTGCATGCCTGTATCAAAATATGTCATGTACCCCATAAATAGATACACCTACTACATTCTCCAAAATTAAAAATAAATAATTTGAAATAAAACAAACAAACAAAAAACCTAAAAAGCAGCGCCGTGGTAGCTGTCCGTGGTACTTGTCCACAGTCCTGAATAGGAATCCACTTTGGTTTGTTTCAATACTTGCTCAAATTCATACAAATTAATTTCAAGATTACCTACCAGGTAGTTTTTTTCCTTCTTATTTATTGTCAGAAATATTATCTATTGAGAAGAAATAAATGTCATATTCAGGAATATTATAATTATTCAACTTATATAAATATTTAAATGAAATCTCAAACACGTATAAATTTTTCCTTATATTTAAGCATATTTAAAATATGACCTGGAAAGACAAAATGCTTGCTGCCTATAAAGCATTTTCTTATGGTGTTTGCTCTCCATTAGCCCCCTTTCCAAAATCAATTTTCATACTTCTCTGCCCTGCTCTGGAAGCCTGGGTGGCTGATCTCTAGGACAGCCTGCCAAGCTAGCTGGCTTCTGATTGGATTTTGCCTGTGGGAAGTAACGGCAGTAAAGCAAGAGATTATCAGATAGGCTGAGAGAGAAATTGGGGTATTTCCTCCCTGCACCTTCACTGCTTTGGCAAAATTACTGTGAAGCAATTAGATTTTTAAAGACTACCACTCCTACTGCGTGATCTCTCTGTTAGAGCTCTAGCCCTCCCTGGGGCTTGCTTCTTCCCTTGTTTTCAGTTTTATTTTTTTTTTAATAACGAATTCCTACCATTTCTAGTCTCTGGATCCTTCCATATCCTCTATTTCTTTCCTTAGTAAACAAATTCTTTATTTTAAAAACTTTCTTCATTCAAATCATCTGAGTAAATCCTCTTTCCTTCCAGGACAATGAATGATTCAGAAGGTGTTTAAATCAAAGCTAATATATCTAATTGAGAGGAAAGAATATTCATAGAGAAGAAATGAACATTAAATGTCTACAAGATGCACACGTTAGTAGGGAATATGCTATTGAACTATGAATGAAATTCTGTGGCTATCGGTCAATGTTCAATCCCTAATAGGTTAAGCCCATTGTGCATTAATAATGAGTATTAATACATAGTTGTTCAGTTCATGTAGAACTGAATAAATTGAATAATAACTATTTCATAATTATTTGGAGTTTACTAAGAGGTGAGCTTGAAGTTTAAAAGTAAGGTATTATTAAATCAAGGATTCATTTTGTCACATTTACACCTATTAATTTTACAAAGAGAAAACAATGAGCATAAAACCTACAAACTATCCCAAGAATTCCTGCCATCCAACAAAGAAACAGATGTTGTTGGTCAGAAAATGTAATGTTCATTACAGCAAAAAATTATGTGATCTCTTATTCTATTGATGGGTCCTTAAATTTTTTTTAAAAATCACATTTGAAAGAAGCTTAACTTGAATTTAAATGTGGCTAAAGGTATTCTTATTTACATAGGAGAGAAATTAGTCAGAAGTCAGTGCACACCAAAGAGAGAAATTGTGAGAAATTATAAATGGTTAGAATTGTTTTCTCGATAATGAACTTTTTGCAACTAAACAGCACCTTGAAATAGTCTAATAGCTGATTGTAATGAATGTGTCATTTTATGAATGAAGGTCTTAAAATTATAAAAGTGCAAGAGAATTTATAAGGCAATGTCATTGTAATGTAAAAGCCATTTTTTGCAGAAAGAAGTGCAAGAGCCTAAAATTTACTATCAACTTTAAAATCAGACATTAAGAACAAGGAAACAAAGCTCCAGCAAAACAAATGTAAGAAATTTTACACTATCTGGTTTGTGGACCTCTGGAATGTAACTCAATCCATGGTCAAGGAAAAATGCACTAGCTCCTCTCATATGGGACTTAGGGCAGCAGAAGCGACCTCACAGCATGAAAGCTAGCTTTCCCTGGAGCAAGCAACTCAAGAGACTAAGGTGAAACTGCCAGCACCTTTTGTGACCTAGCCTTGGAAACCACAGACCCTCACTTCTGCAGAAATCTTGTACACAGGTCAGCTCTGATTCCTTTTCAAAGGAAATCACACAAGTGTGGGAAAACAGAAGGCAAGATTATAGGGACCACCTTGAAGCTTAGCTACTAAGTAATGAGGAGAATCATGACTGCTCATGAATTTGTTAGTTTTAAAATGTTTTATTTTAAAATAATTTTAGATTTATAAAAGGTTGAAAAATTGGCACAGTCTCCCATACCTTTCATCCATCTTCCCCTCATGTTAACATCCTACATAATCAAATCACAATGATCAAAAACTAGGAAACACTGGTATGGTGTTATGACCTAAACTATAGATTTTACTTATTTCCCATTTTCCCACTTATATTCTATCCCTGGCCCTGATCTAAGCCAGAAAACAGATTGAAATTTGTTATCGTGTCTCCTTAGTCTCTTCTAATCTGTGGCAATTCCTTAGTACTTCCTTGTCTTTCACGACCTTAAAAATTGTACATTTTAAAGCTTACTGGTCAGATATTTTGCATAAGGTCTTTCAGTTTGAGATTGTCTGATATTTTTCTCACAAATAGACTGGAGTTATGGATTTAGGGGGAGATTACCTCAGAGGTGAGGTGCCTTCTCATCACATCATATCACAGGGTACATTATATCAACATGATTTATCACTGTTATTGTTAACCTCAGCCTGGTTACGATGTTGTATGCTGGCTCTCTCTACTGTAAAGTTACTGTTTCTCCTTTTCCATGCTTTATTTGTTAGAAGGAAGTCATTAAGTTCGGCCAACACTCAAAGGGAAGGGAATTAAGCTCCACCTCCTGGAGGGAGTATTATCAAGGAATATGCGCATATGTTAAAACCCCCTCAGAGATCAATTAGTTTTTAATTGGAGATAAAAGACACTTTCTGATGGAGATAGAGGGCTGTATAGGAAACAGATAACATCACAGGGGATCTGAGAAAGTATTTCAACTTTATTTTGATTATTCACAGTCCATTATCATTTCTTTATTCCTATACTTATTTTAATACAAATAAACATAATACAAATGTATTCTATTTTCCTCCTGTCATGCTATACTACATCATACATTTTTAAAATATTTTGAGAAGCATGATTTCAATATTTAAATATCTTAATTTTCACTTCTGACTCAGTTTGAGAAAAATTCCAGTCATCTATAAAAAATGACACCAAAGAACTGTCCTCCAAACACAAATCATGTAAAGTTTCTTTTTTGCTATTTTTTTTTTTTTGTAGTTTCTTGGATGGAAGGTCAAATAGACATTAACTATAATGGTCCCTAATGATTACTCATAATGGTACCAAGAACATCTTGACAAAGTACTGGAGAGGTTCCCAGATAGCATATTTTTAAGATAGAAAATTATGTTAGTTGCACTAAAACTCAATTTTAATTAGCCATGACACTTACATACACTTTAAAGTTGATGAAGTGCTCTTCAGACTAACAATTCTTAATAAGCTCTGTTTAAATTTAATTTCTATTTCCATTTGACAGTAACCAAGCAAAACCTGTGATTCACTACGATGATAACACAGCAGGGTTCAAGTGCTGTACATTTTCAATATATTCTTAGTTATGTACCCAGCCAATTTAATTTCAAATGTATAAACTCTTCTACCCTTCCTTCTGAGAACAATAATTTACTTTGAAAGATTTCTTTGGATTTTTAACTTTTATAGAAAGAATCTATTAAATGGAAAAATTTTATATAATACAGGCCTTTTGTTCTTCAAATTATAAAAACAATAACACTTCTTTGAATCATATTTTAGCAAATATATACCACTAGAAGAATGACAGGTGAACAAATTTAGTGCCACTCAGATAACTGTAGTAATTATATTACTATGTCAACTCTCTACAAGTCTCAGCATCAACTCTCACTACACCCATTTCAACTCATGGCAATTTGAATAGATACTGACATTCTTTTTTTCCTGTTTTACTTATTCATGAAAACAAATCTAAAAGAATAATTTAAAAGAAGTAAAAGAAAGGCATGTAATAAAAAAAGGATGTGCACATGAACCCTGAACTTTGTGTTTAAATCTTCCTTCTTTCTTCCCCTCCCTTGTTCTCCCCTTCCCTTTCTTGATATGGGAAGAAAAAGAAAATTTCAGAGATGACTTTACTTCATTTGTGAAGCTTCTTGACTTCTGCCCAGTCAGGGTTGTTCCCTTTTCTGAGCTTACCCACAATATTTTTGTCTCTCTTTGAACACCCTACTCAAACCTGTTTTCCAGCTTATTGGAAGCACATATTCTTCCGTCCCTTGGTGAAGCACTCCTTGAAATTAGAAGAATGACACATTCATTTTGTACCCTCATGGGCCCACCACATAGTGGACACCCATTAACTACTTATTAAGTTGAATTTTAGAAAAATTGTTTGATTTTAAAAATTCAAAAAGTGCATATATTCAATGGAGAAAACTGGGGAAGCACTGAGCTTGCTGCACTTCCTCCCCCTCAAATGTGAGGGGTAACTGGGGGCCAGAGGAGACATCGTGAGAGTAACATCATATGAACCACTTGGGAATTGCTCATGTTTGTCTGTAAAACAGCAGTTACTCTGCAAATCGAGCTATAATCCATGAAATTATCTAAGCTTTGTTTGAACCTGCTGTTTTTTTTAATTCCTAGCACCATTTGGAATAATGTGTTAAATAAAAATTTGTTTGTTCATTTGTTTTTGCCAGCACTGCTTAAATGAACACTTTCTCTTATTTGACTGAAAATACAACCTATTTTCAGTGTTTTGAGAAATAAAAGATAAACCCAAGTTATGTCTGTCAACATGGTTTAGTTTTATAAATTTCAATTTCAATGTCTTTCTTTCTTTTTTTTTTTTTTTTTTTGAGACGGAGTCTCACTCTGTCGCCCAGGCTGGAGTGCAGTGGCACGATCTCAGCTCACTGCAACCTCTGCCTCCTGGGTTCAAGCAATTCTTCTGCCTCAGCCTCCTGAGTAGCTGGGATTGCAGGCACGTGCCACCACACCTGGCTAATTTTTGTATTTTTAGTAGAGACAGGGTTTCACCAAGTTGGCCAGGCTGGTCTCTAATCCCTGACCTTAGGTGATCTGCCTGCCTTAGCCTTCCAAAGTGCTGGGATTATAGGCCTGAGCCACCATGCCTGGCCTCAGTGTTTTTTCTCTGCCTTCATGTAGCATGAACTTTAGGACCAGATTGCCTGGGTTCAAATCTTGCCTCAGCCACTTAGTTAGTTTTCTGACTTGGGCAAGCCATTTAAAGCCTCTGATCCTTGTTAACTTTATCTGTAAAATGAGGATAAAATAACGTTACCTGCCTCATAGGATTTCGTGAGGTTTCAATCAGTAAGTACATGAAAATGAACTCCCACACGGATTACATACAGTAAGGACTAAAGCAGTGTTGGACATAATTGTAATGATTATCAGTAGAAGTACCATAATTCCTTTAGTCATTTAACATTCCTTTCGCTGGGTCTTCATCAAGTCCATTATGTCTCTTGGAAGGATAGTGTGCAAACTGCACCCAGTAAATGTGCCACTGAAGCATGGTGTGGTAGAAGGAGATTGCAATCATTTTCCTTGTGCTTTTACACCTCTTCCTCACAACGCTTAGGAATTTGTTCGCTTATGTGCCACTGCCTTATAATGAGCCAATATCTTCAACGGTCAGTCAAAAGTGACAACCTGATTACCAGGCTGCACTTTATAGCTTAGACTCTTTAAGTTTTATAAATAATTTTTTCCCTCCCTTAAATGAGTTAACGCTTTAATGCAATGTTGTTTATTCCCCATGCTGAGCTACTTTCACTGATACTTATCTTAAGCGAGGTGGCTTCTACTAGATAAAATAAAATAATATCTGCTCAATTGTCTTTTCTAGCTGATTTACAAACATGTAAGGCCATGTCTCTACCAGTTGCTAGAATATTGAATAACCAATTGTTTGCATATAGGTCTTCTATTCTTATTCCTTCATTTTAATTTAGCAAACATTTATTGAGCAGTTAAAGAGATGTGCTTCGTGGCACAATTTAGCGTGGGAAAAACATATAAACAGTTCTCCTATCCTTGAAAACTAAATAAATGAATCATGTCTCCCCTGCTCCTTCTGGTTCAGGCATATTCACCCTGACATAGAACATTAGGGGTTTAGTCAAGACTGTGCTTTCTCCACTCTTCTCAGAGTTCACTGTCTGAAGCTATCGAGTAGCTCAGTGTTAGGGTAGAGGGAAGTCGGGAAATGACTGTGTGTGCCTTTCTGTTACTAATCCTGAACTCGTCAATTAACTACCACGCTATCTGAAGCTTCGGTCCTTGCCTATTTGTGATCTGAAGGACAGGATACACCTGTAGATCCTGCACTGGAAACTCTAAATTTGTACTCATTGTTGTTTGCTAGTAATATTCATTCCCTTTCTCAGCAGTATACCTAGTTCTTTTTGGGGAATTTCCCTTCCTCCAGTGGGTGCAGTCTTGGTATGATGATAAATCCTAGAAGCTAAAGGAGTCCCTGAAGCCTCCTTTTGTTAGGATTTTGAACTGAGTGGAGAAATGAAAGACAGAAGAAATGGTAGGGTTAATGCCTTGATTCTGGGGAAGGAAGGGAGTTGAGTGGTTCAGCCACACTGTTCCTGCCACCCACAGCTCTGGAATGTCCAGGTTCCTGCCTTTTCTGAAACTGACTCTGTGGCCTTCTCTTCAAATTTGTTAGTTTCCTCAAGATCCTTCTAATACATTCTTGCTTGCTTATGTTATCCAGAGTTAGTTTCTTTTTTCAGCAAGAGGCCCTAAAAGACTCCATTTAGAAAGAAAAAAAAAAAAAAGGAAGCAATTTTTGCCTGAGTTATGAGTAGATTAAATTCAATATGTACAAATGGCTCCAGTGACAGCGGGAATTATTGAACTTAAACTAAGTTATGTTAACATGAATCACTTTGTAATTATTTCGTATCACTGATCATGACTAGTGCCAAATGAGTTATTATGAGTTGTAAAGCTATAATAGAAATATTATGATGCAATATTATCATACATGCCAAATGAAACATTCCATTAAATCTCTTACCTGAAAAAAGATCTGTAGATGCCATATGCCATTTAAAGTATTTCAGGTATAGCATCCTGGTTGAGCATCCCAAATCCAAAAATCTGAAATCCAAAATGCTCCAGTAAGCATTTCTTTTAAGCATCCTGTTGGTGCCCAAAATGTTTTGGATTTTGGAACATTTTAGATGTCAGATTTTTGGATTTGGGATGCCCAATTTGTATTTCTATTTGTACAAGGTAGGCTTCCTCTCTGTTTCATCAATTATAAAAGATGATGATATTTTCTTCAAAATATTGTGAATTAAATGAGATGGTATCTGTAAAAGTTCTTAGAAGAACTTCTGTGAATTATGACCCCAATCTAAATAGTCATTCCAAACTATTTTCTATTGAAAACCCAAGGTCAGGTTTATATCCTTGATACATAGACTAAAAAAGCCTGACATCTGAAGTTACTTAGATCATAAGAAAGCATAAAGCTAGCTTTTTAATTTAAGTCAATTTGACAACTTCTTGACAACATTTTGATGAATTGTGTTCTCCTTCAATTAAATAGAAGCAGAAAAGACATCTCAGTGTTGAAATTTTTTAACTATGTAAACACACCGTAGAAGTTTTGAGAAATAATACCTCTTTTTCACTCTATTTTTGGTGTCCTTCCTTCAAAAAACTTACTCAGTAACTACTTATTGACAAGTTTTATTCAGTAAATATGAACATGATGATACAAGATAATGAGGGATTATATATGTATAGCAGCACTATTAATTCTAATCAAAATATGTAACTACCCTTTCAGGTTACTGAAAGCAAATGAGCTGGCAATAGGAGCTGCTTTCAGATGATTAGAAATGGGTGCCCTTTAGGCAAAGATCTCTCCAAGAGTAATCTGTGGACCATCTGCATCCAAATTACTTGGAATTACTTTTCAATAAGGTGAATTTGAAAAATGCCCATCTCCACCCCAAATTATTGAATTATAATGTCTGAAGAAGTAGAATACAGGAATAATCATCAATAAAAACTTTTCACATAATTTGCATGAACATCAAAATTTGAGAACTATAACTCGGATCATCTGTGGTAGACTTTATCACCGAGTAGGCAATAGTCAAAGTGGGCCACTATGTGATGCTGGGAGTGTTGTGCAGTGCACAACTTCAGAGACTGCTATTGGTATCACAGTCTATACTGTACAGAAGCTCTGACTGCAAGATTTAATTCATATCTTATGGTTGCCAAGGAGAAGTTACCAAAATAGCAACTGAGAGAATCTATCACATTTGCACTTTTCAAATCTTCAGCTTTACAATGTCATCAAGCATGAGATGTGTGAAGGACTGTGTTTTGATCTATTTCCTAAACCCTAAAGGGATAATTGACATCATTTTAAAAAATCAGTTTTTTCACCATTTATTTGATGAATTCTAGGTTTTTTAAACAAAGGAACTGAAGAAAGAAGAAAATGTTTTGTTTGGAAGTTTTGGATCATTAAAGTATTGAATAAACAATTTTACCTGCTGAGAATTATCAGCTTTTAGTCTGCAGTTTTTTAGTATATACTCAGAAGGTCCCCTACATAAAAAAAAAATATATAAAAATTGATTTCTTCTTTTTTTCGTATGAAAGTGGTACCAAATACTGCTTTAAAAAATAGTCTCACATTATAAAAATTAGCCCACACTCATGTGATATTCAGGGTAAGTGGCTCTGGAGCCACAACTAAATTGTAGCATCTCAACACCCATTTCCTCAAATGAGATGCTAAACAAAGTGTCTTCAATTTAAAATCAAACTATACAGGCCTCCTTAGTTGTCTGCGTGTTGATGGATATTTTCAGAAACAGAATCTAAAATAATATTTATTTGGAAGGTTTACAAAGACAGATTACTACTTTTCTCAGTGCAGATTGTCCAAGTTGGTCCAACTTCGAGTATTTTTCAATCTGGATATGGGTTTGCAAATCCACATTGAATCCATTAGGACCTACTTAATATAATTTCCTCCCCATATCTTTTATCCTCCTTTTCCATGCTCTGTTTGTTTATTTAACTTCTTTTTTCATCTTCTTAGTCTTTCAAGCATGTCAAGTTAGCCCTCCAAAGAGACATTTTCTTTGTCTTGTAATTTACTTGTTGTGTTAGGAATTGTCAATTAACCAAATAGTCCTTTACTGAAATGCAAACTGGTTTTCAGATTCAAATAGTTGTTTTTAATAGGCCAGGAAATCCCAGTGAATAATTATTGTTTACATAGTTTCCACAGTGTTTATATGCATTTTTTAAATTTAAAAAAAAGTGTAGAATTTTCTTACTTGTAGTTTTCCTTATAGCCTTGATAATGTATCTTATTACATCTGTATTTATGCATTAAAATCTAGTAGGTATAATTTATCAGTAAGAATGACCACTATAATGCCTTAACTTTATTTACCAAATACACTGCTAGAGGAAAATACAATCAAAATAAAGATATTAGAAAGAAAATGAGAAAAAAGAAAATGACATAGATTCGTAAGAAAGTAAGTCTTTTAATAGGTTTCTGGAACATCAAAATCAGACTAATTATAATCTCTTGAAATCAGATTTTCTGGTGAAAGTAGAACTTATGTAAGATCAGAATGAAAATGTTAAAAAAGAGATTAAACTGTGCATCAGTTTTCTTTTCCTATACATAGATAACTATGAAAATGAAACAAATAGAATAAAAATCATAAGTGTCCTAACATAATTCACATAATCAGAGAGCCTTTTGGATAATTCCAGTTATGATCCATAGAAATAATTTCTTCTTTTCTGATGTGAACTGAGTTGTGAGAGCACTGAAATTTGGAAAGTATTTTGTTAGAAATTGGCAAAAGTTTCAAATCTCTTCCAATGCATGCTGTTGAAAAGATCAACAAATGATGGGCTTCTCAAAAGTTCCATGTGGTTTCTATGCAATCATACGAACTTACACAATTTCATTTTGGCTAAATGATGATGGAAAACAAATATAGCACAAGATGTGCCTGCTCTTTCATCTCAGCATTCATAGGCCTATCATTCACTGTTACTTTACTCCCCAGTTTAATCAAGGTACTGAGAACTAAAGGAGAAAAAAGTTACCTTTTTCATTTCTTTTTTGGTTAACTTGAGCAATTCATTTTTGGTTTATTAAAAGCCAAAACAATAAGTTACCCAGGGCTTGAGTCACATCTTTTATCACTGCACAAAACTTGCCTGTGACTGGTTATGTCTGTTAGAATTTATGTGGATGAGACACGGCAATGTGTGATTGAGCAAGTCCTCCTGGGGATTCCAACGCCCTATGGTTCTTAAAACACTGATTGCTGAGGTCACTCCTAGAGTTCTCGATTCGGTAAGTCTGGAGTTAGCCCCCTTAGTTCGCATTTCTGACAAGTTCCCAGGTGATGCTGATGCTATTATCTGAGAAACACACTTTGCTTACAGCATTGGTAAATGAATCAGTCTGTGAATTTTCATAGACTGCCTTTCATTTCCTGTCAGTTATGATAATGAAATCTCACTGTAAGTCCATAAAGTAACATCAAAGCTGTGTCAGCTATGAACACAACTCTTAGCAAAAAAATGGTCTCATATGAAATGCAAACATACGATAGAAATTACAGAGCACTAACAAAGAGATAAATCTTAGTTACATGGATGAAGGAGGAAAAGGAAATAATATACCATCATTCTGAAACAAATAGAAATGCAAAATCCAACAGCACTGGCTGGAGGATATGGGATGCCACCAATAAAAAGTATTTTAAGTATTTCTTTTACTTTTCTAAAAATTGTTTTTGTGGACTGCCATTAGATTCCTACACATTGGTGTTGTCCTGAATATTTTGGAAAGAAACTTAGGCAATACTGCTGTTGACTATTGACAGGCCAATGATACTGTTCTAATATTTTTTTCCTTATCATTAGTTTTCTAAACAGTTTTAAATTTATTTTTTAATTGATAAATAAAAATTATATATATTTATTGTGTACCACATGTTGTTTTGAAATATACATACACTGTGGAAAGGGTAAATCAAGCTATCCCTTATAGTAATTTATCTGGGATGGCCATCTGCCATTATGTAGAAAAATGATACATTATTTTGCTTCCATCATGAAAACCATCAGGCGCCAGACATATCTGCTTTTCAAAAGCTGTTCCCCTTCATCCTCAAAGCCCTCAACCTAGTATTGTATGATTCTGATTTTTTGTAGAATGTGTCTTTCCATTACAATAAAATACACTCCATTTCTTTGTTTTAGGAAGATTATAGCTTTCTCCTCAGGCTTTTTAGGGGACAAAAGACTATTCTCCATATGACGGACCTATCAAGATTCATCTTGAAATATTTTATGCATTTTTTTTTAATCCACTGGAATTAACTTTGTTCTTGGATCACCTTTTCAAGGACACAATCAGCTCTCGCAGCTGACTGCTCCAGTGGGTGCTAGAAAGTCCTCCCAGAATTCTGGCACATGGATCTGAAATGAAGGAGAACACAAGCAGCCAGGCATTAAGGAGGATTTGGGGTAAATCTGCTCTTGGAAATGCAAACTTAGGAAAAACTTTCCACTTCAAAAAAAGAGTCAGAACTTTCTTTGGGAAGTGGCAGAACAAAGGGACCCTGCATGCTCATTCTAAAATTCTTTTTAGAAACATTTGCACACCTGGGAGGAAGAAAGCGGGAAGGGCAGGCAGTGGCACTAGGAACCCGATACCTAGTGGGCCTGTGATCGCATGTATAATACCCACGTGAGGGCTAGATCACATATGTAGCATACCTGTGAGGGCTAGATCACGCATGTAATACCCATGATGAGGGCTAGATTACAAATGCAGTACACATAAAGGTGAGATCATGCATGTAGTACCCATGTGAGGGCTAGATCACACACATAGTAACTCACAATGAGGGCAATTACACATGTAATACCCATGATGAGGGCTATGTCACCCATGTAGTACCCATGATGAAGACTAGATAATGCATGTAATACCCATGATGAGGGCTAGGTCACACATGTAGTACCCATGATGAGGGCTAGATCACACAAAGAGTACTCACTATGAGGATTAGAGACACACTGACACAAAGTGGCCCTGGAGCGGTCCTCAGTGGCCCTGATCACACTGGTTTGGTGAGAAGGCGTCAGAGAGAAAGGGGAGAGTGCTCAATTGACTCACCTGCCCTCTCACCGCTCTTAGACGGTGTGTTGTGAGGCTTGTTCCTTGTGCTGTAGTGTTTAGTAGAATCATTCTTGGACACCTAAAACACCTGTTTCTTGGAACACATTATTTAAAATCTAATTTCTAAGTTCCCCATCTGTAAAATCGATGCAATAATAGTTCCTTAATAGTTCTTTCGGGGTAAAAAGTGCCTCTGCAGAGTACAGTGCCTGGAATATAACAAGTACTCCTTACATAACTGAAACAAAACTCATAAGTCTGATTGCTATCATCTCTAAGGCATTTGGAGGTGGACTGACCACAGATGGGCAAAGTCTGAGGACAGCTTTGTCCTCAGTTTTGCTTTTGTGGACTTCCTGCCAGATCCTCCCAAAGCTCTGCATTTCTGGGGCTTTATGAGAAGAGAACTCATCCCCTTGGCAAGAAGTATTCTTCATCAATGATCTCGTCATATAACAAGCTATTTCGAGGTCACTTTATAGTACATATGTTAGAGATTTCAGTAACCAACTCATGATGACACAGACAAATTTGAATACAAAACAATGTCACAGCAACGTGATCTTCTGTGATATCCTCATGTCCCATGATGTTTCTTTCTTTTTTTTTTTTTTTGAGATGGAGTCTTGCTCTGTCACCTACGCTGGAGTGCAGTGGCGTGATCTCGGCTCACTGCAAGCTGTGCCTCCCGGGTTCACGCCATTCTCCTGCCTCAGCCTCTCCGAGTAGCTGGGACTATAGGTGCCCGCCACGACGCCCGGCTAATTTTTTTGTATTTTTAGTAGAGACGGGGTTTCACCGTGGTCTCGATCTCCTGACCTCGTGATCCGCCAGCCTCGGCCTCCCAAAATGCTGGGATTACAAGCGTGAGCCACCGCGCCCGGCCCATGATGTTTCTTTCTAAGAGAACTTACTTCAGTGATAAATATTATCATTTTGGGATATCTCTTTGGCACCAGAAATGTTTACTAATTTTGAAATAAGGAAAGTGGGATGTTTCAGTCAGGTGTGTAGTTCTGATTTTTGGAAAAAAATGAAACCCGCTTATCTTTTTTCACCCTACACTGGCTGAAAGGTACACAATGTCAAAATGGCATTTAAAAATTAAGGTAGCTATATTTTGGAACATTTTATCCCTACCTTTGAAAATTCAAATGTTCAGACCTTCAGAAAAATTAATGGTAATGCCACGAACACCTGGGTGCCCATAGTGTAACTTCATCGATTATTATTTTGCTTTCTTGCTATCTTTTTTTTTCTTTACCATCTGAAGTTGTAGACATTGTGCATATCTTAAGAACTCATATATACCACATAATCATGAGTCCATCAAAAATATCTCTTATCTAATATGTAGTCCATTCTATCAAGATAATAATTTGAAATATATTTTCCTGGATAAGAGTGTCAGTAGGAAATCTGGACTAACAAGGGCCACTTTCCCCCTACAGTAAGTCCTACGTAGGAGGGGAAGATGCTTAAGACAACCACACTCAGATCAGATTACTGTGAATTTGTTAAGAATTTAACAAATGACTTTAGCTTTCCATTTAACAAAAATTACATATTAAATAACATCTTTTAATTTGTAGACTTTTTGAGATGTTTCTAGATTTCTGATAGTACCATAATATATTAAATTCACTCTTGAAAATTAAAAAAAAAAACTACCTAATTTACGCAATTCACCTATTTACTCTTATAGAAATTCATGTGGTATATCTTTTGGAGTAAATACTGCTTTAGTTGCAACAGAGTAATGAGAACTATGAGTTGCCGAATCAGTGATGGGGGAAATGGCAATGAAAATAAAATAAATACTGTTGGTCATTCTTTGTTGATTCTATATTAAAGGTTGTTTCCCTCCTGAGCCAACATATTTAAGAGACAATGGATCAGTTACATGATCTGTGTGTCATTTTCTTCAGCCATAAAATAGGTAGGATTATATCACCATCAACATCACAAGGATATTAAAAGGCTAATGGATATAGGATGGAATTGCTTTTAGTTCATAGGTGCCAGGGCATAACACAAATCCAAGCTGTATGCATCTCAATGATATTTGCTATCATCCAGTGTAACAAAATGGTTCTTAGCCAAGCACTTAGGATAGCCTATCATATTAGAACTTTTCTCATAATGCAGCAAGTGTCTAGTAATACATTTTCTGAAGAGTTTGTAAGATTCCATAAACAGTTCTCCCTTATTCTTGTTGTAAATATAGCAAGATTAAATCACAGGAAATTACCATTTTATAGGTTAAAAGTGATCTTATATTAGCAATTTCATATTGTTCAACCTAGCAATTGCGATAGCTGTGGTCTGCTACGTTGTTAGCTGCTACTGGTATAACTCAGAACATTGCTCCAATATTCAAAGTGTATAAGCTTGTACATGTGTTTAGGAAAGTGCTTGGTACTTGACATTCAATTCATGAGGGGTATTATCAGTATAATAATATTCTGTAAAATCCAAATATTTTCATATTAATTGCTACTGATGTTTCAATATTTTGTGCACAACTTTTCTTTCATCAGCATTATGAAAACATATATTGTGATGAGTTACAATTGTGACATAAAATCTACAAAAGACATATGTACTTTTTTGGGAGCTTATGTTACAAAGAGATTTTCCTGCACATTTCTTTAGTGAAGTAAGGGATTTCAGAAAAAAGGCAAAGCTTGCTGTTTTAGCAGCTCTATTGCTCTGTTTTTTAAATGAAACAAAACAAACATTCCAATCCCTCAAAAGTATTAATCTTAGCAAAGCTATTCTTTTTTATAAGCAATAGCCCTAGATTTTCAAATGAGCAGCAAGTTCCAGACTACAGCAGCACAGAGATAATGCAGAGTCCCAGAGCAATTCATTGACCTTACAGCAGGAAATAATGATGTATCATCAGAATCCGCTTGGGTGGTATCGCTTTGCCAAGAAGCATTAGGCTTCCTTTTCATGTAAGATTTGATTTTTCTGCTATTTCTAGAGAGGTTGGGAGCATTTATATCAATGAAATGCAAACATACTCCTTTATTCATCTAATATGATCACACCTACAAGCTGAAAACAAAGCCAAGAGCTTGGGGACAGGGCTCCGACTCATCTGTTTTGCCTGTGCAAGTCTCCACTTCAAGTCATCCTCATGGAATGGGGGAAGCTTTTCATAATAAATCCCTTAAATATATATTCAAATGTTACCACTGAAAACCTGCAAGTTTTTTAGTACCACTTGCTGATGGGAATCAAACCTTCCCTATATGTCTTCATCTTATTATCACTGAAGAGTTTGTGTGTTTATTCCTAATAAAGTATGTGTGTGTATCTTGGGGCTATTTGGGGGCTGCATGTATGATATTCCCCAGTAGAAGCAGCATGACAGAATTATAAAATGTGGTAAAATGTAATTAGGTTTTATGAAGTTCTTAACATAGATGCTAAAGAAATGTTCTAACTGATATTTTTCACTTCCTGATTTGATAAAAAAAGGAAAAAAAAATAGCCATGGCAGATGATATTTCAGGAAGGCCAAACAAATTTTATTTAGAATTTCTAGGACAAAGCATTTATGTATAACAGTTCTGGGTGAAAATGGATGATTTTCCAGTAACATAAAAGTGCACATTAACTGTATTGTTAGCATCAATCTGGGACATTGTCACACCTTTGAAACTCTAACTTCTGGGGTGCAGAGAACTCAGCAGGGAACAGAATCGGTCACAACCTCTCATTGCAGTGAGGAGTCAGCTAGCCTCCCAGGGCCAGTGCTGGCCTGGGAACGCACAGTGTCAAACCCCAGGGTGAAAGGTCAGGGGTGCTTTCTGTGTTTCCCCACACACCCACCCTCTATCCCCAGCATCTCTTTCTTGTTTATCAGGACTTCCGTCTTAAGGGTAATTGCTTAGAACAGAAAACAAGGTTCTGTTAATTTACCACTGGACAAAGGAAGAGTGACAAAAAACGTTGAAAAAAAGCAAGAAGGGTTGTCTAAGAAGCACTCAAGTTAGTTAGTTGTTAGTTTCTTTTCAATTTGTTGTGACATTTGTTAGCTCATTTTACCTTTATTTCTTCCTTCAGAAAAACAAAAGGAAAGAAAAAGTGAGAGAGAATGGGAATAAGATGCCAATTCTTTCATCATCATATCTTGTTTCAAGATTGTAAAACCCCATGAGAGATAAGCTCTCTTATTTTATTCAATGATAATGGCTTAGAATTCTGCTAGTCTCTAAAAAGCTTCGGTTATGTTTGCAATTTCACCTGAATTGGAGTAGTAGTAGTTGTAATAGGACAAGGAAGAGAAGGAAGGGAAGGAGGAGGAGAAGGATGAGGAAGAGAAAGAGGAAAATGGCAGTAACAATAGTATTACTATATTGCTAGCAGTAATAGTAATATTTATTGTAAATCATTACTGAGTGCATTCATATATTTCACACTGATGTAAGTATTTTTCACGTATTAAGTCATTTAATCTTTAGAACCACCAGCTATATTAGACATTATACTCTTACTCCCATTTTTCAGATGAGGAAATTGAAGCATACAAGGTTAAGACACTTGGCTGAGTTCACCTGGCTAGTAAGGAAGAGAACCAGAATTCGAACCCATGTAACCTTGGCTTCAGCTTCCATAGTTTTCATAGCTACAATATACTGCCTTATTTCTATGCCTCTTCCCTGTGAAAAGTGTCCTTAAAAATGTTATCCCAGGCCGGGTGCAGTGGCTCACACCTGTAATCCCAGCACTTTGGGAGGCTGAGCCAAGTGGATCACCTGAGGTCAGGAGTTTGAGACCAGTCTGCCCAACATGGTGAAACCCCATCTCTACTAAAAATACAAAAAATTAGCCGGGCGTGGTGGCAGGCGCCTGTAATCCCAGCTACTCCGAAGGCTGAGGCAGGAGAATCATTTAAACCTGGGAGGTGGAGGTTGCAGTGAGCCGGTATCACGCCACTGCACTCCAGCCTGGGTGACAGAGCAAGACTCCATCTTAAAAAAAAAAAGTTATCCCATATATTTTTCACAGCAAGGTTTGAGATGTAACGATATTGCAGTCAAGAGGATTAAACGTCTTTTGGAAGGTCACTAAATCACGGCCCTTGGGATTTAACCTAGGTTTTCACTCATTTCTATTTGATCTTCAAATTCCCACTATCTGAGAACTCAGGATATACTGAGATCTAAAATTCAATATGCCAGTGACAAAGCAAAACCATTTTAATTTTGGGAGTATTAATATGGCATTTGGTGCAAGAGATGAAAAAAATATCGTGATTTTGGTCAAAGTCACCCTCAAATGGTAGCGTTAGACTTGGCACTTGAGTTCCCTGGATCTTCACTCGGGTCTTCACTGCAAACCCTTGCTGCCTCTCCAAAAGCCTATCTTGGGGTTCCTGTACAACTGCATTAATTAGCTTAGTGGGAAAAAAAATGAGGAAACAAGCATGAATGCTGACTTTAAAGCTCAAAGGAAATAATTAACAATGACTTTCATGGCAAAATGAAGAACAGAGCAGGAGCCCGAACCATACTTTCAGTTCCTTCAGGATATTGACTCGTTAGAGTCTGTAACATTTTTGAAGATTTTACTGCATGAGGATTTCTGTTATCCTGATGTACAGCTTTCTTTTCTTCTTTATTATTTTCCAGCAAATCAGGCTCACAAATGGCTCTCTACTTTAACTAACTGCCTAACTGCCTGTTTTAACATTTTCTTATAGAGACTGCCGAATCTGTTTAATTACTCAAGGGGGGAAAGGGGAGACATTTAGACACGTTGACTTACCATGACTGTAGACAAAGCGAGCTAGAAATATCGATGGAGAGCTGCCCTGAACTCCGGACTCATCTGCCGCCTAGTCATCTCCACCTGGATGTCTATTACCGTTCTCAAGCTTAAAAACGACCTTCCAATCTCTCCCTCTCAGACTATTCTCAACACAGCAGCAGAGCGATCTTGTTAAAAAGTCAGTCGAATCATGTTACTCCTTTCTTAAAAATCTACCGAATGGCTTCCTTTGTTCCTCAGAGTAAGGCCTAAGTCATCATTGAGTCCCTGCCTGACCTTCATAACCCGCTGGCCACATGCTTGTCCATCACTCCCACTGCTCCAGGGCACTGGTTCACATGCAGTGCCTTGAATTGGTCAGGCACCCTCCGGCCTCCCGCCCGTGTATGTGCTGCCTTTGCCTGGAATGCTCAGATACCCACATAGGGTACTTGTGCATCTATTTCTGTCTCTATGTAAATATGCCTTGCTCAGCGAGGCTGTACCCTTCACTCCCCTATTGAAAATCCTGAGGCACTCCCCTCCCCTTCCCTGCTCTATTTCTCTCCATTGTACTCCTCACCATATCTTATGCCTTATATGTTGTAATCACTTATTTTGTTCATTGCTGTATACTCCCTCCAGATGTGAACTACATGAGGACAAATTTCAGCCTCTTTTGCTCATGCTTCATTTCCAATGCAGAGAACACTGCTGGGCACAAAGTAAAATGCTCAGTGTAGAGCTCCTGAATTAATACATGAATGAAGGATGTGTGGAATTTTGTTTTTTAAAATAAAGAGACTAGATGTGAAAAAGAGCAAGAGTGCACCTGGATACACGAGAGTACTAAGGATCCCATCAAGTTAATGGCCTGACGTGGTTGAATGTTCTGGCAAAAAAAAAAAAAAAAAAAAAGTGAATATTGGCTATGCATATTAGATATGCTCACCCAAAGGAGTCAGGCAACACTTTTACTCTATAGAAGTACAGTAACCATTCAGTAATGATGGATTTCTGCATTTGTTTCTCAAGTTTATTTATTTTTTTCTTTTGAGACAGGGTCTCACTCAATTGCATAGGCTGGAGTGCAGTGGTGCAATCATAGCTCACTGTAGCCTTCATCTCCACGGTTCAAGCAATCGTCTCACCTCAGCCTTCCCAGTAGCTGGGACTATAGGCATGTGTTACCATTACTGGCTAATTATTTTGCTTTCTGTAGAGATGGGGGTCTCACTATGCTGCCCAGGCTGGTCTCGAACTCCTGGGCTTAAGTGATCCTCACGTCTCAGCCTGCCGAAGTGCTGGGATAATGGGCATGAGCCACCAAGTATGGCCACATAAGTTTCAATTTCTCTATATCCATATATTTATAAACTCCTCTCTCTATCCTATTACACTGTCCACAGTTACATCTGATAGTCTTTAAGCTCATATCCTTCAGCCATGGATCTTTGGGTAGGTAACTACCTCTGTTCCTCTTTACAGAGCGAAGGGTTTAGATCCCACTAAGCAAATTGCACTTCAGAGTTCAGCAGATGCTGGAAATTTGTTGGAGGCAGGGTAGGGCTTACAGATGTTTGGGGAGACTGCTTTTTTCTCTTCTGCTCCAAGATACTTTCTCTTCCTTGGGCTCACAACAGCAATTTCAAAAAAGAAATGATCTCTCAGGTGAAACAGAAGGCCTTATTAACCAAGAGGGCAAAATATTTAGGTGAGAGAAGTTATCACTACATTACCCTTGGTATTTATAATTTGTGATGAGCTCACTTCTGCTATCAGGTACAACACTCACAGCTGTCACCTCCTTGAGTAATTAACAGGAACGAAAAATAATGTCATCAGCTGCTGTGTCACACTGTTCCTCTGTACCTGAGAAAGTCCTGATGCCAACAATTTTGAAGATCACTATTAAAGATTATTTTGCTACCATTTTATACTTCATGTTTCATTAAGTTACTGAGGAGCTAATTTTTATTTTCAGCTCAGGAACATTTGTTTTTGTAATGTGGTTCATATTTAGTGGCATTGTACTTTCTCATGCCTGTCACCTCATACTTTGGCAAGATTTTTGCTAAAAAGAACCAAAGCATCTTGATTTCAAACATGGAGAAAAGCTGAGTCTTGGTACCTGTTCTATGTATTAACTTTCCACTATGGAGTGAAAATATGTCCCTTCCATTTAATAGACTCTAGTCTGTGGAAATGAACTTATAAAATAAGATTTCAAAAATATCATTCAATTGCTTCAATGACTTATTCAAAAGCAGACCCACAAGAAGCTGAAAAAAGAAAATAAAACCCTAAAGTATGAATTTAGGAAGAATATAACCATGTAACTTAAGTCAGCTACTATATTCAATCCAAAAAAAAAAAAAAACCACAAAAAACAGCCACAAAAATAAAGAAACAAAACTCACTTCTGGTTGAAAGAGATCACAAAAACACAAGAAGAATTTACACAAGTGAAATCTATAACGCCCCAGGAAACAGCGTTAAACTGCAGTATTAGAGAATCGAAAACCCTGGAAACACAGAAGTGACAGAGTCTCTAAAGAAAGGGTCTTTAAATCCTCCCGGCCTTCAGAAAAATACTCTCACATGCATTTGAGAGAGGGAGAGACAGAGATAGATAGATAGAGAGAAAGACAGATGGGTGTTATCTTTCTCCTTAAAATCCTCTTAGACATAAATCTTATAAATTGCTTTCTTAAGAAAGTTTTCTAGACGTGAGATTATGTAACTTTTAAAGCTGGAAGGTCTGTCAGAGCTCATTTAGTCCAAGAACTTCACTTTACAGATGGAAGCACCAGGGCCAGAGAAGGTCAGTGAGTTGCAGGCAGGCAGGGTTGGACCACAGGAGCCCTAACTTCTCCCCCTGACGCCTGTCTCTAGTAACCAATGTCAGAGACAACCCACGTACTACAATCTCCTTGGAGAGTTATGCAGTTTGCTTAGAGTAAAAGAATTCAATGTCTCATTTGACAGATGAATAAGCAGATGCCCATGACAGCTTTATCTCATTTAAAATCCAGTGAAAATAGAGTATGCGTATCACAAACTTTTTTCTTTGTAAAATAGGATTAAAAATATGTGGTAGCCCCACAATCCCTGGTACAAATAAAATTGTATGTAACAGCCACTATTAAAAAACAGTGGAAGCTGAGTTTGTCTAAAGAAGCAGAGGGTGGTTTCTGACTCCCACTCTATAGTGAGCCTCAAGACGGAATCATGAACGCATGACTGTGCTAACCCTGCAGGAAGAAGAATATTGGTATCGCTTTCAGCTTACATGTCTCTAAGACAACCTGAACTTCTTTATCTATTTCTAAGCCATTCATCATTTATATGGCTCTCCTTCCTAAGCCCTAACATTTATTTTTGGCAGTGTTGTTGGGATGGGGAGGTAACACCCAGGGATTGAGCATTTGCTCTGTTCCAGGCACCAGTCTGGCTCTCCGTGAGCTCTGGAAAGGAGTCAACAGAGTTCTGGACTAAACAGCTTAATAAGTGCCCAGGCACCTGCCACCAAAAAGAGTGTGGCCCCAAGTGGAGCTGGACTGAGTCATCTCAAGCCTTGAATGACCTTCAGGGAGTTGGCCCGGTGGCTTGGGTCACTGGAGAGGCAACACCTTCATGGAGGGAGGCTTCAGTCTGCAAATTAGGAGAGTTTTATTCTACTGTGACTAGGAAGGAAGGTATTCTATGGAATTTTGGGCTAGTCTCTTATTTCTGTTTTGCTTCATTTTTGTAATTCTGAGGTTGTGAGGGTGTGAATGATATCTCTTCACTTAGATTACTGTAAATAGTAGCCTGAGCAATTTGGGGGAAGGGATATTTTTCAGAAATTAACGACAACCTCTTTAAGTATTGATGGGGGAACTGAGAAAAGTATTTGAAGTTGAGGTGGGCAACAGCTTCACTGCATAAATTGGAAACAAAGTTTGTGCATACTTATATTGAGACAGTCAGAAAAGAGAAAAAGCAGTGTTTCTATGCAGTATTATGCTTTAGACTCCTTTGTTTTGCACAAAAGAGCACTCATGACTCTCTTACAGCAATTGGCTTACAAAACAGTTGGACTTTCCCTTTAAACTAATAGCTAAAGAAACGAAAGCCAAATATTCAAAACAAAACAAAACTGTTAGGTTTCCCTTCAATTTTAACCGTAATAATTTTTGCAGAATTCAAATGCAGCCATTGAAGATAAAACATTTGCTGATTATGAGACAAGAGAACATTGCCCCAGATGTCAGAGTTATTTATCGCCACAGAGCTGAACATCAGAAACCAATTCACACATCACAATGGCTGTAGCGCCAATCATGAGCTACCTTTCTTCTTAAACAAAGTCATATTCTTACTTTCAAGAATTTTTGAAGCTGAATGCTTTGAAGATACTTGGAGATTGATCTTCCAATTTAAAGTACCATAGCAGCTAAAGATTTTTATCAACAGGCCCAGGGCCAGTAGCTGGCATTTGGAATCCCTGGGAGAAGACAAATGCAGGCAATTGCTGCAGTATGCGGTGTTATGTAGCTGTATATCAGCATACTCACCAACTCTTTCTGCTTCTGGGGTAGTAGCAAAGAATCATTCACTCCCTCAGTAAAGTCACATAAAGGAAAGAATCCTAAGAAACACACTAATGCATTACGCAGTAGGATTTTATGGCCAATCAACTCCATTCATGCAGCCCTAACTAACCCCTTGCAGGATGCTGTGTTAGATACAATGAAGAATTACAAAAGAATAAGCAGTGGGGTTATGATTTACCCAAAAGATAAGTCTCAGTGAGAAAAGGAAAATAATATTCTGAAATATTTGAACATAGTAAATACAACAGAGATATTTCTTAGAACTATTTTATTTAATTTATTTTATATATGTTTTGAGACAGAGTCTCACTCTGTCACCCAGGCTGGAGTGCAGTGGCACGATCTCTGCTCACTGCAATCTTCACTTCCTGGGTTCAAATGATTTTCATGCCTCAGCCTCCCAAGTAGCTGGGATTACAGGTGCACACCACCATGACAGCTAATTTTTATATCTTTAGTAGAGCCAGGGTTTCACCATGTTGCCCAGGCTGTTCTCGAACTCCTGGCCTCAAGTGATTCACCTGCCTCATCCTCCCAAAGTGCTGGGATTATAGGCGTGAGTCACTGTGCCTGGCAGAACTATTATTATCAAGACACTACCCTTTTATCCATGGCGATCACAATTAAGGCTCTAGATACAAATAGTTTTGGAACAGAAAAACATAAATACTTACCCAATCCCTGGTAGATTTTGCAAGAGACGAGACTCAATTCCACCGGAATTCAACTAAATTCCAGTGATTCCCTGATTTATATTTGTACTTTGTATGTTGTTTCTACTCGCTTCAGTTCTCAGGTTTGGCAGCCTGAGACAGCCACCTTCATGTCAGTCCCTTACTTCCCCCATCCCTTTCTGAAATTTTCATGCTTCAGTGAAGTGTTTCCACCCCTTCCATATAACCCATGATGCACAATAACTTTGAAGATCAGCACGTTTTTATTCTCCCACATTGTACTATGTCAGGCAGGGATTGCTGATAGGAGCAAGAACAAGACTCATCCACAGCACAAGTTTCACAGAAGGTACCTTCTTCTTACGAATTTGGAATCCCGATTTCTCGAAGTGATTGCCCCCTCCAAGTACCATGATATATAGGTATCCTATTTTGTATGGAGAGCTGCTTCTGTTGATGATCCTAATTTTTAACAATTAAATGGAAACTGAAACTTGGGAACTGAAAGGTTGATTAGAGATGGACCAACCGGTCCAATCTGACTTAAAGGTAAGGACAGTTATGCCCAAAGAAAGTAAGTATCATGCTGATGATTATTCAGCTTGTAAGTAGAAGCTTCATCACTCAAAATGTTAATTCTGAGATACCCAGTTCTTAATTGAGTCAGGTCGAATATCTAGGTCTTATTAAACTCAATCAGGACTTCTCCAAAACATCACTCTTACCTCCAGGTATATTTGTCCTGCATTTGGGAGCACCACTCACAATCTAAAATAATGCTCGGAACCATATCATCTCATATTATCCAGAGGACAGACACTGAGACCAAATTCTAAGGTCAGGAAGCAAGAAATATGCATATGTTGTTCTGTCCTGGTTTATGAAAATTGGAAAGAGACTAAAGTGAACACATTTTCTTCCCATATGACTCTACTTCCTAATTCTCAGAGAAACACACAATGAATCAAGAAATGCTTTAGAGTTCCCTTTGATTCTTTGACAGCTGTAGAAACACAAGTGAATAAGACAGGACCTGAAGTAGCTTCCTTGCAGAGGAAATACTGACATACAAAAACATGAATCAAGACAGTCTGTAGTAAGGTGCTAAACTGTATGCAACAGAATGGAGTTCAATGGAACGTAATCTAGGAAGACACGCTGAGCCTTGAAGAGGCCGAGGGAGAAAGCATAAAGGAATGCGCAGAATTAGCATGATGGACTAGTGAGGAAACCAACCTGGTCAAAGCACAGCCGAGTGCTGGGGCACAGCGGGAAATACGGCAGGAATTAGTTTTACATATGCCAGATTAAAACCTGTGCACAGGGATTTAGACTTGATGCATTATGGAACAGAGCACACATTCAAGTTCATCTATCCTTTAGAATGCCTTCTGCCATGACTTACTGAACTACTTGAGAAGCAGAGGTGGAAACAAGGAAGCTGACAAATGAATATGAAAACTCATTTTCATTAGTCCTAAGTGGCAGATTTCTGAGCTCTTAATTCATGTGTTTATTCAACAGAATATTGCTGTCCATCATTTCCCCAAGTAAATTGTATTTTTCTTCTCCTTCTTTTGTTCTTTCTTTTAAACTGACTCTCTCTCTGTTACTCTCTCTCTTTGCAACTGTATGTATACACAGCCAAAAGAGAGATATATATATATATATACACAGTTGAAAAGATATATATATATATATTTTTTCTTTCCAACTGTAGTCATTAGTGACCACTATTTTCCCTATTCAGTAAAGTGCCAATTTTAAGCATGGAGAAAAGAACACCTCCAATGAAACCTTGCATCTTTCTGCACAGTTCCATCTATCCTGAAATCTGGGCTATTGCTTAGAAATCATCTCCACATATGTCAGGTCTAACACCGAAGCCAGGAGTTGTTACTACCTAAACCTCTAAGTGAAATGATAAAAATTATACTTTTCCCCAAATAAACTAAATATAAATTTAATGTTTTTTAACTTTTGAAAGAGAAAACATATAAAAAAGCTATTTTTAACATAAAATATTAGAGATATTTTATCTAGAAAATTTCAACAAATCCTAAGGAAATTCAGTATCAATCATTATTTGGTTTCTTTAGTGAGAGAATGAAAGGTCAGATTTTACCACCCTACCCAAGTTTCTTTCAATATTTATGTGTAAGAACAAGGACTGAAGGGAAGCACAGAGGACTCTGACAACTCAAGGCAGCTAATAAGGATGTAGATGCTAATCCAAGCCGAACCACTGACTCTCCACATTACTATAAGCAAATCATTCTGATGCCCTGCTCTTCTGGCCAGTCCTGTGGCCACAACGAATCAAAAGCAATACTATATAATAGAAATCATACTTCTTCTGAGATCAGCTTGGGCAACAAAATGAGATGTCAATTTACAACAAACACAAAAACAAACAAACAAACAAAACATTAGCTGGGCATGGTGGCTCACGCCTGTGGTCCCAGCTACTCAAGAGGCTTAGGTGGAAGTATTGCTTGAGCCCAGGAGGTTGAGGTTACAGTGAAATATGACTGCATTACTGCATTCCAGCCTGGGTGACACAGTGAGATCCCCTCTATAAGAAATAAATAAATACATAAAATAAAACAAAAATCATACCTCTGTATATAAGTTCTCCTACTTAAACAGAATTTCTTTTACTCCACTGTGTTTTGTAAAATTTACTCAGACTTACTCAACTTAGATTCCTTAGGGGGAAATATGTGGGTATGTGTGCATGTGTATATATTAAAATGTACTCAACTTAAGGTCCTTCTGGGGAAAATCATACATACGTGCTGAAGTTTTCATTTTCTTGTTACATGAGTTTTTTTTAATAATACAATCTTTGATAAAATATTTCAGATTATACTAATATGCTAGCTTTTACTCTCTCCTGAGAAAACTTTCAGTAGTGAAACTGTATAAATCATTGGGAATGCATTTTCCTTGAGAAGCATAATGTGCTACAAAGACGGTTTCACTCTTTTTGCTTTTTAATGCCAGGCTTCCTCGATAGCCTGAGGGTACAGGAAGTGTGACATTACCAAGAAGAAGGGCGAAGACAGCTGGAAAGGAGGAGAAGGACCATAAATGCTGGGTTCTTCTCCAGCACAGAGCACCTGTGAACAGAACTGTCAACACTCACACAGTGTGACTCTGGCATGGATTCTGGCTGAGATGAACAGCAGAGTGACACACTGCCCAGGATGCGAATGTTAGCACGTGTACTCACAGTAGAAAGGAAGAAGAAGCCTACAGAAAGCAGAGTAAGGGGGTTAGTTATGTTTACACTGATAATTGTGTAAACCACTAATAATTCCTTGAAAGTGTAGGCTACAGAATTGCCAGGGTAAGCAGAAAGCTATTGTGATCTATAATAAGGAAGTGAGAGAAATATTGAGTGAAATGTCCAAATGGCATGTGGGATGCCTAAAGCATCAACATGGTAAAATTTAGGGGCTGGAGGAGGACACTCAGTGAAGTCTTGTAGTTCAGAAGGGAAAATAGAGTCTGATGTCAACTGGTTACCTGGTTAAATCTACAATTTGGAATTTATAATATACAGTGAATGTATATGTTACTCCACTTGGCAGTATCTGGCTAAATAGGGTTAAATAAGGAAATTGTTATAATATTTAAATTGTAACAAAAACTTATTTTAAAAACTAATTCATCACAGAAAGTTATACATTATGTCATTTACATCCCTCAATGAACTATCTCCTAGAATTTTTATAAACTCTGGTTGAAGACCCAAAGCTCTTTTAACAAATTCATTTTTTTTCTTTTTCTTTTCCTTTTTTTTTTTTTTTGAGATGGAGTCTCGCTCTGTTGCCCACTGGAATGCAGTGGCACGATCTTGGCTCACTGCAACCTCCACCTCCCAGGTTCAAGCAATTCTCCTGCCTCAGCCTCCCGAGTAGCTGAGACTATAGATGCATGCCACTATGCCTGGCTAATTTCTGTATTTTTAGTAGAGACCGGGTTTCACTATGTTGGCCAGGCTGGTCTCAAACTCCTGACCTCAAGTGATACATCTGCCTCGGCTTCCCAAAGTGCTGGGATTACAGGCGTGAGCTACTGCGCCCGGCCCAGTTCATTTTCTAGCAATAGTTACGGATTACAACAAGACTTATATATATGTGTGTGTGTGTGTGTATGTGTGTGTGTGTGTGTGTGTATAACCTATGTTGAATTCTGTCAGCAAAAAGTAACTTTATTTATTTAGCTTGGATAAGCATGGGATTCACCCAGGCTGGAGTGCAGTGGCACGATCACAGCTCCTGGACTCAAGTGATCCTCCTGCCTCAGCTTCCCTAGTAGCTAAGATTACAGTCATGCGCCACTATGCCTGGCTAATTTTTAAATTTTTTGGTAGAGACAAGGATGAGGTCTCGTTGTGTTGCCCAGGCTGGTGTCGAATTCCTAGGATCAACTGTTTGTCCCGCCTGCGCCTCCCAAAGTGCTGAGATAACAGGCTTGAGCCACCATGCCCAGCCCAGGATGCCTGTTTTCAATGTAGCCATCAAGACCACTTCTTGATGAATGCCCATTTCTAAAGTTTCCATTTTTGAAGGACAAAATGTTTTGATCTGGAGTCACATTTTGTTTTATATCCCATTTCCCTTACAGCCAGTAAGACTTATCAAGCATCACTTTTACATACGTGCTTATGTGAAAAATACCAAAAAAAAGCATGATATAATTGTGAACATTTTCCTAAACAAAGAAAAATATAAACACCAAAGTGGGAAAAGTGAAAAAATGTATAATATTAAAATATTATACATGGCAACTAAATTATATTGTGAATTGGATAAAATTAATAACATTTAATTGATTTCATTTCAATAGCTTCTTAACTGATCATCGTTCGTTATAGCAATACTGCTCCTTATTGTAGTGCATTTACTCAAATAGAAATGATCAGCAAAATAAAGGAGATGAAAGTACTAAGTTTCTGAAACTTTGCCTTTTCCTACTTTTTGGTCATGAACAAAAGCCCTGCATGATCTTAAATCTTGTGGAACAATAGGAACCAAGCAGAGACTCCTTCCAACCCTTCATCTTCCTACACTCCTAATGCGAATCTCATAGAACGTGGACCTTATAGATCAGTCAGGAATACTGCCAAGCAAATTCTGCAATGCTTTTACATTATTTTATATTTTATTAGTCCCTAAAGCACCTAGATATATTTGAATATATTCGAATATATTCGTTGTACATATGTGCAGGGCATCCGTGATTTTTGTTTTAACTGTGCCTGGTACATAAATGGATTGAAGCACTCCTAGCAATCATTCACATTCCAGATAGTACGTAGTTAACAGGTGGGGAACCACTGCGATAGGTGGTTAGGTCAGATCTAGAGACAGCAGAGGTGAAAATCGAGGGAAGAGAAGAAAGGGAATCTGAGAAAGCCCCAGGGGTGTCAGTGAGAGGAGCCTAGGGTGTGTGGGATGGAATGTGGAACAAACTCAAAGATGTAATACTTTACTGTTTTCATTTGAAATAACTCCTCAAAAAGTCATTTAGAAGACAGTGAATTAGACTTGTTCCTAACTCATACACAAATTGGATACTCTGAGGTAGAGAAGGCACAGATAAATTATTCATTAATTCACACAGTCAACTTTCCTCCTGGCAAATGGTAGACAGAAGATTGTGATCTGAAATTTTTACTGAGATTACATATTCAGCAGTTGTAGTGGCGAGGCTTAGTTTCTGGGTCTGCATCACTCTGAATGAAGGGCAATGTGATCTCTAGAAATAAACCAGATTGCTAAGAAATCTAAATAACCCCTTGAGCTTCATTGGCTTGAGTGGTTGACCAATGCCATTACATAGTGTAACACTCAGTATTCAGCAGCAAGGTTAATGTGTTTTGATGGATAATTTAAATTATAGAAATAATATAAAGAACAAAAATAAAATAGTTAGCTAATTTCAATGGGCCTATTGTGCCCTTAGAGAGAGGATGAGTTGATTAACGAAGTAGACATTTCCAAATGCAAAACATCTAATGTCCATCAGAATAATCTCTCTGTGTTAGGTCTACTGCTATCTTTTATTATTCTATTTTATGCATTAAATTCTCTACTACTTAGAATCTAAAGATTCTAGTCTATAACATCATGGACCAGACCTCCTTTGAAGATGAAAACAATTTTATATAATAAAAAGGTCACAACCATGAAAATCAAGTGGGGGGGGAGGAGCCAAGATGGCCGAATAGGAACAGCTCCGGTCTACAGCTCCCAGCGCGAGCGACGCAGAAGACGGGTGATTTCTGCATTTCCATCTGAGGTACCGTGTTCATCTCACTAGGGAGTGCCAGACAGTGGGCGCAGGTCAGTGGGTGAGTGCACTGTGCGCCAGCCGAAGCAGGGGCGAGGCATTGCCTCACTCGGGAAGCGCAAGGGGTCAGGGAGTTCCCCTTCCAGGGGTGACAGACGGCACCTGGAAAATCGGGCCACTCCCACCCGAATACTGTGCTTTTCCGACGGGCTTAGGAAACGGTGCCCCAGGAGAGTATAGCCCGCACCTGGCTCAGAGGGTCCTACGCCCACGGAGTCTCGCTGATTGCTAGCACAGCAGTCTGAGATCAAACAGCAAGTTGGCAGCGAGGCTGGGGGAGGGGCGCCCGCCATTGCCCAGGCTCACTTAGGTAAACAAAGCAGCCTGGAAGCTTGAACTGGGTGGAGCCCACCACAGCTCAAGGAGGCCTGCCTGCCTCTGTAGGCTCCACCTCTGGGGGCAGGACACAGACAAACAAAAAGACAGCAGTAACCTCTGCAGACTTAAATGTCCCTGTCTGACAGCTGTGAGGAGAGCAGTGGTTCTCCCAGCACGCAGCTGGAGATCTGAGAACGGGCTGACTGCCTCCTCAAGTGGGTCCCTGACCCCTGACCCCCGAGCAGCCTAACTGGGAGGCACCCCCCAGCAGGGGCAGACTGACACCTCACACGGCCGGCCAGGTACTCCAACAGACCTGCAGCTGAGGGTCCTGTCTGTTAGAAGGAAAACTAACAGAAAGGACATCCACATCAAAAACCCATCTGTACATCACCATCATCAAAGACCAAAAGTGGATAAAACCACAAAGATGGGGAAAAAACAGAGCAGAAAAACTGGAAACTCTAAAAACCAGAGTACCTCTCCTCCTCCAAAGGAACGCAGTTCCTCACCAGCAACGGAACAAAGCTGGACGGAGAATGACTTTGACGAGCTGAGAAAAGCAGGCTTCAGACGATCAAATTACTCCGAGCTACGGGAGGATATTCAAACCAAAGGCAAAGAAGTTGAAAACTTTGAAAAAAATTTAGAAGAATGTATAACTAGAATAACCAATACAGAGAAGTGCTTAAAGGAGCTGATGGAGCTGAAAACCAAGGCTCGAGAACTACGTGAAGAATGCAGAAGCCTCAGGAGCCGATGCGATCAAATGGAAGAAAGGGTATCAGCCCTGGAAGATGAAATGAATGAAATGAAGCGAGAAGGGAAGTTTAGAGAAAAAAGAATAAAAAGAAACGAGCAAAGCCTCCAAGAAATGTGGGACTATGTGAAAAGACCAAATCTACGTCTGATTGGTGTACCTGAAAGTGACGGGGAGAATGGAAACAAGTTGGAAAACACTCTGCAGGATATTATCCAGGAGAACTTCCCCAATCTAGCAAGGCAGGCCAACATTCAGATTCAGGAAATACAGAGAACGCCACAAAGATACTCCTCGAGAAGAGCAACTCCAAGACACATAATTGTCAGATTCACCAAAGTTGAAATGAAGGAAAAAATGTTAAGGGCAGCCAGAGAGAAAGGTCGGGTTACCATCAAAGGGAAGCCCATCAGACTAACAGCGGATCTCTCGGCAGAAACCCTACAAGCCAGAAGAGAGTGGGGGCCAATATTCAACATTCTTAAAGAAAAGAATTTTCAACCCAGAATTTCATATCCTGCCAAACTAAGCTTCATAAGTGAAGGAGAAATAAAATACTTTACAGACAAGCAAATGCTGAGAGATTTTGTCACCACCAGGCCTGCCCTAAAAGAGCTCCTGAAGGAAGCGCTAAACATGGAAAGGCAAAACCGGTACCAGCCACTGCAAAATCATACTGAAATGTAAAGAACATCGAGACTAGGAAGAGACTGCATCAACTAACGAGCAAAATATCCAGCTAACATCATAATGACAGGATCAAATTCACACATAACAATATTAACTTTAAATGTAAATGGACTAAATGCTCCATTTAAAAGACACAGACTGGCAAACTGGATAAAGACTCAAGACCCATCAGTGTGCTGTATTCAGGAAACCCATCTCACGTGCAGAGACACACATAGGCTCAAAATAAAAGGATGGAGGAAGATCTACCAAGCAAATGGAAAACAAAAAAAGGCAGGGGTTGCAATCCTAGTCTCTGATAAAACAGACTTTAAACCAACAAAGATCAAAAGAGACAAAGAAGGCCATTACATAATGGTAAAGGGATTAATTCAACAAGAAGAGCTAACTATCCTAAATATATATGCACCCAATACAGGAGCACCCAGATTCATAAAGCAAGTCCTGAGTGACCTACAAAGAGACTTAGACTCCCACACATTAATAATGGGAGACTTTAACACCCCACTATCAACATTAGACAGATCAACGAGACAGAAAGTCAACAAGGATACCCAGGAATTGAACTCAGCTCTGCACCAAGCGGACCTAATAGACATCTACAGAACTCTCCACCCCAAATCAACAGAATATACATTTTTTTCAGCACCACACCACACCTATTCCAAAATTGACCATATACTTGGAAGTAAAGCTCTCCTCAATAAATGTAAAAGAACAGAAATTGTAACAAACTGTCTCTCAGATCACAGTGCAATCAAGCTAGAACTCAGGATTAAGAATCTCACTCAAAACCGCTCAACTACGTGGAAACTGAACAACCTGCTCCTGAATGACTACTGGGTACATAACGAAATGAAGGCAGAAATAAAGATGTTCTTTGAAACCAACGAGAACCAAGACACAACATACCAGAATCTCTGGGATGCATTCAAAGCAGTGTGTAGAGGGAAATTTATAGCACTAAATGCCCACAAGAGAAAGCAGGAAAGATCCAAAATTGACACCCTAACATCACAATTAAAAGAACTAGAAAAGCAAGAGCAAACACATTCAAAAGCTAGCAGAAGGCGAGAAATAACTAAAATCAGAGCAGAACTGAAGGAAATAGAGACACAAAAAACCCTTCAAAAAATCAATGAATCCAGGAGCTGGTTTTTTGAAAGGATCAACAAAATTGATAGACCGCTAGCAAGATTAATAAAGAAAAAAAGAGAGAAGAATCAAATAGATGCAATAAAAAATGATAAAGGGGATATCACCACCGATCCCACAGAAATACAAACTACCATCAGAGAATATTACAAACACCTCTATGCAAATAAACTAGAAAATCTAGAAGAAATGGATAAATTCCTCGACACATACACCCTCCCAAGACTAAACCAGGAAGAAGTTGAATCTCTGAATAGACCAATAACAGGAGCTGAAATTGTGGCAATAATCAATAGCTCACCAACCAAAAAAAGTCCAGGTCCAGATGGATTCACAGCCGAATTCTACCAGAGGTACAAGGAGGAGCTGGTACCATTCCTTCTGAAACTATTCCAATCAATAGAAAAAGAGGGAATCCTCCCTAACTCATTTTATGAGGCCAGCATCATCCTGATACCAAAGCCTGGCAGAGACACAACCAAAAAAGAGAATTTTAGACCAATATCCTTGATGAACATTGATGCAAAAATCCTCAATAAAATACTGGCAAACAGAATCCAGCAGCACATCAAAAAGCTTATCCACCATGATCAAGTGGGCTTCATCCCTGGGATGCAAGGCTGGTTCAATATACGCAAATCAATAAATGTAATCCAGCATATAAACAGAACGAAAGACAAAAACCACATGATTATCTCAATAGATGCAGAAAAGGCCTTTGACAAAATTCAACAACCCTTCATGCTAAAAACTCTCAATAAATTAGGAATTGATGGGACGTATCTCAAAATAATAAGAGCTATTTATGACAAACCCACAGCCAATATCATACTGAATGGGCAAAAACTGGAAGCATTCCCTCTGAAAACTGGCACAAGACAGGGATGCCCTCTCTCACCACTTCTATTCAACATAGTGTTGGAAGTTCTGGCCAGGGCAATTAGGCAGGAGAAGGAAATCAAGGGTATTCAATTAGGAAAAGAGGAAGTCAAATTGTCCCTGTTTGCAGATGACATGATAGTATATCTAGAAAACCCCATTGTCTCAGCCCAAAATCTCCTTAAGCTGATAAGCAACTTCAGCAAAGTCTCAGGATACAAAATCAATGTGCAAAAATCACAAGCATTCTTATACATCAATAGCAGACAAACAGAGAGCCAAATCATGAGTGAACTCCCATTCACAATTGCTTCAAAGAGAATAAAATACCTAGGAATCCAACTTACAAGGGATGTGAAAGACCTCTTCAAGGAGAACTACAAACCACTGCTCAAGGAAATAAAAGAGGATACAAACAAATGGAAGAACATTCCATGCTCATGGGTAGGAAGAATCAATATCATGAAAATGGCCATCCTTCCCAAGGTAATTTACAGATTCAATGCCATCCCCATCAAGCTACCAATGACTTTCTTCACAGAATTGGAAAAAACTACTTTAAAGTTCATATGGAACCAAAAAAGAGCCCGCATCGCCAAGTCAATCCTAAGCCAAAAGAACAAAGCTGGAGGCATCACACTACCTGACTTCAAACTATACTACAAGGCTACAGTAACCAAAACAGCATGGTACTGGTACCAAAACAGAGATATAGATCAATGGAACAGAACAGAGCCGTCAGAAATAATGCCACATATCTACAAGTATCTGATCTTTGACAAACCTGACAAAAACAAGAAATGGGGAAAGGATTCCCTATTTAATAAATGGTGCTGGGAAAACTGGCTAGCCATATGTAGAAAGCTGAAACTGGATCCCTTCCTTACACCCTATACAAAAATCAATTCAAGATGGATTAAAGACTTAAATGTTAGACCTAAAACCATAAAAACCCTAGAAGAAAACCTAGGCATTACCATTCAGGACATAGGCATGGGCAAGGACTTCATGTCTAAAACACCAAAAGCAATGGCAACAAAAGCCAAAATTGACAAATGGGATCTAATTAAACTCAAGAGCTTCTGCACAGCAAAAGAAACTACCATCAGAGTGAACAGGCAACCTACAAAATGGGAGAAAATTTTCGCAACCTACTCATCTGACAAAGGGCTAATATCCAGAATCTACAATGAACTCCAACAAATTTACAAGAAAAAAACAAACAACCCCATCAAAAAGTGGGCGAAGGACATGAACAGACACTTCTCAAAAGAAGACATTTATGCAGCCAAAAAACACATGAAAAAATGCTCACCGTCACTGGCCATCAGAGAAATGCAAATCAAAACCACAATGAGATACCATCTCACACCAGTTAGAATGGCAATCATTAAAAAGTCAGGAAACAACAGGTGCTGGAGAGGATGTGGAGAAATAGGAACACTTTTACACTGTTGGTGGGACTGTAAACTAGTTCAACCCTTGTGGAAGTCAGTGTGGCGATTCCTCAGGGATCTAGAAGTAGAAATTCCATTCGACCCAGCCATTCCATTACTGGGTATATACCCAAAGGACTATAAATCATGCTGCTATAAAGACACATGCACACGTATGTTTATTGCCGCATTATTCACAATAGCAAAGACTTGGAACCAACCCAAATGTCCAACAATGATAGACTGGATTAAGAAAATGTGGCACATATACACCATGGAATACTATGCAGCCATAAAAAATGATGAGTTCACGTCCTTTGTAGGGACATGGATGAAATTGGAAATCATCATTCTCAGTAAACTATCGCAAGAACAAAAAACCAAACACCGCATATTCTCACTCATAGGTGGGAATTGAACAATGAGAACACATGGACACAGGAAAGGGAACATCACACTCTGGGGACTGTTGTGGGGTGGGGGGAGGGGGGAGGGATAGCATTGGGAGATATACCTAATGCTAGATGACGGGTTGGTGGGTGCAGCGCACCAGCATGGCACATGTATACATATGTAACTTACCTGCACATTGCGCACATGTACCATAAAACCTAAAGTATAATAATAATAATAATAATAATAATAATAAATAAATAAATAAATAAAAATAAAAATA
Source organism: Pongo pygmaeus (assembly GCF_028885625.2). Lineage (NCBI taxonomy): Eukaryota > Metazoa > Chordata > Mammalia > Primates > Hominidae > Pongo > Pongo pygmaeus. Next base: position 31,013,848 of record NC_072390.2, on the reverse strand, counting down.
AATAAATAAAAATAAAAATAAAAAAAAAAAAAAAAAAGAAAAAAAGAAAATCAAGTATATTATGTATAAACTCAGGGTCATATAAGTTGAAAACAAGAAGCATCTATTTTATGGCTAAATATTTAATAATGTCTCCACCTCTGCCTAACATGAGAACAAAACAAATTAACATTATCTTCTTTAGGAGAATGTGGTTCAGTTTATGTAAATTGTTAAATGGTAAACTGAGGCACAATGACATGTTAAAGGCAACTCCAAACTGGAAATGGGTTGGGGACTCTGCTGAGGGAACTCAAAGGCAAACCTTTTTAATAGGATGAACACACAAGCAAAGCAAATATTTGATGGGTTACAGTTATACAGTTACCTTACGATGCTGCTGGAAAGTCCCGACCTGTGGAAGTATAAGCTGGTGACTTCTGATTGATTAGCCTTAAATTTCATTTTTCTTTAATATAAGCATTTACAAGAAAAAGCTCAAGTTAAGTTTCACTTATGTTTGCAAATCAAGCAAAGTTAAGGTGACTTATGAGGCCTGTCTTAGTCTTCTCATAGATTCTTCAAGTCTCCATTTTAATTTATTATAACCAAAGATATATTAAATATAAATGAATATCTCATATGGCTAAATTGCTTTTATTATTTAATACCCATATTTCTCGATAAATATCAGATATATATTTTATATGGGATAGGATGAAACATATCCATGATGCTTTGTCCCAAGATCCAAAGACATGCCTATCAAATAGGTAAATAGCAAAAAGGCAAATTGGTGATTATACTAGAGACAATATCTGCATTCTAATGATCTCATCAGGAACTAATAATAAGACATGGTGAACTGGATAATACAAACAAATACACATAGGTTAAACAAAATGGAAAAACATCCAGAAACGACTGGAAAATCTTGGCTACAAAGTAGGACATCTCACAAAACATCTAGCATTTTAATTGGCTATAGACGCAAATCAACAGCATAACATAGCTTACCAAAAAGTTAACACAAACAAGTTGTGTTAATGAAATGAGAGTGTGTAAAGGACAAACACGAATCTTTTCATGCCCTGACTCTGTCAGGAAAACTCTAGAATATTCAGTTCAATGTCTGAATCCTCATTTCAAGTGGTACATTGGTATCTAAAAGGCAGAGTATGTCCATGATGGGATTTGCACTGAAAATATGTCACAGAGGAGAGAGAGAAAGAAAGGGAATAGCTGCTTTGCCTGAAAAGAAGCTGAACTAATGAAAACAGGGTAGCTGTCTAAGTGGGACTCTATGCCTCCCTTGATCGCCAGCTCTCAAACATGAAGTGATCACACGCAGCACTCACGGCCTCCAATGACCTGGCTTCCCCCATCCCCTAGCCCTGCTCCTCTGCTCCCACTTTTACTCTATCTTTTAGCATTATGGAGCCCCTTAGATTTTCCTCATATGCTGCTGTGTCTCCATGCTATTTTGCTACTATTCTTCCCCCTGAAATGCCCTCTTACCTCTGCTTTTCTTCTTCATGGGATAAATCATCCTCATGTTTAAGACTCAGTTCAAAGTTATCTACTCTAGAAAACATTTTGTGGCCCCCTTCCTCCCTATTCCACCTCTCTGTCCCATCCAATGCCCCTCCTCTGGAATCCTGTAGCATCTTGTACATATATATTTTTTAGCATATAGTGAATTAAAATGATCTGTGTATGACTGTCTTCCTTAGCTGGTGAACTGCTAAGAAGAGATTCTATCTGCTAGTGGCTGTGAAAAGACATCTGATGAAATGGGCTCGATGTTCATCATGCTAAAAGGTAAATTGGCTTCCTTAATCACAAATGTATACTAAGTGCCTACTGAGTGCCAAGCAGTAAAGCTCAGTGAGCTAGACAATACCAGAAGGAAAGAAAAAGTGAATAGAAACTCATTTAAAAAATGAAACAACTTTCTAATAACCAGATTTGCTTAAAGATGGAAAAGAATACCTGGTAATGAAGTATGTTAACTATCATTGATAGTGCAAGGAGTACTATATAAAAATGATTTCATGATTGGGAGGCTATATTAGATCATTAGGTACTTTTTAAGATTTCTTCCAATCTTAACATTCTATAGTCTCAACTACTTATTCCTCGTTTCAAAGGTGAAGGAGATCCATTTTCGTCTTTAAATGACACATCCATAGCCATGTAGTTCTACATGTAATTAAAACTAAAGCTATTCAAAGAAAGCTTTTGCTGCAGAGAAGCCAGATACAGCCAGACAGACACAAACTGCAAAAATGTGAGCTAGTACTTAGCACTTCTTCTATCTAATTCCCTTAACTAAGAAAGTAAAAGGAATTCCCGGGCAGTCCCTGTGTAGGTGTGTGTGTGTGCACAGTGTGTGTGCATGCAGGGATGCTGTGCATATCTGTCTAAGTGTGTTATATTATCAGAAATAACTGAGGAGAAGACACTGAACCCTTACAGTGTGCCCTCGCACTGTCAGGAATCAGTGTCCACACTGCGGGACAAATAAAACAAATGAATGCATTTTGTACTACATGACACTAAATTAAATGATTGTTAGCATTTAACTACTTGCAAGGAAATAGGAATAAAACTGGTCATTGTTCAAATGACTCCTGATCCTGTGTCTAGACATGAAAAGCAATAGATTTTAAAATCCTCAGGGACACAGCAACATCCAGGTGCTACATGGGCAACACAGCAGAGTGCCAGTGGACACACTCTGTGCCCAGACTCCCTGGGTTTGAACCACCCTCAGTAATCCCTGTTATGTGTCCCTGGCAAATTTACTCAATTTCAGCATGCCTCAGTTTCCATATCTGTAAAATGGATGTAATATTACTTATGTCATAGAATTGAGAGAGGAGGATTAAATGAGATCACCCCTGTAAAGCACTAAGAACAGAGATGTAACATGGTAAGTATTCGCAATATTGCCTTCTATTATTATTATTATTATTATTTTATTTTTTTTGAGATGAAGTCTCACTCTGTCACCAGGCTAGAGTGCAGTGGCATGATTTCGGCTCACTGTAATCTCCGCCTCCCGTGTTCAGCCGATTCTCCTGCCTCAGCCTCCTGAGTAGCTGGGACTACAGGCACGTGCCACCACGCCCAGCTAATTTTTGTATTTTTAGTAGAGATGGGGTTTCTTCATGTTGGCCAGGATGGTCTCAATCTCTTGACCTCGTGATCTGCCCATCTTGGCCTCTCAAAGTGCTGAGATTACAGGCGTGAGCCACCGTACCAGGCCTGCCTTCTATTATTATACCAGGACGCATTTTCATACTGAGTGGTTCTGCAACTATCAATACAAAGTAAAATAATATTACTGACTAGAAAACTAACACAGTAGGTATCTTTCCGTATTGCTTTTAATTACCTAAAATGCCCATATATGAGATTTTAAAAATTCTTCCATTCATTTAAATTCTTATTAAAATTTGTTTGAAGTGCTAAATTTTAATAATATTTAAGTAAATATTAAATAAAATGCAAAACTTAAGAAATACAAAAAGACTTTATGAATAGTCCTAAAATCTGATCTACTACCAAATATGGCCAAAGAGGACAAAGAAAATTCTAGATGAAAAATACTTCCCATTAAATGTTTAAGTTGAATAAAGCCAAGGCCTATGCCCTCCTCCTCACTTTATCTTGGTATTTGGTGCCCAGAACTTCAATATTTAAAAGAAAAATAAATGGATAAATGTACAATTAATCAATTCTGGTTCATCTCAGCATATCCTATGAAAGGGCAGTTGCTATCAAATTCAAAAGGTGCTCTTTGTACATCATCTTTGCATTTTTTTTAATGTGTTTTTTCTTTTAGATAGATTTCAGTTACTTCAGAACATTAAACTACATGAATGAGAAGATATGATTTATAAACATTTTCTCTCAAAATGAATGACTCCCTACTCATTAAAAATAATTTGGTTAATATTGGCTCAATTATTATGATAACGAAAGCAAATAGTCTTTTTGAAGTCAACATTTCTTTAAGCATCACATATGAAGATATTTTCCCACAACTTCTCATAAATATAAATAAGTCATATGTGCTTTGTTAAATTACACTCTGTAGGACCAGGGTTGGCAAGGCAAAATCAATTATAAAATGGAAAATTCATAAAGTCCATCCAGGAGCTTCCTGTATTTTTAGGAAAAGGATGTTAAGATTTCTTGGAGCCACAGAAATCCTTGTATATTGAACTAAAAATAGAGAGGGAAAGAGAAGATGTGGAAAGTGCATCCATTTGCTCTAAACATTCCAAGGCAATCATTTGCTTTTCTCATCTCCATCCTCTTCCTCTAAGCCAGGAGATGTATGTGCTAGCTTGGCTCCCACACTGAACTCACATTTTGAGATCCACATCCGGTCAGAGGAACAAAGTCCAATGTCATTGTTTTCTGGTAAGTATTGGGTAAGATTTTCTCTTAATCCTTGATGATCTGTCAGTAGCTAGATTCCTGCCCTTGCATCAATAACTACTTCATAAGACTCATTCTTCACCTTCACTGACCTTCAACTCTACACTCTACCTCTGCCTCACCCTTGCTTCCCACTCTGCACTTCCTCCCAGGCAGTCTGCCACCTGGCTTCTCTAACTCCTGCCTTGAGCCAAATCCCGACAGGACTTGTTACTTTCACTTGCTCTTTTTTCCTCCCATTTTAGCAGCCAAGGATGGGAATTACAGAGCGAAATGCAGGCTAATCAGCTAAATCTAGATTAAATATGCTAGTCCTTGGGGACCTTGAGCTGAATTAATGGAAACCGAGGTTTTTAATGTTCCAGACTAATTTTGGAAGCTCACTTCCAGCAGAGGCAAACTTGAGGCTGTCCAAAGGGAGCAGATGGCAAGGCTTTCTCCAGGTACATCAACTGCTGAAACAGCCCTCGGCAAAACCACGAGGAAGGTAGGAAGATTGGAATCTTTGAGTCTTACCTTTGAATTTCCTTTTGTGCGTTTCACTTGCTTTCCAGTGCTCCCCTGCCTAGCCAAAACATACCCACCTAGAACTTCTCAGGCTCCCCTTCCTTTCTCTGTGCATGAGACAAAATTCATTCTCTCAAATAACGACAGAGTTCCAGTAAATCTTAATCATATTAATATAATTTTTCCTTCCTTCCTTCCTTCCTTCCTTCCTTCCTTCCTCCCTCCCTCCCTCCCTCCCTTCCTCCCTCCCTCCCTCCGTCCCTCCCTCCCTTCCTCTCTTCCTCCCTTCTTTCTCTCTTTCTTTCTTTTTGATGGAGTCTCCCTCTGTCACCCAGGCTGGAGTGCAGTGGCGTGATCTTGGCTCACTGCAAGCTGCACCTCCCGGTTTCATGCCATTCTCCTGCCTCAGCCTCCCGAACAGCTGGGACTACAGGGGACCACCACCACACCTGGCTAATTTTTTTGTATTTTTAGTAGAGACCGGGTTTCACTGTGTTAGCCATGATGGTCTCAACCTTCTGACCTCGTGATCTGCCCGCCTCGGCCTCCCAAAGTGCTGGGATTACAGGCGTGAGCCACTGTGCCCAGCCTCTTCCTTCCTTCCTTTCCTTTCCTTTTTCTTTGTTTCTTCTTTTTCTTTCTTTCTTTCCTCTCTTTCCTTCCTTCCTTCCCTCCCTCCCTCCTTTCCTTCCTTCCCTCCCTCCCTTTCCTTCCTTCCCTCCCTCCCTTTCCTTCCTTCCCTCCTTCCTTCCTTCCTTCCTTCCTTCCTTCCTTCCTTCCTTCCTCTCTTCAGTATCTCACTGTTGCTCAGGCTGCATTGCAATGGTGCGCTCACGGCTCACTGCAGCTTTGACCTCCCCGGCTCAACTGATCTTCCTGCCTCAGCCTTCTCAGTAGCTGGGACCACAGGTGTGTGCCACCATACCTGGCTACTGTTTTTGTTTTTTGGCGAGATAGGGTTTCCCTATGCTGCCCAGGCTGGTCTTGAACTCCTTGGCTCAAGTGATCCTCCCTCCTCAGCCTCCAGAAGTGCTAGGATCACAGGCATCACCCACCATGCCCAACTATTAATAAAATTAACACTGAATAGTTCAGTATGAGGAACTCTCTTAAGATATTTTGCTCTTATAATGTGTTTATTAATCTCAGTGATATAATGGAATTTGAAATCTGTAGGATACACAAAAGATCATTTTGACCATGGAGCTACTTTTCATTTAGCTGATTTTTCAAAATAAATTATATTGAATAAAACTACCCATTAGCCAACCAATCTCCATCACTTCTTCTTGCAGGCCCTTTATAAGTAGCTCTACACTCCATCTAACTATACAGCCCTCAAGCTGGGAAAGAATGTAAATTTGAGTTTGCCACAGATAAAGCATGAATAGATTCCACTAATCACTTGCTTGGATGATAAAAATACAATGACACAGACTAGGGAGCACAGAAAATCACTATAATGGCAATTTGGGCATAAAAGCCCATCCTAAGAACTGGAGGACTCCTAGTGGGCTAAATCATTTTTGAAGGCCTTGCTAGATCAATGGGGAGCACAGAGCATAGGTATCTTCAGAGCTGACTGGGCAGGACCTTTGCTTCTTTATCTGTCTGTTCACTTTTTTCTTTATTTCCCTGATTAGGAGGCAACAAGAGGAGATCAAGAAAGTAAAAAAAAAATTATTTCAATTGCTCTTTCATACTTCCAGCAAATTTCTGTCTAAAGACAGCAGACAGCACAAATTTCTCCAGGTGCACCAGTTGCTGGAAAGTCAAAACTAAAAGCTCAATGATATTTGGGTAAATTTCAGAAGATTACATACATCCATGTCTTATGACAACAATGATCAGAAATCAACTGCATTCTGGGCAAACAAGCTGTCTGTGATTTTTTAAAAATGATTTTTGAAATCAGCATGTGGGTTATATGTATAATTTTTAGTAACTCATTAGATAACATTTACAAACAAATAAAAGACTCCAAGTGTTATCTTTATGTAAATTTGGCATTTTGATCAAGTCTGATATCCATACCCTCATCTCAGGTGCTGAGTTTACTAATGTGCTAACCCACTCACTGATGGCTGCATTAGTTCAACAACTCTTACCTTACTCTTTTGCATCTATTTGCCTTTTCTTTTTCTTTTGCCTGACTTTTTATTAGGTTTATATATTGGTTTGGGACATTTTATGATGACAGCTTATCACAAACACAATATCCTGGTGAGACTGAAGACCAATATTTGTTTCTATCACTGTAATGAGTGTGTGTGTGTATCTATCCACCTATCTAATGAGCCTAATATTACAGTCAACTACTGTCTTAATACTGTGATTAATGCTATGTCTTACCTGCCCACCTGTGCACCTAATCTTTACAACTTCTAATTTGTGGCAGAGATTAATGGACTATCAATGGGAAACTACAAAGATTACTTGCTATTGCTCCTTCTCTTGCAGAAACATTTTGTTGCCTTACAAATTACTTTGGTTAAACTCTACAGTTACATTGTCTGGTTATAAAATGCTTAATGGGAAGTTTCTCCCCACCTCCATTTGTTTTAACAAACACAAGAATTAGAAGATATGTGAGTAATCATAAAATCTCATCTTGCACCCAAAGGAAATATTCCTGTCAGATGGTATATTACTTATCTACAGCTGCATACAAAATTACTCCAAAACTTAGCAATTTAAAACAACACACATTTATTATCTCACCCAATTTGAGGTTTGGGATTGTGGGAGCAGTTTAGTTGGGTGGTTCTGGCTCAGGATCGCACATGAGGCTGCAGTGAAGCTGTCAGCTGGGGCTGCGGTCATCTGACAACTAGGCTGTGGCACAAGGATCCACTTCTACAAGCTGTTGACAAGAGGCTTCACTTCCTCACTGTGTAGGTCTCTCCACAGGGCCACTCCCAACATGGCAGCCGGCTTCCCTGAGTGAGTGATCCATGGGAATGAGAGAGATTGACCCAAATATACGACGCAGTGCCTTTTACAACCAAATCTTGGAAGGGACATACTATCACTTCTGCCATATTCTATTGGTCACATATCATTACTGAAATTCCGGACAAGATCACACAGAGGTGTGAATACCAACCAGGAGAGGGTGTTGAGCAGAGGCCATCTTGGAGGCTGGCTGTCATAGATGTTTGTTCAGTTTCTGACAGGATGGTTACTACCTCAGGTGGCAGCCTATTCCATCTCTGCACAATTAAAACTGTTAGACCAGCTCTTCTCAGACAGGCCAAAATTTAACTTCAATAGAGATGAGGAGAAAGAAACAAGTACAATTCCCTTGATGTTGATGGCTTATATACTCTTGCAGTTATTGGAATATGAACATTTCAAATTGACTGCTATTTTTGGAAATTTCTAAAAGGAATAAACAGTATTTTTAAATAATTTTATTCTACAGTGTAGTTAAATAGAAAGTATGCCAGGGAAGAAAAAAATAGTGAATAAAAGAGAAAGGGAGATTATGAATATAGACAGACTAGAGTGAATACCTATTTGATGCTGAAGTAGGTATTAGGATAATATTTATCCCACAACTCTTGCCACACTGGCTGTAATTTATCTCTCCTCTCGTCTCTCCTTATAATACCAGATTAATTTTCTATTTTCTAGTTTTAACAGCAGGGTTTGTGGGTTAGAGCCATTCTAATATCTTGTAACTACAATTTCATTTATGTAATTTGCAGCAAAATATGGCAGAATTGTTAGGTTTCTATAAGAATTATTTTAGATATTAAATATAGAAATTATTATTTTGGGAAGAAATAATTATTGAACTTGAAATACTCCATAAATACATATTCTTACTTTAAAGATAATAGATTTCATGTCTGCTTCTTGCTTGAAAACATATAAAAACCAATGGACTAAAATCAATGTATTTAATAACTTTTACATTGGTCCAGTACCAATTTTAAGAAATTACACAATACAGAGATCAGTAAAGAATAAGATCCACCATATAAATAATAATAATTTTGAAGAGTCCTTTTATTCAGTATTGTGTTATATATAATGTTTTTCTTGCTTAGCTATTAGCAGTTTTTTGGACATAATTTGAACAAAGCCAAAATGTAAATGTCAGATTGATGGATTATTAAAAATTGGTAAATCAGAGTAGTCCCAGTTAATACTAACTCTTATAATATCAAGAAATCCCTTTTAAAGGATTAAATAAATCCATTGCTACTTACTGAATTTCTCCCATATTGCAGTAAGATATAGTAAATGTATCCAACAAACGCCAGCCTGATCTTTCCATATATCTACTTAATTTTCATGTAATATTGACTACAATGTTCACTCCCTGAAAGTAGAAATAATTTCTCTTTGGAAAACTATCACAATATCACTCATATTCTAATATTCATATTATTTTATATATACATATATATATATATTTTTTCTTTTTGAGACGGAGTCTTGCTCTGTCGCCCAGGCTGGAGTGCAGTGGCGCGATCTCAGCTCACTGCAAGCTCTGCCTGCCGGGGCTCACGCCATTCTCCTGCCTCAGCCTCCCGAGTAGCTGGGACTACAGGCGCCCGCCACCATGTGCGGCTAATTTTTTTGTATTTTTAGTAGAGACGGGGTTTCACTGTGTTAGCCAGGATGGTCTCGATCTCCTGACCTCGTGATCCGCCCGCCTTGGCCTCCCAAAGTGCTGGGATTACAGGCGTGAGCCACCGCGCCCAGCCATATTCTAATATTATTTTATTTTCACCGAGAAATAAAAGCCATTTGAAAGGGCCATTGACATAGTCTATAATTAACGTTACAGCTATAAAGTTAAAATGGCCAATGATAAGTCTAGTTACTAAACATCACAGACATTCTACCAATGCATACGTTTATCTAGAAAATGCTGGGTCTGACTATGAGTACTACGGGGAGAATTTCTTGAGTTCTGACATAATTTTGTCCTGAACTTCTGTCTGTTGTAAATTCTGTTTGTAAAGTCTTCTTTCTAGTTCCGTTTACAAAGGCCTTTTCTATTGCAGCTTGTTTCACTTTAGCATGCTAATGACTGAAATAGAAATTTATGCTCTTCACAATAGGATCCTTCACGTTACAGTAGTACAATTTAAATGTTCAGAAGCTCTGTGTTAAAATTTAGTTTTTGACAAAATGGCTCAAGTTCCTCTTATTAAGGAACCAGATCTCTCTCATTCTCTGAGAAAGTCCCTTTGTAGATGAGATGCACTACTGCACTGTGTCATCACTAATACAGGGTAGTTTCATTCATGCTTGGCACCTCTCAGGTAGGTTGTTTTGCAATGGCTTTATTTCATTTTCCCCTCTAATTACCCTGCAGCTTATTTAACATAAAGTGCAAAGCCAAGCCTCACTTTGCTCTTCCTCTGGGGACATCCTACTCTTAGGCAGCAACATTTCTCCTTCCAGCTCACTGTGTCAATGTCTCTCCTATTAGCTCAAATGGCATCATTTGGGAGGCGTATAAAACATTTGGTGTAGGACAGATGATTTGTTACTTTAAAACTTGAGTAAATAACTTTTCACGAGAATAATTAATTTAGTGATAACATAATATTTTTCCAAAATATTTCACATTGATGGTTTCATCACACAAAACTAATAATTTTTAATGTTTGGAATATATTTTTCTGAAGAGGAGCCTTTACTGAAAATAAAGAACACTCACAAGAAAATAAAGAACACTGACACTCTCCCACCCCTCTCCTTCCCTCCAAATATACCTTCCAAAGCCTCTGACAAGCATTCTATGGCTATTACTAGTAGGTTCAATTTTAATTTAGTAATCAGGTGCTTTTTTGTATGCTTACTTTCCAAAAGTAAAGTTCCAAGAACAACTTTCTATAGAACTGCAGTCATGCATTTTGTGTGGGCATTTCTGAGATGCTGTTTGCAGATGTTGACTTACACCTTAAGTCGTTTTCATGGTGAATGAGATTCCTTAATCACTATGTCCTTTTATTGTTTGATGCTATCACTAGAACATTTTATGAAGTAACAATTTTCATCAGAAAATTTTTCTTTCCCTTGTGGATTATTTTCCAAAGCTTAGAAACATAATTTTAAAGGCAGCTTTCCATCCTGACTCATATTCCAGAAGACACAGAAGCCGATTCACAATCCCCTCTATGAAGGGGGAGTATTCTTGACTTAGAAAGTGGTTGACAGCTTTCTTCAAGCTGGTTTCACACTAGAATCATTTGGGGAAGTTTTACAAAGAACTCAAGCTCAGATCCAATCCCGAGAGGTCCTGATTTAATTGGTCTGTGGTGAGTAGGCCCCGGGACCCATATTTTTGAAGCTCCCTCCCGAAGTACTTCTAATGATTGTTAATCATTAACCTCTAACCTCTAGTTAGAACATTTACAAATACTTTACCATGTTGTTCTTGCTTTTCATGATACTACCTAATTTCACATATATGAATTGACAGCAAGTAAGGCAATCTTAGAGAAACACATCATTTGTCTGGTATCCTTTGGGAATGATTATTATGAATGAAAGAATACTGCAAATAAGAGAAATTTGGCCTACCAATGGTGAATATTAAATATTTAACCAAACTTGTTGGGAATTTTTCTAATAAATATTATGTAAGTCTATACCTTGAAGAAAATATACTAAACATTATTTGATCTTTTCTTGATGGTTCAATATTATCATTGTAGACACCTGTAGTTGTATTAGCTTGTCTTTGTAATACTTCTACCCCTCCACTAAATGGTATCAGAGTTGTGAAAGTTTTTGGAGGTGGTGATTCTTATCATGCCTCAGTCTCAATTATTACTTCTTAGTGATTTTAACCCACCTATTTCCCTTTGCTTTTGACCTTTCCACTTCAAATCTAATGATGTAAATATTGATTATGCTGAAATGACTTAATATATTTTGAGAAGACCTTAAAGCTTGAGAAAACAGGTAATCATGCTCATTAAATCAAGTACCTTTTTTGATGCACACAATTCATGTTTAGTAGGCTCTGTGGTGAGAACACAGGAATGGCTCTTCTGCAAGAGAAAGCACTTGAAGACTGAGACCAAGTTTCCTCCTTGCAATTCTTTATCCATTTTTTTTCTTTCATGACTGTATTCAGATGTTTTTATATTTTAGGTTTATGATCTGTGCAGTGTATTCCAACTTTATGAAGTTAGGCTAATATTAAGGTAGAAGAGTATGAATAGTATTAAATGGTGTATTGCATAAGAAATATATATTTATCTCATTTCTTAGAACTGCGTTAATTCTTTGTCTACTTCTGTCATTAAAATTGCTTCTGAAGAACTGTCATCTACAAACTTATATAAGATTTCCTCATCTGTAGCCTTTTAGAAGAATGCATCAAAAAGTTACAGTATAAGGTGTGATGTAAATTCAGTTTATTTTACCTTTTTTTGTTCTTTGGGTTAAAGCCAGGAGAGATTTTTAAGTATGAAATATATATGTAATATTAGATGAATATATTCTCTCATTAAATAGTATCCCTGAGCTAAAACTCCCTGTCAACCATGCAGAGCAACATAGCAGCCATGTCATGGCATTTCAGTTACAAAATACTGGAAAATGTTAAACTTGTCAAATAATAATCCCACTTAGTCCCTTAGCCCCCAGGCTGAGTAATTCCAGGCTATTTTCTCTGCCATCAGCAGGCCACTGTGAGATCAGACTGTTTGCAGCACCATATGAAGTAAAAAGCCAGAGACACAGATTCAATATATATAAAAGGATTTCCTATTGCCCTAACTCTTCTCCGGGAAAGCGTTTTATAGTGGCCTAAATTGTATGCCCTCAAAATACATGTTCAAGTGCTAACCCTTGAAACCTGTGAATGTGACCTTGTTTGGAAATGGGTTCTTTGCAGACATAATTGTTATAACGAGATCACACTGGTTCAGGGTGGCCCCTACATCCAACGACAGGTATCCTTACAAGAAGAGGAGAGGTCACACAGAGAAAACCTTGTGAAGACAGAGGTGGAAACCGCAGCTACAAGCCAAGGCATGAACAGTAAGGATTGCTGGGAGCCATGAGAAGCTAGGATGCATCAAGGAGGGATTCCCATCAAGGGCCTTCAGAGAGAGGAAGCTCCTGCAGCAGCTTGACTTTGAACTTCTAGCCTCTAGAACGGTAAGAGGATAAATTTCTGTTGTTTTACCACCTCTCCACACCCTATTTGTGGTAAGTTGTTACTGCAGCCTTCAGGAAACTAATACAGCATTGAAACAAAAACTTTCCATTATAGCAAATTTGAGTGTGGAGAAGGAAAGCAATCATTTGTTAACCTCTCACCATGTTGAGAAATAGCCTGATCTCTTAAACCCTCCATGCACCCTGCCTCTCCGGCTCTTGCCTTCCCAGCATACATGGGTCTCCTCTTGGTACTTGCTCTCCTTTTCCTGGTCTTGGCTGAACCAAGAAATCCCTCACATACTTTACCCAGTACCACCAGGTATTACTGACGCTGTTCCATGGCACAGCATTACAACCATTCTGTGAATGTTGTTTTTACAGAATGAAAGCAACACTGTCACCTAGGCTGGAGTGCAGTGGTGAGATCATAGTTCAGTGTAACTTCAAACTCCCAGGCTCAAGCAATCCTCTCACCTCAGCCTCCTGAGTGGCTATGACTACAGGTAAGACGCCAAAATGCCTGGCTAATTTTTTGTGGAAGTGGGGTCTCACCCTGTTACCCAGACTGGTTTTAAATTCCTGGGCTCAAGCAATTCTCCCAATTCAGCCTCCCAGATAGCTGGGATTACAGGCGTGAGCCATTGTGTCCCTCCTTAAGTTAATTTTTACATATGATGAGAAATAGGAGTCCAACGTCATCCACTTTGTTGGTGTGTAATTGTTCATAGTATTTTCTTACAATGCTTTTTTTATTTTTGTAAAATCACTGGTAACATCCCTACTTTTACTTCTGATTTTAGTAATTTGTCTTCTCTTTTTTTTTTTCTTGATCATCAGTCTAGCTAAAGGCTTGTCAATTTTTTTGATCTTTTTGAACAACCAGCTTTTAGTTTCATTGATTTTTACTATAATTTTTGTTGTTTTAAATTTCACTAATTTCTGCTCAAATCTTTATTATTCTTTTCTTCTCTCTCATTTAGGTTTAGTTTGCTTTTTTTTTTTTTTCCTCTGGCTTAAGGTGGAAGATTAGGTTATTTATTTAACCCTTCTTTTTTCATATAAGCCCTTATGGTTATAACTTTCCCTCTAAGTAACTCTTTATCTGCATTCCATAAGTCTTACTATGTTTCCTTCATTTTCGGTCATCTCAAAGTGTTTTCGGATTTCTTCTTTAATTTCTTCTTTGACCCGTTGGTTATTTAAGAGTGTGTCATATAATTTCCACATATTTGTGAGTTTCCCCAATTTTTTCCTGCTATTGATTTCTAATTTCATTCCATTTTGATCAGGAAATGTACTTTGTATTATTTCTTTTCTTTGAAAGTTGTTGAGGTTTGCTTTATGGACTCGTATATGGTCCATTCTGGAAAACAGTCCTCTTCTCTCTCACTTTGGACAGTTGAGAATGTACTCAATATCTTTAATTCTAACTTAAAATAGAAATAATATATAGCCAATTCTTCACTGGAATCTGACTCACATTAGAGAGCTTTGATATTATAATCAGGCTATGTTTACTCAAATGTCAATACAGGTAGATAGGCACTACCCATCAATGCAGGCCTCCTTCATTTAAATCATTGCAGAAACTTGCACTTGTAATTTAATAGCATCATAATTCTGACAGCTATAATTGAGAAAACCACAACAATCGAGAATTTGAAAACCCCGCTTTTAGTAGATAACAAGTAGAAATGATGTTTATTTTGTCATAAATGAACATACTAAACCATTTAAATAACTGCATAAGTAATATTTGACTGGACTTTTACAGAGTAGTGAGAGACAAAACCAGTCCTGACCATGAATGTTCTAAGAAAAAATAGACTCCATTGATCATTAATGGGAACAAATTGGTAAGATGCTACTAAATAATACTTTTGAAATTTAAGAAATAATCTTTCAAAGAATTTATCAAAGTGGGATTGACTTCTAATTTGGGAAATTGGTGAATTAATATGGGAATATATAATAATCATACATCTATCTGCTAGCAAATTGTAATCAGCATTATAAATTGTAGTTACTAGTAATGAGAGAGTATCAAAATGCATTTAAAAATCATATACTTTTCATTATTTCCATTAAGGTGTCTGGTCCCCATGATGTCTCTAATGACTTTGACCAGTACCGTCCCATTTGCTCACTCCACTCCAGCCACACTGGCTACTTGCTATTCTAGGAGCTCTCCCATCTTTTCACTGAGTGTTCTCTCTCACAGGAATGCTCTTCCCTTAGAGATCCTGGTGGTGAATTCTCTTATATCCTTCAAGTCTGCTCAAATGTTACTTCTCAAACAGGTATGCATGTATTTAAAATCCTATTTGAAATTCAACCTGCCCCCATGTCTCTCCTACTTTTGGCAATCTTGATCCTCTTACTTTAATATAAATTTTTTTATGTTGAATAACATTTACCATTTTCTAACACCCTTCATAATTTATTTGTTTATTATGTATATGTTTTGGTCCTTCTCCCCATGCTAGAATGTAAATCCTAACAAAGCAAGGATTTTAGCTGTTTTTTTTTTTTTTTCCCTCTCTCTAGAATATCATAAATGACCAAAACTGAGCATGGCTCATTCTTGCAAGAAATACTTATTGGGCATTTACTAAATGCTAACTATTGTGCTAGTCATACTATTAGATGATGTGTTAAAATTTATGTGTTCACTGCTCTCATGGAGTTTATCTCTGAGTGGCAGAGATGGTGGCTAATTAATAATCATATACAATAAAATATAAAATTGAGATACATATTTATTCTGGAGAAATAAAGTCTTATGAAAATATAACAAAGAAAATATATCTAGAAGTGAGTTCATTGGTTAGAAAAGCCTTTGCTCAAATATCAGAAAATTATTCTTGAACTGAGATATGAACTATAAGCAGGAGTTTACAAGGGAAAGAGAACATGCAAATATTCTGTGGCTAGGAGGAGCAGAAAAAAGAGAGAGGACTGTACGGGGTAGCAGGAGGGTATGAGGGTTCAGCCGGAAAAGACCTTATGGGCTGAATGATAGTTTTCTCTATTGTCCAAGAAAAATGGGAAACCACTGATGTGTCTCTTTTTTGGCGGGGGGTGGGAGAGGGCTTGATTTTTTTGTTTATGCAGGCAAGGAGACAGGGGGAGGCATAAGAAATAGGATCATAATTATGTTTTGATGAGCTGACTTTGACTTTGGCTATAGTGTGGAGAATTATAACGAGCTCTGATTATTCAGGATCTTTTTAGAATTTCTGTTTATAGATGGAGGTTAAAATAAGTTAAACAAGGCCGGGCACGTTGGCTTATCCCTGTAACCCCAGCACTTTGGGAGGCTGAGGCATGCGGATCACTTGAGGTCAGGAGTTCAAGACCAGCCTGGCCAACATGGTGAAACCCTGTCTCTACTAAAAATACAAAAATTAGCCGGGTGTGGTGGCGTGCACCTGTAATCCCAGCTACTTGGGAGGCTGAGGTGGGAGACTCACTTTAACCCGGGAGGTAGAAGTTGCAGTGAGCTAAGATCTCGCCACTGCACTCCAGCCTGGCGAGTGCAAGACACCAACTTGAAAAAAAAAAAATTAAACAAATATATTTTCTCATAGGAGTATTTCATGGTAAAAGTAAAATGTCTTACAGTATAATTCTACCAATAGGTAATTTTCAAAGTCTATTTTTTATGCATAAGGTCAGAGAAACTCAAGAAATGAATATCTGGTACTCTAAATTTTGTGTGATTCTTAAGTGAAGTTTAAATAAGAAATACAGATTTCTGTGTGTCTGACTAGAGTTGTATCTGTAAGTATAAATAGAAACAGTAATGCATATGTAAGATTTTTAAAAAGTGTATCTTAAATTATTTGTTAAATATGCATAAATATTGGTTTCAGCCTCATTACACATTTCATTTGCTTGCTAGACTTTAATGAATATATTTTCTAAACCATAAATAAATTTGTGTAGTAACTTCGCTAATGCTGATTTTTAAAAAGAAGAAAAAGTTTAAATAAAATCTCATCACCAAAACAGTGGGAGGCTTTTTTCCCTGCTAGTATAATGGCATTTGATGATTTTCCTGTGTATACAGGTGATATAGACGACTGTGAGAAACAGGCGTGTTCCAACTGAGGACTGTGTGCAAAGGATGCCCTTGTGATCCAATAATGCTGCAAATTTCTATCAGAAATAGCCTTGATGAATACATGGAATTGCATAATGTTACTTAACCTAAGACTTGCTTAAAGAATTCTTGAATTTTTATTTAAAATCCAGTTTCACAAATGGAGAATATGTGCGTGTGTGTGTGTGTGTGTGTGTGTGTGTGTAAGCTTATATGCACTGTTTCACTGTGATACGTATTCTGATAATTTTAGGATGTCATGATTACTTTGAACCCAAGGCTTGTTAGCATTCTGAAAGTAAGAATAGTTTGTGTGGGTTTTATGTGGGGTAAGATATATGTCATAGGTTCCATGAAGGATGTCTATGGGATTAGGAACCGTAGAATGTTATGGGTTTATTTATTTATTTATTTATTTATTTTAAAAGGAAACTTTAAAGTTCCCTTTAATATTCCTTTGTATAAAACCCATTATGAAATTGCACTTGTTCTAATTCTCTTTTTTGGGTTATTTAGTGCAAATTATTTTTGGTGGAGTGTTATCCCACATTACTGTAGCCCAGACGGTTTCCAGAGATACTGCTGTGATAGAACTCAGCAGGGGTAGCACAAAGCTATCTCCCACTTTCACATGTATTTTGGCTGTCTGAATTTTTGTTTGTCCAAATATCGGTAATATTGCATTAAATTTTATTCTTCATGGAGTTTCAGCCCTTGGAAATACAATGTCTGCTCCACTCTAAAAGCCTTTTCTCCCACCTTCTTATCCTAAAAACCTACTATTGAGCAGTCCTTTACTTAGGAACCTGATAAGTGGGAAAGAGATTGCATTTTTTTTTCTTAGACCATTGGATATGTTCAAATTGATTTAGAAGAGAAAAGCTACTTACCTTTGGCTCTTTTTTATTCTTTTTTATTGTTGTTGTTTTGTATTTGGTAACAATGTTTTTGTTACAAACCTATAGTTTTTTAAATACAGCATTTTTTTTTTTTTTTTTTTTTTGAGACGGAGTTTCAGTCTTTTTGCCCAGGCTGGAGTGCAATGGCCCAATCACAGCTCACCGCAACCTCCGCCTCCCAGGTTCAAGCGATTCTCCTGCCTCAGCCTCCCAAGTAGCTGGGATTACAGGCATGGGCCACCACGCCCGGCTAAGTTTCTGTTTTTAGTAGAGACGGAGTTTCTCCATGTTGGTCAGGCTAGTCTTGAACTCCTGACTTCAGGTGATCCACCCGCCTTGGCCTCCCAAAGTTCTGGGATTACAGGCACGAGCCACCGCGCCCGGCAAATGCAGCATGTTATGTGAGTTAAATATGTATACAAAAAGGCTATGGGGCTTATTTTTGCATTTATATAGTACTTCTGTTCTCAGAGTGATAAGCTAAATGAGTATTATGGTCTTTCATTTTTAAAGAAAGTTTGCTTACATTTGCCTTTTATTTTATTTTACTTATTTGTATAATTTAAGAGGTACAAGTACAATTTTGTTACATGGATACATTGAGTAATGGTGCAGTCTGGGCTTCTAGAGAACCATCACCTAACTAGTGTACATTGTGCTCACTAAGTAATTTTTCAGCCCTCAGCCCTCCCACTCTCCTACTCTTCCCAGTCTCCCGTGATTATTAGTTCACACTCTATGTCCGTGTGTACGCATTAGCTCCCACTTTTAAGTGAGATCAGGCAGTATCTGACTTTCTGTTTCTGAGTTGTTTCACTTAAGATAATGATCTCCAGTTTCATCCACGTTGCTGCAAAGAACATGATTTCATTGTTTTTTTTTATGGCTGGATAGTATTCCATGGTGTGTGTGTGTGTGTGTGTATGTGTGTGTGTGTGGGTGTGTATATAACATTTTCATATATATATATATGTGCGTGTGTGTGTATATATATATCTGAAAATGTTATATACACACCCACACCCACACACACATATATTTTCTTTATCTAATCATCTGTTGATGGACACTTAGACTGATACTGTATCTTTGCTACTGTGAACATTGCAGCAATAAACATAGGAATACAGGTATCTTTGTGATATAATGATTTCTTTTCCTTCGGGTAGATACCCATTAGTGGGATTGCTGGATCTATTTTTAAGCAAACAAGAAAAAACCTTAAAATACCTCTTCCTCTACAAAGCAAACGAAAAATATTTCTGACCTTGGAGGCAGTTGTAAACACTAGTGGAGTGTGTCTATTTTCTGGCTCAGAGAAGCAAAAATCATGCTGCAAGCAGCCTTCTGCAAAGGCAATGGTTACATAGGCAATAGTAATATGCAGAACAAGTGCTGGAGTGGAAGTGGCAGACCTGGGGTTCAATTCTTACTATTTCTTAGTAGCTGTATAACTCTATTTAGGTAACTTTAATTTTCTGTGTTTCTTCTAACATGAAACAGGGATAATAACACTTCACTTCACTTAGTAACATACAGGAAAGTGTATTCTAAAATAGAAATCCTTAAACATCCAAATAATTTTTTTTACCATTAGATTAAGAAGAAGCACTGATATCTATTAATTTTTATTTGGCTAATATCTCTTGCCTTGGGCATTTTAGATACACCAAGTAATACGTTTTTGCAGTGATTTCAAAAGACTGTGAGTATTTAGGTTAAAGTAAAGTAATAAAGCTCCTGCTTCTTTGAGAAAAACCACGTGGGCTTTAAAAAATAAACCATTGACTAAATCTTGGTGCTGGTGGGGAAGTGCCTGATGTTTAAGATTCAGACAAAGCTGCAGGTGAAACAAATGATCTGTTTTCTCTCTAGCTCAACAAACACCTGCGTGCCTATATGTCCAATTACAACAATGATTTAAATGTGTCTAACATATTGAATATTATTAGTAAGATAACTCTAAATAATTTGCTATTTTTCTTAACTAAAGTAAACATTTATTGTAAAGCAGATAAACTCTTTTATATCAAATTTACTAACAGAAATCATTTCTTCAATTATTTGAAGAATGATAAAACTTAAGCACATCATCTCAATGTTTTAGTTTTCATTAATTATATACATTGTATTAACCATGCCAACTAATTTTATTGATGTTATTTCATCTTACTGTCCTAAACATTGAAGTATACTAATGGCTGTTTTTGAACCAGAAATCTGATTTATTCATTAAGCAGTCATTAAATCATAGTGTATCCAATTTATTTTCAATTTGTAATGAATAAAAACAAGTTGTCATCTTAAGCTATTTTCTTGCAGTATTACTAACATTTTTCTGACATTTACATTTTTTTCATTGATTTTGTTAAATATGACATACTGGCTGTTGGTTGCTATTTAGCTTCAACACGAACTTCACATTTCTGACATTCGATGAAATCTTAATATCTGTATAAGTTGATTAAAAAAATGTAAGCATGTATAAGTCCTGCCAACCCTTCAAAGGGCCAATTAATCATGATATAATTTTAATAAATCTACCCACCCTGGCAATTATTAATTTATTCATATATTTAACAAATATTTACTGGAAACAATCTTGCCAGGAACGGTTCTTAGTGTCTGGGATACATGGATGAACGTAACAAATAAAATATTCCGTCTTCATGGTCTTACTTAAAACAAATGAAGAAACTGAAGCACAGAGTGAATAAATTACTGATCAAAAGCACACAACTAGTATAGTGCTGAGCATTTACTCCCCGACTTCAAATCACGATATATCCAGTTAATGGTAGAGAAGGGCTTAAAATCCATGTCTGTCAACTCCCAGACTAGGGATATTCCCACAATTCCACACTGTCCCTCTTTCTCTTCCTACCATACCACCTCACACTTGTTTGTAATGATTTCTGAACAGTAATTTAACAATTGCTGCAATTAGACTTTTCTACAGTCTGATAAAAACAATACAATTTTTACCATTTGCAGTGATGATTTCCCTTTTGGTTCCTTTCTAGGGAGGAGGCTCCATGGTCTAACCTTCCCAATTACGAAGTAAGAAACGATGACCTCTTAAACTCGTGAATCTAACAGTGGTTGGGCATAGATAGTTGGTGTGAAATACTTGATGACTGATTAGCTTTGATAAAGAATTCTGAGATAATTTTTATGCTATTGTTACTCATCCCACCCTCAGCATTCTTTCAAAAATGAGATTATTTGTCTTTCTCTTCATGGCCTTGGTGGAAATATAAATTTCTTTTTAACCCTAAAATTGTCTTGGATTTCTAACTTGAGATATCCTATGAGAAACAGATTAATTATGCCTGCTAATTTTGGAACAAACTATCAGCCTAATAATGTCTTTCTAGTTCCATCTTCCATCATTTGAAATTCCAGTAAAGTAATACTTGTTGAGTACTAACATTTATATGTATTTTATGTCAATGATCTGAACGTAGCTGCTTTTGGGATATGTTTGAGAAAAGTTGGAGAAATGTTACAGCCTAAAGTTGTATTTTGTTTGTTGTTTGTTTTCAAGTTTCTTAAAATGTGGGGCCAGGCGCCGTGGCTCATGCCTGTAATCCTAACACTTTGGGAGGCCGAGGTGGTTGGATCACCTGAGGAAAGGAGTTCGCAATCAGCCTGGCCAACATGATGAAACTCCATCTGTACTAAAAAAATACAAAAACTTAGCCGGGCATGGTGGTGGGCGTCTGTAATCTCAGCTACTCGGGAGGCTGAGGCAGGAGAATCGTTTAAACCCAGGAGGCAGAGGTTGCAGTGAACCGAGATTGCGTCACTGCACTCCAACCTGGGAAACGAGAGCAAAACTCCATCTCAAAAAAAAGTGGTCCATCTAGAAAATTTGCATTGATATTGGTTATATCTGCAATAATTCGCTTTCACTTCTTTGCACCAGTTGTTTTCTATTGTTTCCCACAACACCAAGTGAAGAGAATATAGCCACTTTTCTGTAGGGTCAAAAAATATTCAGGCTTTCCCTCAAAAATACAAAGTTGAGCTCATTGCTTAATTTCCTTCAGGGGTTGTATAAACAGTCACTTATAGACACACACATGCACAGAGACACATACACATATAAAATGCATAAGATGTACACATATTATAAATATTTATACCTATATACTTCCTATGTTTATAATTCTGTGTATCAAAGAAGAGACTTTCTGTGTGAAACATCTATCATGTAAGAAGGGTAGTCTATAATGAATTCTAAATGCATTCCACTTTGTTACAAGTACTTGTATCTTTAAGAAATATTTTAAAATGTTTAATAATCAATGTGATCAATATTCCCAATTGCTATCAGTGTCTATGATAATGTTTTCATTAAAAGAGTAAAAATGGGCCGGGCGCAGTGGCTCACGCCTGTAATCCCAGAACTTTGGGAGGCCGAAGCAGGCGGATCACGAGGTCAGGAGATCGAGACCATCCTGGCTAACACGGTGAAACCCCGTCTCTACTAAAAATACAAAAAATTAGCCAGGCATGGTGGCGGGCGCCTGTAGTCTCAGCTACTCGGGAGACTGAGGCAGGAGAATGGCATGAACCTGGGAGGTGGAGCTTGCAGTGAGCCGAGATCGCACCACCGCACTCCAACCTGGGCAACAAAGTGAGAAATGATAGAATTTTCTGCTGTTAAAACAAAATGATTTGTGAATAAAGCTGGTACAGATAAGGTGCTGGATAATAACACATATTATAATACATAAGTCCCTTATAGAAACGAAATAGTATGTACAAAGCCATAAATTAATCTTAAACATCAATTTCCATTTCAATGCAAGTAATACATCTGATGTATGTTTAGCACTGACAACATTTCAGTAAATAATGAAATGCTTTAGATCTGAAAAGAAGAGTTTGCCATAGAAGCATTAACAAATTTTTATATCTGTTGACAAAACCTTGCTAAATTTATGCACATAAAAAATAGAAGCAACCTTTTCTGTGATCACATAACTGGGGGCTGGCATTGCGAGAGAAGAGCCTGCTTTACCAGTTATGACACAGCAGCATGCCTCTGACTTAAAGTTCAATTTTTAAAAATATGGATATGATCATAGCAAATAATTCCAGGAAATATGTCATAAATTAGCAGACACTGTAATAAACTATCTGGACTGTTTTGTCTCAGTCATGTCATTTTATCCTATTTAGTTTCAAAAATAGTAATCAGTCTGTTCAAAGTGTCAACTTTAGCCATCCAGGATGGGGAAAACTTGTTTTGACATTATGCTATATGAAAAATGACAAAATGAATGGGACAGACTATAAGAAGTAGATTGCAGGCTCAATATTGGTCTATTGTGTGCATGTCTGTCAAAAGAAGCTAATAAAATATAAGGCTGAAGAACTGAAGTAATGAATGCAACAAAGAATGTAATAATCCCCTTGTTCTCTATGCAAATCGGACCCTATCTGATGTGTAATGCTGATTTCTGAGAGTCACTTTTAAAAAGAAACATTGATGAGTTAAAGTGCTTTCAGAATAAATACTCCCGAAAGTTTGTACTAGGAATGATAAAGAAATGGAAGACATTTCTTAAGTAACATGGGAGAGTTAGACAAATATTTGTCTTTGAATATTTTAGGCAATATTATGTAGCAAAAGGATTAGATTTATTTTGATTTCCTGAACTAGTTAGTACAAACACAAAAATATGCTAGTTATCACCAATGGGTAAAGGGCCCTGTAAGATATACCTATATATATATAAATAAAAACAATAGCTGACAGGGATTGCCAACTCTGGTGAAAATAATTTCTTTACTTTTCACTCCACACACCTTTTTCTTCAAGAAACCTTGTGTGCAACTTATAAAGGGAGGGTGCGAAAAGTTTCCTCATCAACAGAGTTTATAAAGAAAGTTTTAAAGGGATCAAATAGTTTGGGATAAAGACTTTTTTTTGAAAATACTAAACATGCTAATGAAGATAAAATTCATAAACAGATTTTGCCAAGAAGTTATCCACGTACTTGCACAAAAGTTTTATTCAATACAGTTAACAAGTAATTAGAAAAGCATTCTTTTTAATAAAACTATGTATAACTGTAACTTCAAACAACATACAGCTGTATCCAAACTGGTGAATGAATATGCTTTTGTCTGATCCAAGAAATCTGAGGCTCAGTCCTGACAGTCAAACAGGGGTAAATAAAAGACAAGGGCTTGGAGGCAGGAACAAACAGATGATTCTTTCCCCAAAGGAAACACACACAAGAGCATTAAATATCAAGTGTGCCTGCCCGGCAGGCATGGTGTGTGTCTGTAGTTCCTGGTACTGAGCAAGTGGAGGTGGGAGGATGGCTTGACCCCAGCAGTTTGAGACTCAAGCAATGAACTATGATTATAGGTGCACTATGATCCACCTGTGAGTAGCCACTGCACTCCAGCCTGGGCAACATTGCAAAACTCTGTCTCTACCGAAAAAAAAAAAAAAAAAATCAAGTGTGGCCCTCCAAGCAGGTAGAAGCCTTTCAGCAGCAGAGGTATAATGTCAGCTCTTCCTTGAGGTAAACAGGCCCAGAAAGTACCAGCCGAACACAGGCAGAGTGGGAAGGTGGAATGGGAAGACACAGAGGAAACAAAATACAATAGTGGGAAGGGAAACCAGTTAATGCATCAAACACTTTATCCCATCAAAGGCCTATGAACAAGGAGATCTTGAGTTCGAGTACCAAGGCTAAAATGTAGTGTCAAAGAGCCTGTGGGGAAACAGTTGTGGTTTCTAGTTTTAGAAGGTGTGTCACAGGCACAACTGTGGCCTTTTATGTATGGTAGTAGCAGAATTATTACAGGTGATGCTGAAGCTGGTACTCCTAAGTTTTACATACTTAGTCACTAGGAACTGATGTCCCACACACCCGATCAGCTACCTTGCTCGGCTTTCAGTAGGGTACAACTAAGGAGGTGGGGTCAGACCCATGGCCTTCTGGAGTGCCCGCTTCACAGGTCTCAGGTGACAAGCTATAGGAAGTGGATTGCAGGCTCAATTGGTCTATTGTATGCATGGCTATCAAAAGAAGCTAATAAAATATTAGGCTGAAGAACTGAAGTAATGAATGCAACAAGGAGAGTAATAATCCCATTGTACTCTATGCAAATTGGACCCTATCTGATGTATAATGCTGATTTCAGAGAGCCACTTTTCAAAAGAAATATTGATGAGTTAAAGTGCTTTCACAATAAAGTAAATGCTCCTGAAAGTTTGCACTATGAAAGATAAAGAAAGGGAGGATGTTTACTTTTTGTAAAACTATTTTTTTACAAAAATAATGTATAAACTAATAATTTTTACTTTTTGTAAAGCCATTATTTTCACCAGAGTTGGCAATCCCTATATATCCTGTTCATCATTTGGATATCAGGGACCCAGGCCCATAGGTGGAAGTTCTAGTTGCTAAAAAGTAGAATGAAGGGAAATCTTATTAATGCTTTTTATGCAAGTACACACAGAGAAAAGTTCACTACAATTATTACAAAACTGAAGCTAAAAGGGGAATGGAAAACTCTCATGCCCAGAGATATCTTTCTATCTAGAATCCCAAAATGAGACTCAAGGAGAAATGAACTGGTTAAAAACAAGTATCTAAAGTAAGAAGAGGGGCAGAAAATGGAACTGAAAAGAAAATAGGATGTTGTCAGAGTGCAAGGAAAAGAAAATTTACCTGAGGAGAATGTTCAAGAACATATAGGGCAGGTCAGACAGATTTTTAAGGGAAAAGAAATTATGTATCTTGATAAAAGAAAAACTTCAGCCAAATTCAATTTAAAGGAGTTTAACTGAGCAATGAACGACTCGTGAATCAGGCAGTCGCCAGAAACACAGCAGATTCACAGACTCCAGGGCAGTCACATAGTGGAAGAAGATTATAGACAAAGGGAAATGACATACAGAAATCGGCAGTGAGGTACAGAAATAGCTGGATTGGTTACAGGTTGGCGTTTGCCTTATTTGAACACAGTTGGAACACTTAGCAGTCTATGAGTGGTTGAAATATGGCTACTGGGATTGGCCAAGACTCAGCTATTGTTACAGGTGCAAACTCCTAAGTCAGGTTTTCAATCTTGTCTTGTCTACCTGTTAATCCAGGTGACAGTTCATCCACAAGGACTCAAATATAGAAGTACGGAGTTTTTCTCAGGCCATATTTAGTTTGCTTTAACAACCTCCTGATGACTTTTAAAGTAGCCTGGTCCTGGACTGATAGTAAAATTACCCCACTCGGAGAGAGAGAGGAATGTGGACAAAATTTATTTGAAAAACAAAGTGTCGCTCCGGCAAACTCAGAATACAACAGCTTATGTCTCTTCCTCAGGGACACTGTCAAAGGACTGAGTCTGGGCAAAAATGTTCACAGATACAATTTTGGGATCCAGAAGCCAAAAAGGAAGGATGAAGAAATGACTGTGAGCAAAACATTATTATATGGTAGAGGAGAGATGGGCCAAATTAAGCAGCAGGTAATAAAATCAAACAAACAAACATGAAACCAACCAAGCAAATCCAGCTGAGCCTATTTGAAAGTAACAGAACACCAGAGGCAGACCCCTCACTACAAGGAAAACTATTCCAAACAGGACTGTCCTCCGAGCCTAGAATGTTCAAGGTTTGGGGTCCCTCAGGGCACGAGCAGTGAAAAGCATCAACACATGACTCATTTCAAGCACAGAGGATGACGCTAATGCTGAGGGTCTGGGAGGAAGCCACCCCCAGGACACAGGACTTTTAGGACTCCAGAATTTCAGAGCAGAAGGAGTACAGCAGCCATTTAGCACAGGATTAAAAGTGTCGGAGGGTCTTTCTGGGGATGGGGAAATACAGAGAGAAGAACAGAGTTTGGGATTGACCCTTCAGTCACTCATTTCAGAAATATTTAGTGAGAGCCAGGCAGTGTTCATGATGGAACTAGTTAGTACTGATTGCGAAGGAACAAGAGAGGCAGAAACCTCTGCCTTTTCAGGACTCACATTCTCAGGAAGGTTACAGAAAATAAGCAAGACAAATGATGGAAATAATTTTACGGAGGATCTTAAAAGAAAAAAGGTAAATAGACAAGAATATGAAGTATTGGGGTTGAGCGCTGAAATACAGTGGCCAGGGAAAGAGATGACTTTTTAACGATAATTGGGGGAGTGAACCACATGGATATTTGGGAATCTGTCCCCTTCAGACTCAAGAGCAGGACAAATTCGAGGCCATGAAGAGGTGCCTGTTAAAAGAGCGGGTACCTCTGCACCTCTGCTATTGCTTTAAGAAAAGCATGTCATGGGTAGCTCATTAGTCCACGGAGAATAAAAAGCATATATAGTAGATCTGATCACAGCTGGTAGTTTGGAACCAAGCCAAGCTGAGACCAGTCTGGTACAGCCAGAGCTTAGTCAACATATAAACGTAAGTCTGAGAATAAATGATTTGTTATCAAAACCACAATGAGATACCATCTCACATCAGTTAAAAAGTCAGGAAACAACAAATGCTGGAGAGGATGTGGAGAAATAGGAATGCTTTTGTGTGGCGATTCCTCAAGGATCTAGACCCAGAAATACCATTTGACCCAGCAATCCCATTACTGAGTATATACCCAAAAGATTATAAATCATTCTACTATAAAGACACATGCACACATGTTTATTGCAGCACTACTGACAATAGCAAATACTTGGAACCAACCCAAATGCCTGTCAATAAAGAAAATGTGGCACATATACACCATGGAATACTATGTAGCCATAAAAAAGAATGAGTTCATGTCCTTTGCAGGGACATGGATGAAGCTGGAAACCATCATTCTCAGCAAATTAACACAGGAACAGAAAACCAAACACCACATGTTCTCACTCATAAGTGGGAGTTGAACAATGAGAACACAGGGAGGGGAACATCACATACCGGGGCCTGTCAGAGGGTTGGGGGCAAGGGGAGGGATAGCATTAGGACAAAAACCTAATGCATGTGGGGCTTAAAACCTAGATGACAGGTTGATGGATGCAGCAAACCACCATGGCACATGTATACCTATGTAACAAACCTGTACATTCTGCACATGTATTCCAGAACTTAAAGTATAATAATAAAAAAGATTAAAAAAAATAATAAATAATTTTAAAAAGAAAAAAAAAGAGTCGGTACCCTGCTAACAAAGGCAGAGGAGGCTGCCTCAGTACACATGTTACCTCGGGGTACTGAGAAGAGAGTAAATATTTTACAGGCTTGTGTTAAGAATTAAGGCAAAGACAGAAACTGAGTCAGGTCAGGAGAATAAAGGTGGCAACTTGACAAATGTTAAATTTTGCAATAAGGCAGGTGAGGTTTAATTTCCACTCTACAAGAAAGTAGCACTATGCATTGGGGATTTTCTCTAAGGATATGGGAGGCATAGTGTCACAATTAATGTTTTAATGGAAAAATTCTCCCAAAGGAGTTTCAATTAACAAGTCACAGACTCCAGAAACTTAGAAAGGACTGATGAGTACCATGCAAAAGCCAGAAGCAAGAGAATTTTAGCTTTTCCTTCATGACTGTTATATGTTCGTTGCTTCAAGGAACTCAAAAGCTCTACCCAGTTCCATGATTGTTATCTGAAGGGCAGCTCCTGTTAATAATATGTATTAATTCAAATGTATATCAATTTTCCTGGATGACTGCTCTAGGCCCTGAGGATTTGCTTGTGTTTTTGCAATTTCGTGGGTGGGTCGGGGCTGTGCCATGTTTTCATGGGTTGCACAGCTCTTGCAGAGGGAAAAAAGGAGAAAGAGGGAGACACGTGAATGTTTTAGGGGTTAGAATCATTTCAACATAGGGCATACTAGAAGACAGCTTAAAATCAATCCACTTGCTGCTCAGCTCGTCATCTGCCTCAGACTACGTGGAAAAATAAATTGGGAGGGCAGAATTTTAGTCTTTGGTGTAATTGGAATTTGATTTGCATAACAGGTTTTCATTTTTAACTTTAATTTCTTTGCGAGGGATAAAATGATGCTAGAGGGAGGTCTGTCTTCTAATCTGGGGAGTTGGATGTAGAGGCTGGGTATTTTGGCCTCTGTTCTGTCATGTGGTACCCATTGTAAAACTTCTCCTGTCTTACTCTATTGTGTTAAGTGTCTGGGCAAATATGAAAATGAAAACAGAATAACAGATAAATCTTCAGCCCAGGGCAGGAGTGTTCTTGGAGATGACTGAAATATTTCCCTGTTCTGACCTATTTCAGAGCCTTCTGAGGGCAAGTTGCTCACTCTCCCAGGAACAAAGAAGGACTGGCTGAATGAAGATGGGGGCAGATTTTTCTTACATGCCATTATTCTTTCTTGTGTGTTTGTCTAGGGTGGAAGGGAGGGTTATGGCAGCATTCTGCAAAGGGTGAATCATTCTCTACCTATGTTTGCAGCAGTAACCAGGAAGATGTATGGAAAAGTAAGTGACAAAATGGAAAAGCTTGTGTGGCCAGAGATGAGCATGTGTTGGGCAGTTTTCTATTTTCTGAAGAATGACAGGAGTTGTTTGAAATCAGAAAAATAAAACATGATGAAAGTGCTGCTGAAAATATGGTCAAAATCACAGATTGTTCCATGAATTCTGACTGTATCAACCTTCCAACATCCATGTGAATACCCAAGTAGCCAAATTTGATTCCGTAACTGTTAAAATGTTCCTCATGGAGATTTTCAATGGAGGTGGTAGGAGGGTAGTAGGAGTGGAGGTATTTCCTTCAACAGATTTTAAAAGAAAGAAAACTTTTTTTCATGAAAAATTAAACAAAAACTTAATTAGAAAGCAAAATGAGGAAATGAGTAAACCTAATTTTAATGTTTAAATTTTAAATTTTTAAGGTGGCAATGCATCTGTCCTAGAATTATGAGTTTAAATCCCTCTTAGTCATTCCTGAACTTAGAAACAATTGTACTTATTTTGAAACCTAGCTTTTGCATAATTATAAGAGCTCTGTACACTAAATGGTATAAATCATTTATGCACCCAATTACAACATTCATGTATTAAGAGAATTTTTCTGTCTCCTTTCAGTTTTTATCTTTGAGACTCTTTATCTTTTGAAAAGCATATTCTGGTTTTCTTAGCTTGTTCTTATGTAACATTCTATGTAAAAAAGGAAATAATGGCAGAAGTTATCTTATAGAAGTGCTACTACATCTGGTAAATTTTGTATATTTCATTCCCCCTGCAAGCTTTTCAAACACAGTAGCTTGAACTGCTGTTAGAAATTTAGTGTCTCTGTGCTTGTCACCAGGGAGATGAATGTGACCATTTCAAATCTTGCAAAAAATACTTTTTATTTGTTAGCATTTATATAGTAGGTATTACGCACATGGTTTCAAAATCAATAGAAAAAGAATAAGCATCAGGAGAAATACTTAGATTATCAAAAACAACTCAAGTGAGAACGCATTCTGCAGGTGCAATTTAAAGAATATGGGTGTAAAACAGAGAATGGAACATTCTATAAAACTAATGTTAGTAGAGATAATCTGTAAAATCTAACTATCAGCCCTTCTTTCTCGGTTACCAGGAGACAATAGCTATGTACATGTATGTGGCGATGAAAGGTAACGTGGACTCCAAGTGGCAAAGCAGGCAACTGCTCTTAACTGCATAGATAGAAGGTGGCACGGTCACTGTCGGGGAGAAGTTCAGTCTGTCTCGAGTCATCTTTTAGAATTCATCAAAGACGGACAGTCTAAGAACTATTTTCAGTTTCCCAATGGTGAAGATTTAAATTGTTGATTAAAGTCCAATAACAGTAAAACAAGAAAAGGCCATATGCTTGAGCTGTCAATGATTACTCAGATTTTTTGGGGTTACAGTTTACAGTATTTTGATTTAATATCAAGTTATGAATATTGAAAAGGGAGGGAAAATGAAAATTTTCTAAAAAACATGAAAAGAAAAACCAAACCCACATGTGGTCTATCTTTTTCACGCTTTCAATCTGTAATGAACTTCTGGCCACCCTGACGTGAAGTGCCCTGTACGGAGTGCTCAGCGTGTTTTGATAGTTCTTATTTGTGTGAATAAGAAAATGAGCATTTGATAATACAAACTGAAATGCAGTTGAATATTATTAATCTTTTTAAAAAACAAAAGCATAGTAAGGGGAGGAATAGGAAGACCTTAGAATCTAGGTTTCATTTTCATACAAATATTTCCTGTTAGCTCAAAATGGTAGATGTTGAAAATAGAAGGAATCTAATTGGAATATTTATATTATGGGTGACGGTATTTATGATGACATCTGCGCTTCCTGCTCTTGGTGCAGTTCAGGCAGATAATATAAATGGAAACTGTAATACAGCCTGAGTAGATGTCAAGATTCATTAGAAAACGAGTGGAAGGACTTTGTACAAATAAGTACAGGGCTACTGGCATTTCTTTGGTTTTGTCCAGAGAGGGGTAACCCTGCATCATCATGGCTCTTCCTGCTTGGTTTTATGGTGTTATGTATATAGGTGTGGTATTTATCACAAAACACTATTAAATATTCACTCAATTAAATATTCATTAAGCATATTGTTTATAGAACTTTCCACAACAAGACAGTCCAGTGAAAGCTATCTTTCCAAATTCCAATTGTTACCAGGTATGTCATGTATACATATATGGCAGTTTCTTAAATAATAAATTTTGGATTATTTTATACATACATACATGCACACATTTGGATTATTTCATACATGCATACATATATTTTTAATATCATCAGTAGGTCTCATTTATGACAATAAAGTAGGTACAGTTGTAGCTACCATGAGAAATAATATGCTATATAATACTTTATGTCTCACTATTAATTTATATTGTGTTTATTGTTAAAATTTCAGCTGGCAAAGGAAGCCTATGATCTACTAAGGTGTCAATCCTATACACACTTATAAGTTTAATGAATATTGATAATTATAAATGCGAGAAAAAGTATGGAGCACTCATCTTGAAGGAAGAGCACTAGAAAAGAAAAAAATGTTTGAATTGCATAAAAGCAAAGTTAGAAAGGGAAACCGTTTTGTCAAATCTGCCTATAGACTAGAAGTTGCAAATTTGGGCTCTACATTAGAATTCTCTGGGGCACTGTTGACATTCGTCAGATTCTCACATACACATCGTGAATCAGTAGATGCTCAATAACTATTTTAACTAGAAATCCAGCAATCTACAGAAATCACTGCTAGATGACTTTCATTTAAAACATTACAAATAGATATTTCCAATCTGTATTCTGCCACTAATGAACTCAATTGTTCAAAATTGAATAGCATAAGCAATATGGAATTGCCCTAATTAGGTAGCATTAGCAACCATAAAAACGGTCCAGAGTAATAAAAAATGAATGTGTTTACAAAAAATATTCAACTTTATCATTGTTTAATTTTTTAAATAAGCAAAATATAGCTATTTTTGGAAAACAGAGATAAAAACAAAAAGCAGACAGTATCAGCCATAATCAAAATGTTCCATGGTTGCCATAGCTACCAAATTTTTTTTTCATTTGAAAATATGTATATTTTAAAGTCGGATCACCAGATTGCATTTTAGCAAATTTTTTATGTAGTAAAATATGAGCATTTCCTATGTTGTTCGATAATCTCTTACAACATTACATTTTAAAATTTATCTTTGCTCATACTATAATATACTTTACTAATTTTTATTATTTGAGAAATTAGAAGAAAATTATCTATTACAAAGATTGCTCTTTAATTATGTCTTTGAAATAAATAATCTCTACATCTTTAAAGCAATATATTTCCAGGAATGTGGCTTGAAGGTTAAATACATGCACACACGAACTAAAAATTCTTCCAACTAAATATTAGGCCAGATAGAATTTCAAGGGTAGTCTTTTCTCTCCACCGGGAAATAGAAATCAGACAGGAGAAACAAGTTAGAAAGTTGGTAAGAAACGTGTGAGATGGGACCAAACAACTTATCAAAGAAGCTGAATACAAAATCAATATGTGATTGATACCTAGCTGATCCCTGGCCCAATCTTCCTAGGAACTGCCAACAACATGAGTGAACAGAGAAGATCCATTATAGTTCTCTTGAGGATTTCTTTATAGGTGATAACTTTGAAAGGTTGACATTTACTTACCTATTTAGCTAAGGCTGTGATTACAATACGCACAGTGTTCCAAAGAACACAAGGAAACGGAGATGAAATCAGTGGAAGTTCAAGGAGCTGTTTAAAGGACAAAGGTGATTATGATTCGATGTCTGGAAATGACCACAGAAATGTCTGCCTTCTCTCATAGAGCAAGAAGATCGAAGCAAATGAACAAAGGTGGGATCTGGTTCCAATAATGAAGAATGTGATGACTACATGTATATCATTCTGGAACAGAGAAAAGACTGCCTGCAGCAATATCTCTAAAAAATATCTGTGGCAGACTCAGTGGATGGTCAAGTTTGGCTCTGAAACAAGTCTCCTCATTTGTCAGAGAAAGGACAGAGAAGATCCAGCTTATGTGATTAATTCAATGATATTAGTAGAGATCATCGATACAATGATCAAAATAAGAACATTGCTTTTTGCAAAATCAGATTAAACTGCACTCCAAAACAATACTGAATCATGTAAAAGCAGAACTTCCTCTCAGAGATTTCTGTATGCAAAGACAAAACAATTAGGTCACAGGATACCATGTTCTTGAGACTGTATGTCCTTATTAAGTCACATTTTCATTCAGATATGTACAAGACCATTTGGTATTTGGTAAAAAGGTTATGTTTATCTGTGTTTTCCTGAATATAGAATGAATATCTTTATGACAAAAAGCTTTAGCTCAGAAGAATCCTTATCGCATTTAAAATAATTAACAATTATAGTGCATAATGTATAATTCAAGGGTTTTCTGTAGCCCATTTCCCATCTACCCTGTCCCTGTCCCCACACTCCTTCCTCACCTCCACCCAACCTCCACCAGAGATAATTAAGCTTTTAAGAATGAGATCGATCACTTAAAAGTAATACATTTTTACTTTATTTCTTTAATCCATATTTAGACTTTCCTACCTGCCAAAAACTTTGTATCTTTTAAACTTGGTATTCTACTTCTTTCTCTCATCTCAAATTATACGCAAATCAGTGTGTTAGAAATTCCGGTGGGTTTAATTGAACAGAAAGTTGGGTTATCTTGTATCCCCTCCTTTTTTTTTTCTTTTGGGACATAACCTTTGTTTCCCACTTGTGATTCAAGAATCTATCTTGGTATGATTCAATACCTTTTATCAGCTGGTTCTAAACAAGTTTCACCACCATATTGCCTCTTCATTCTTCTGAAAATACACTATTTTCTAGTCAGGCCAAACTATACATTCTTTCCAGAGCTGACCACATTTGTTATGTTAAATTCCTAGCTAAATGCCTTCTCTAACATTTACTACTTATCCTTCTGGATACAACCCCAATGTCACCACCTCCTTGAGAGCACCCCTGATTCCACAGGGTTAAGGGTCAGGGTGGCGTGGGAAGACCACACATGTCCTCTGCCGTCATTCAGAGGTGGGTATAAGTGAAATGGAAAAGTTCCCTGGTCCCCCTCACAGGACAGGGAACAGGTCCCCCTCACAGGACAGAGGTATGGCTCTCTTTTTGGCTGATATGAGCTCAAACCCCTTACAAGAGGTGGAGCATGCAGATGGGCAGGTGCAGGAACCAGAGCGAGAGTTTTTGGGCTCCCGCCCCACAGCAGTGTCTAGGGGTGAGTTTCTGTGATTCCCAAAACCCAAGTGGGCACATGTTACAGTGTGCTCTTCTAGTGTTGCTGTCCAAGTGTTAACTAGCTTAGTGGACCCTCTGCCTTTTTGCAAGGGCAGAGGGCCAATGTGACAGCTTTCTGTATTCTGAGCTCTTGTCCAGCATCCAGGAAGAATCAGGTGACACAGGGACTTGAAGGATGAATGTGGGGGTTTTACTGAGTGGTGGAGGTGGTACTCAGCAGGATAGATGGGAAGCTGGACAGAGGATGGAGTGGGAAAATCATCTTCCCCTGGAGCTTGGCCATCCACTGGCTGATTCTCTGACCATCCCCAGCTGAACTCCTCCTAATAGTCCCTCTCTTCTCTCCTCTGCTGCATTGTTCTGCCATCCAATTTGCTAATCTCCTCGTTTCCTTGTTTCCTGTCTCCTCATCTGCTCCTGGAGCCTGGGGTTTGGAGTTTATACGGGTACAGGACAGGGTGCATGGCAGGTCAAAAGGCAACTTTTTGGGCATGAAAACAGGAATGCCTGTCCTGTATCCAGGCTAGAGGGTGGGGTCTTTGCTGGGGAACTGCCCTCTTCTACCCAGTATTTCCCTGTCTCCTTTCTGCATCATAAAGATGTGTGGTACCAAGTTGGTGCAGACATGAAATTCATCTGTTTCTTTATGTTTTCTCCCTTTGCTCTAAAAGGGTCCATATTTGCCTGCATTCTAGTGCTCACCACACCACATTGGGGTCTTTAGTTATATGTCTGGTTTCTTCAGTAGACTAATGGTGTTCCCTGTGCAAGATTCTTAGATGGGCCTCAAGAAAATGGTTGAGTTGCACTGAATTGTGTTTCTAAAGTAGGTATCATGTCTTATTTCCCCCAGGGCACAATGTCTAGCACTTAGAAGCTTAAAAAAAGATTGTTGAGATACTAAATGAATAGATTAACCAAAAGTTTAATTTTTCTAGCAGTGTTCATGGGTGGGAACAAAGCAGTAAAACAAACACACACAAAAATAAATGGAGGTCAAGGACCTATAATACTAAATGAGCTAGCACCATTTCATCTGGCTGTGCTACTTCCTAGCTATGCAACCTGAGACAAATCACATATACTCTCTGATCTTCTATTTCATTATCTGTGAAGTGGACACAAAAATAATACCTAGCTCTTAGCACTGTTTATAAAACCAAATAAAAGTAAGTAAAGTGCTTAGCAGAGTGTGTAAAACACAAATTTGTGTTCGGTAAGTGTTAGTTATTATCATCTTATTGTTTCCTGAAAGGCCTCCAGCTATGCTTGTTAAGAAAGGCTTTTATTAAGTGTATTTAAAGATACTAATGATTAAAGTAATGAGAGTCAACAGAGTCAATATCTATTGAGTGCTTACTTTGAGCCAGTCATCTATTCTCACTGGATTACACCATTGCAGCATCAAGTAAACAGTTTTAAAAAAGTATAACCAGCACAAGTTTAGTAAGGAGAAAGCATCAAAACTGTGCTTCTCATTTCATCATCTGGGATCTTAGCAAATATACAACATTCAAGCAACCTTCTATGAATCTAGTCCCACATTATGGCCCCACCACCCTGCGTCTTAATTTTGTTAGAACTTGCCTTATTATAATTAAGCACACTGCCTTCCTTTACCTTCTAGTAAACAGTACATTTCCTGAAGACCGAGATTGTGTAACTCACCTTTATAACTCTCACAGCCTGAAGCTGGTGTACACACAGGTGCACACACACAGAAACACATACACACAAATAAAGAGGAGAAGCGACAAAGTAGATCCACATTGTTGGAAAAGACACAGCAGGTTAAAGGAGGGCCACTCTCAGAAACATTTTAGCAATGAACAGAAAAACTAGACCACTCAAATGAACCACATGCTTGCATTCACAGTGTTATACCTGTACAATTTGTTGAATTTCTAAAATCTGTAATTCAGTTAGTTCATCCTCCTTCAACCTTGAGTCATTTTATAGTTTAATTCGTTTTCCTTCTCTCCTAAATCCTGTTGTTAAAACCACTTTCAGATTGGCTGTCTTGATTAATAGCTCTGTAACGTCTACATTCTCTGGTGGACAAAACATTTTTTGTTCCAAAGTAATTCTTTACCTCTAGATGCTGGCAATTTCAGCATCAAGAGAATAAATAACCAACTGAAACTATATTCCTGAGGCCACGCTATTGCCATCAGAACCCATATTTTCCTGTCTTCTCCCATTACCTGTGCACTGAAAGACAGAGCAGGTGGCATCTGACCAAACAGCTATCCTATGCCTGGAAAAGTAGCCACTTTCTGAGCAGGCAATGGATGGATTTAAACTTCCAACATCTTTCATCACCAAATAGCACTTCCCCAGAAGTGATGCATCATCTGGAGTTATTTTTCGGGTAATGGCACTTGAACCTGACAGGTACATCACCTAAATTAAGAGTGGAACAGGTCTGTACAGAGGACCTATGACTGTTATGCATCCCACAATAACTATAATTTTTGAACACCCTTTTAATAGTAGATGCCATAGAAAATGGTGGATAAATTTTGTTTTTATCTTCAACAACAGTATAAGGAAGATATGCCAATTTTATAAATGAGGCACCTGGGGCTCAGAGAGATTTAGGTAAGGATTAGCATCAAGGTAAGATGACAAGAAGGGGCAGAGAAGGGAGTCCCATAAAGGTGAATCTGAAGACATCCTTTCTTCCCACCACACTGAGCCACGACCTGTAGAAAACCATCAACGTCTGGTGGTGCCTAAGACGCTCCATGCCGTGGGAGAAATTTATTGAAATATAATATCCACATGGAAAAATCAACAAAACTTTATGACTAAAACTTATTCATGAAGAGACAATGGTAAAGATACTTAATTAGAAATTTAAAATAGCTGACATTGTAACATATCCTCTATACTTACTGTTGGGAAAAATTATCCCTGGTTATTTTATTATCCTTGGTTATTTTCACATTTCAGTATGATCCTGAGCCTTCTGAGCAAAGGGTACTGCAAGGATGTTTGCTTAACAGACAGCCTTGGAAGCCAGAGAGCAATGTCTCCATTAAGATAGAGAGCACGGCAGAGATCTGGAGACAAGGCTCTCTCCTTTCTATTCTCCGGATGAGATTGGCTTACATTCTGGTATAACAGATAAGTAATCTCTCCTCTCTCTCTCTCTCTCTCTCTCTTTATCTATCGCTGTTGCTCTTTCTCAGGCAAGGCAGAGGTGCCAGCAGCCCATAAAAGTTTAGTCTCTCCTAATTTGGGGGTTCCTCTCACATCTCCCATGATGCAAACCTAATGCAAACGCAGGTAAACTTTTGACTCTTACAGCATCGCCATGAAAGGACTGGGAACTAGAACCACAAGCCAGAGGGAAGACAGTTCTCTGGCTGCTGCTTTTCTGTGAGTCATAAGGCTCTGTGTCTCTGCCCCGGGCTCTGGTGTCTTCTGTCAGTATATGCATAAAACTGTGCAAGGCTAACCTGTTAGCTTGCAAGTAGAGTTCAGTTATATGTGGGCGATTGGCTCCATGACCCTCACCTATACCAAAATCCGTGCATACCCAAGTCCCGCAGTCCGCCTTAAGGAACCTGAATATACTAAAGGTCAGCCCTTCCTAGATGCGAGGTTTGCATCCCCTGCGAATACTGCATTTTCAATCTGTGTTTGCTTGAAAGAAAATTTGCGTATACACAAATCTGTGCAGGTCAAACCCATGTTGTTCAAGGGTCAACTGTAATCTGAGACCCTCCTCAGTTTCTAAATTAACATCAGAAGTTCTCAAAGTGTGTTCCCACATCAGCCCTGGGGAATAGTTAAAGAAGCAAATTCTTGGCCTGGCGCAGTGGCTCACGCCCATAATCCCAGCACTTTGGGAGGCCGAGGTGGGTGGATCACGAGGTCAAGAGATCGAGACTATCTGGGCCAACATGGTGAAACCCCATCTCTACTAAAAATACAAAAAATTAGCCGAGCATGGTGGCAGGTGCCTGTAGTCCCAGCTACTCAGGAGGCTGAGGCAGGAGAATGGCGTGAACCCGGGAGGCACAGCTTGCAGTGAGCCCAGATCACGCCACTGCACTCTAGCCTGGGCGACAGAGCGAGACTCCGTCTCAAGACAAAAAAAAAAAAAAAGAAGCAAATTCTTGGGCCCCAGCCCAGATCCACTGAATCTGAAGTTCTGGGGTGGAACTCAGCAATTTATGCTTTAATAAGCCATTCATGTAATTCCAGTGCACACCAAGATTTACAAACCACAAAACATACTCTGTTCATATGTTTCTAGTAACAGTAGCTCCATTTGACAGTGCCCTGCTAACAAAAATTCATTTTGAAAGAACACTCAACAGATCTATCTCTAAAAGAATTAAGATTTCTTTGAAGAAATCACTTCCACGTGTTTGAGTTTTTTTATTCAAATATGTAATAGTAGTACAAACTCTGCACTCACAACCATAATTTAGTGTAAATTAGAAGAGTTTCCTCAATGTCAAATACTATATTACTTGGCTGAGCCAAAAATAATCATCTGTACAGAGCATCTATGAAAATAAACAGCCCATTTTGTCACACTGTCACTAAGTAGAAATGTCTTGCTTTTTCAAATTGTGCTTACTTGTCATAAAAATTACTCAGCAAATATAAAAGAGAGTGAAAAAATTAAAAGTTATTGATACATGCTCTGTATTCCTCCCTGCAAGATTTTATTTAAAAAACACACAAACAAACAAACAAACAAAATACCAGAAGGTTACCTTAGGACAACATCAAGTATCAGGTCTTAATGGCTGTAAAATATTCCCATAAACTATAATTTATTTAGGCAATTCATCATCTACAGTATGATGTATAAAAGTGATATTTTTAACTATTTATCACAATAAAAAGTTACACGGCACTCTAAGGAATCCCTAGGATCAAATCAATTGGAAAATTATTAAAACTAATAAGAAATCTATAAATTCATACTTTTAAATAATCGATAGCTTTGCTATGTACCAGCAAAACCTATTTAGAATATCCAAAAAAAGCAATCTCATCCGTACTAACAAATTTTATTTCTCATTCGTGCGATAAAGCTTTGCCCGTGTCTTTATTTGCAAATAGTGTGTCCTTTTTATAC
Source organism: Pongo pygmaeus (assembly GCF_028885625.2). Taxonomy (NCBI): domain Eukaryota; kingdom Metazoa; phylum Chordata; class Mammalia; order Primates; family Hominidae; genus Pongo; species Pongo pygmaeus. The sequence continues at coordinate 30,973,894 of NC_072390.2, read as the reverse complement.
AAAAGCATATAGAGAAATACTTGATTCAATTTAACAGTGTTGTCTTTTAGTAAAGGAATTTAATCCACAATGATAATCCATGACCATAACAATATTTAAACTTATTATTTACCTTATTTAATACCATGTGATTATGGTTTTAATACATATTTTGTCTTATTTTGATAAAACGATAGTGTTTAAAAGTTTTCCTGCCACTTATAAATTATGCACACAAAACATATTCTACTATGGTTTATCTGTAGATCATAAAATGTTTGAATCTCTAGTAATATCACATGCAAGACAAAATGTTGAGCAAATTTTACTGATCGCTTTGCCCTAAAACCTATTCCCACCCTATGTACAGATATACCCACAAACTCATTCTCCAAACACAATTACATGCCTCTTTTGATTTTACAATGAAAAAAACTCTTGCAATACTCTAGAAATTTTTTTATATTTGTTTTAAGCCTTACAGCCACACTAACAGCAATAATAGTTTAGACTTGATTCTGAGCTCTACTGGTATTACTGATCACCCCTCTTTCTGCTCTTAAAATGCCTTCCCTTTCTGAGTATGTCTAGATGGCACAGTGTCTTTTTCACGATTTTATGTGTACATGGTTATACACTTAGAGTTCTCATATGTTAAAACATTTTTCTGTCATTGCCTCCGGAATGATAGGTTTATTACTGACTTGTAAGGATTTGTTATATACTCTTGCACATCAAGGGCTTTCTGCCATTTCTTTTAAGAAAGCTTTCTCCCCTATTTCCAATGTTAGGGTTTTTTTGTCATTCAATTCTTAGATCAAAGGTTATCTCTCCTTCGCAAACAACCCAATCCAAAAATATTCACTTGACTTCTGATCATTTTATCCTCTTTAATTTTTTAATTAAAATATTTATTATAAATTGACAAATTATAGTTGTAGATGTTTATGGGATACAAAGTTATATTATGGTATATGAATACAATGTGGAATAATTAAATCAGACCAATTAACATATCTATCAACTCAAATTCTTATCATTTTTCATGGTGAGAACATTTGAAATTCACTTCCTTAGTGATTTTGAAATGTACAATACATTATTTTTAATTATATTCACCATGCTATGCAATAAATCTCAAAAGAAAAACAACAACCCATATTCCTCCTATCTAACTGAGGCTTTGTGCCCTTTGACCATCATTTCCCCATTACTCTACCTCTCAGCCTCTGGTAACCATCATTCCACTCTCTACTTCTGTAAGTTAGATTGCTTTAGATTCCACACAAAGTGAGAATGTGTAGTATTTGTCTTCCTGTTTCTGGTTTATTTCATTTAACTTAATATTCTCCAGTTCTATTCATGTTGTCACAAACAATTAAATTTCTTTCTTTTTAAAAGTGCATAGTACTCCATTGTGTGTGTTTGTATATATATATATCACAATTTCATCATCCATTCATCGGTTGGTGAACACACAGGTTGATTCCATAACTTGGCTATTGTGAACAATGCTGCAGTGAACATGGATATGCAGATATGCAGATATCCCTTTGACACGCTGATTTCAAATCTTCAGGGTAAATACCAAAAAGTGGGATTGCTGGATCATATAATAATTCTATTTTTAAATTTTTTGAGGAACCTACATCTAGTTTGGTTACACTAATTTACAATCCCACTAACAGTGTACAAGGGTTCCCTTTTCTCCACATCCTGGCCAACGACCTTTTGTCTTTTTGATAATACCTATTTTAACAGGTGTGAGGTAACAATCATTGTGGTTTTGATTTCATTTCTCTAATGATTAATGAAATTGAATTTTTTTTTCATATATCTGTTGGTCATTTGTATGACTTCTTTTGAGAAATGTCTATTCAGGTCCCTTGCCTACTTTTTAATCAGGTGATTTGTTTTCGTGCTATTGGGTTGTCTGAGTTTCTTATATATATTGGATATTAACCACTTATCAGATGTGTGGCTTACAAATATTTTCTCCCAATCTCTAGGATATCTCCTCAGTCTGTATATTGTTTCATTTGTTGTTCAGAAGCTGTTTAGTTTGATGCAGTCCCATTTCTCTATTTTTTTGCTTTTGTTGCCTGCATTTTTGGAGTCAAATAAAAGAAAAATCACAGTTCAGAGCAAGGTTGTGTAGTTTTTCCCCTGTATTTTCTTCTAGTAGTTTTACAGTTTGGGGTCTTATGTTTAATTCTTTAATCCATTTTGGTTGATTTTTGTATATGCTGTGAGATAAGGGTCCAATTTCATTGTTCTGCATGTGGATATACAGTTTTCCTGACATCATTTATTGAAGAGACTATTCTTTTCCCATTGTATGTTGTTGGCACCTTTGCTGAAAATCAATGTACATACGTGAGCTTATTTCTGGGCCTCTATTCTGTTCCATTGGTCAATGTGTCTATTTTTAATTTTTTTTTTATTTTTTATAAAGTACTTTTTTTAACATGTACAACACAAAGTTTTTAATGTATTGACAATGTGTCTATTGGCCTTTATGCTAGAACCATGCTTTTAAATTAGTATTTGTAGTATAATTTGGAATTAGGTAGTGTGATACATGCAACTTTGTTCTTTTGGCTTAGAATTGCCTTGGCTATTTGGGAATTTTTGTGGTTCCATATGAGTTTTAGAAACTTTTCTAATTTCTATGAAAAATGACATTGAAATTTTAATAGAGACTACACTGAATCTATAGGTCACATTGGGTAGCATGAACATTTTAACAATATTAATTCTTCCAATACATGAACACAGTCTAACTCTCCATTTATTTATGTCTTCTTCAATTTCTTTCCTTAATATCTTAGAGTTTCCAGTGTTTATTTCTTTTACTTTTTTGGTTAACTTTATTTCTAAGTATTTTAATTTTTGTAGCTATTGTAGATGGGATTGTCTGTGTAATTTTATTTGTGACACTTTCCTTCTACTAGTTTATTTCCTTCCACTAATACTTAAGCTGGAACTTTCCCTGTTGACTGCCGGGTTCCTAGTTCCCAGAATAGTGACTGGCACCTAGAAGCCACTAAAACAATTGTTGATTAAATGAATGAGTGAATGAATGAATGAAATTGGTTAGTCTGATATCGGTAGCTTGGTTGAGCTCTGGAAAAGAATATGTGGCTTCTGTTCATTTCTTTCTATCTGAGCCAAAAGAAGAGAAAGGCATTATTCTATTTTTTTTTTTCATTAGCAATGTTGGGAGACCAGGTTAATGTGGAGAAAGAACAAAAATGTAGGCAGAACATCACAGCTGCATGTAGGCACCTCCATTCATGAGGGCAGCTGATCTCTCTTGTGTGCTGTAGCAACCACAGCTGAGAGTGGAACCTGGCAGGAAGCAACCCCCACAAACCCCCTTCTGGTAGTCAGGCTGTCCTCTCTCAGAGCAGTGAGGGCCCCAGGATGCTAGTCCCGAAGAACAGCAGTGCCATGTGAGAAGCTACAGCACCATCAAATTTTGATTGCATTGACAATTCAAATTTTTTTCTCCAAACTGGCCAATGTTAATTTAGAAGAAGTGGCATAGCAAGGCTGGGACTCCTCCCTAACTCATCATCTCAATCCTTGCAGGGAATGAACCCTGGTGTGGCACCCACTTCATTTCCTTCCATAATCTGAATGAACTTCAATTATGCAAAGAGTAATGTTCCCTGATTTCTGTGCCTACTAGAGAAATGGTCCTTATTATTTTATTTGAGTGTATCTGAAGTGTATTAGAAGAAGGAGAAATGCAAATCTGCTTAGAATACCTTGTTGGTCCTGAAAATCCTAGTTCCTTTTTAATTCTATTCTTGGCTGGTTGTTAGAACTGGTTTTGAAAAGTGCTCAAGAGAAGATGACTTAGGATAACACTGACAAAAAAGGAAAACCCATGTGTTATTCCTAAGCAAAATTATAAATATTTTAACTATTTCCCAGTTGAGGACATATGCTTTCCCCTGTCAGACATACTTGTGGATGCATGGTAAGCAGTTGTTGATCTTGGCATGTACATTTTTTAGTTTGAATTCATAAAACTGTGCAGAAATGAAAAGTTGGTTATGAGAAGGTCATGAGAAATTAGTGTTTAGTGGGTACAGATTTTAAGTGGGGGAAGATAAAAAGTTCTGGAGATTGATGATGGTAATGGTTGTAGAACAATGTGAATGTACTTAATACCATAGAACTGTACACTTTAAGATTGTTAAATAGTAAATTTTATGTTATGTATACTAAACCAAAATAAAATAAATGCTGATCCCAGTGCCTACCTTGGGTGGGGAACCCTCAATAATTAGAAACAATTATTCAAAAAATTTTCAAACACCTATTTGTGCTTTTTCATATTAATGTTTGCAGTTGTTAGTATTGTACACATAATTCAATTCCACTTGAAAAACAATTGCTAGCTGATTCTGTGAACACATTTTGGAAAGATGTAATTAGTTAATGATGCCTTGTCACTATTGCAGATTTTACACACCATTAATACTGCAGAAGCTTGTTTAAGAAAATGTATTCTAAAGTTACTATCTTAGTATCTAAAATAATATTAACTAAAATATAGTCATTGGCCAGGTGTGGTGGCTTATGCCTGTAATCCCAACACTTCGGGAGTCTGAGGCGGGTGGATCACCTGAGGTCAGGAGTTCAAGACCAGCCTGGCCAACATGGTGAAACCCCATCTCTACTAAAAATACAAAATTTAGCTGGGCGTGGTGGCGGGCACCTATAATCCCAGCTACTTGGGAGGCTGAGGCAGGAGAATCGCTTGAACCCGGGAGGCGGAGGTTGCAGTGAGCTGAGATTGTGCCACTGCACTCCAGCCTGGGTGACAAGAGCAAAACTCTGTCTCAAGAAAAAAGTAGTCATTGTGAACTTTGCTAACATTATTCATTAAAAGTCATTCCTAACATTGTATGTTACTCTCCTCGCCCACTCCTTTTAGTCTTGACACTAATAAATATTAATTCATTCATGGAATAAATTAAAACAATATTTCTGTTCCTACCATGTGCCAGGCCCTGTGGTGGGGACACAGAAAAAGGAACAGACCCTGAGTTCAAAACTCCCGATCTGGGTGTGCATATGTGGTAAAGGAAGAGTAGGGATGTGAAAGGAAAGGGAGACAAAGCATAATGACAATGAGAATGAACAATAACATGAAAAACCAGCCGGGCATGGTGGCTCACGTCTGTAATCTCAGCACTTTGGGAGGCAGAGGCGGGTGGATCACCTGAGGTTGGGAGTTCAAGACCAGCTTGACCAACGTGGTGAAACCCTGTCTCTACTAAAAACACAAAATTAGCTGGGTGTGGTGGCACACGCCTGTAGTCCCAGCCACTCGGGAGGCTGAGGCAGGAGAACTGCTTGAACCTGGGAGGTGGAGGCTGCAGTGAGCTGAGATCGCGGCACTGCACTCCAGCGGAAACAAGAGCAAAACTCCGTCTCAAAAAAAAAAAAAAAAAAAAAAAGAAAAGAAAAAGAAAAACTACAGGTCATTTAGTCCATGAAGACACAACCTTTACATGCATGCTGTCTCAGATGATCCTTCCAACAATTTTCTAAGTAAAGTACTATTGTTATTTCACCTTCACAAATGAAAAAATCGTGCTCAGAAAGTCTATTCAATACCATTCTCAATATCAGAAAACTAGTAATTTGGGGTATCTGTCTCTGGTCATTTTATTTCAAAGCCTATGGTTTAAATCACTTTATGATATTACCTATCCCTTCTAATGTTAAAACAAAACAAGAAAATCTACACGAGGTGAGAAAAGATAGTGTGTGGAACCTGGGAAAACAGTACAACAAAATTTAGCATAATTATTATTATTATTTTTTTGTCAGAGGAATTTTAGGTTTTAGTTTTGGGGAAGTTATCGAGTAGAATGCTATCAGTCTCATTAATGAAACAACTCCCAAAGCATTACACACACACACACACATACACACACACACACACACACACACACACACACACACTGGGGGGAGAGGGGGGTGGAGAGAGAGAGAGAGGGAGGGAGAGAAATTAAATAACAGCAGATAGGTGATATCTGGAAAACTGATGGATAACGAATGACTGCTTAACCAGATCCCAGGAAGGCAACTGCCTGAGCTCTGAATGAAGAAAGCTTACTAGCAAGTTGATTCACATGTCAGATCTTCTACATTGCTAGGAAAGTTGGCTACAAAGGGGACACAAGTAGAGGGACTGACAGAAAGCCTATATTAGAAGAAGGAAGACCCATGCTTTACTTTGTCAAAGTATCATACTGCTGTCCCTCCAAAAAGTTTAATATGATCATATTAGAAGGATATAAGAATAAAAAAAAGAGAAAGTGAGAGAGAGAGAGTGTGTGTGTGTGTAAGAGAGAGAGAGAGACAGAGAAGAAAATAAAGAAGAAAGGAGGGAAAGGGGAAGGAGTGGAAGAGGGGGTTGGAGGAGGAGAGGAAAACAGAAGCCCTGTAAAACGGTTATGCTTTAAACTATTTCCTTGTATAGCTTTGCAAAAATTAAATCTAATTTTAGAAGGTATAACTTACTATTACATTTTATAATAAATTTCCCAAATGATAGAGAAGTTTTAGACTACTACTTTTAGGGATTCAGTTAATTGACATTCTCTTCTAAAGCCTCTTTGAGGGATGTGGTGCCTGTTTCAAATGACATTTGCTACCTTAAAACCTAGGACTCGAGTTATCTATCCAAAGGCAAGTTGAGTAATTTTCACAAGAATTTATTAAGTCTATTAATCTTGTTTATTCCAGTGAAGCAGATCATTTATGTTCTTAGGTTATAGGTAAATGGTATAAAATTCTTCAGAGAATCAATGATCTTTTGTTTTGTTTGTCCTTCTCAATAGCACGTTAATTTTAACTTTAAAAGGCATACAATTTGATTTTATAATTGAATCACAAGAAACACAAATAAAAGCTATCAGAAGTTTGGTGCTAATAAATAAATCACCCAAATTCATACCTGGGAAATTTTAGATTTTACACAGTGAGGCTTTCTTTGAGCACCAAAATCCCTTTAGAATGTGTTAATGTGCTATAGGAGAGGGCACTGTGTGTATCCAGGTTGTCCTGGAAGAAATGCATCCCTAAAGACCAACTTAATCCAATAGAATTGAAAGTCTTAGCATTGAATAGTGAAGAGATGCATATTTAAGACATTCCAGAAGGTTCTTTTCCCTTCTGCTTGGATACTCATTGCTAGGTGACAGACTTCTCCTCTTTCACGTTACTTCAACCAAAAACTCTGTTCTACCAGAGCCTCTCAAATGCCATCTCTGGTTTCCACCTTTGAAATGCATTGATTTATTCATTTGGTAAATATTTTTTCACACACAAAGTTACACAGCCACCATCTGTCCAAATCATGCTAAATGCCACACAATATTCTAGATGCTTTACATAAATTATTTCATGTATATGCAACAACACTCCAGTGTAATATGATCTCTTTCAACAGAGGAAGAAACTAAGGCTTAGAGAAAACAGTGCACCAGCCACAGAAATAGAACACGGCAGAGCCAGGCGGCAGGGCCTGCAGTCTCTGCACTCTGCCCCCCAGCACTCTGTCCCTCAGGTAGCAAACTTGAGGGTTTACTTTTTTTTTTTTTTTTTTTTGAGGCAGAGTCTTTTTCTGTCACCCAGGCTGGAGTGTAGTGGCACAATCTCAGCTCACTGCAACCTCCATCTCCCGGATTCAAGCTATTCTCCTCCCTCAGCCTCTCGAGTAGCTGGAATTACAGGCATGCGCCACCACGCCTGGCCAATTTTTGTATTTTTAGTAGAGATGGGGTTTCGCTGTGTTGGCCAGGCTGGTCTCAAACTCCTGACCTCAGGTGATCCCCTTGCCTCAGCCTCCCAAAGTGCTGGGATTACAGGCATGAGCCACCGTGCCCGGCCGAGGGTTTGCTTTATACCTGTCCCTGTACTACACTTCACACCTGTCATCCCATCTGAATGTTACCACAAACTGATGAGCAAGGCACTACTGTTATTCGCCTATGCACAAGAGGAAACTGAGGCTCATAGAGACTAAGTCACTTGAGGAAGACTGCTTGTCTGATAATTGGTGACTGGGTGACCCAAAGACTCTCTCCTGCCCTACAGCCCAAGTTTCTACTCACTGCCCTCTGCTGCCTTTGCTCTACCAAATATCTGCAACCATGCAGAGGTACTCTATAACTGTACTGACTTCTACCAGTACTTTAAAAACATAAACTTATTTTGAGCTACATAAAAATATCTAATAAATATGATAAATATACTAGAATCATGAAACAGTGATCAAAACTACTGTATCTAATGGCTGCTCTTTAAAATAATTTGTGTATTATAAGCTGTAATAGCTCCAGTGACATTTTCAACTTTATGGAAGATAAATTGAACTAGAAAACTCCAATTATGGAAAGAATTATTTTTGTACCATATGTATAACTTTAAACATCCAATTTTATTCAGATATAGGAAAATCATAAAACCTCTCCATCAGATTAACAATAAAAACACAAGGACTACCCCGAAACTTACCTGACAAAGAATCAAATTAAAAGGTTTAAATTGGTACAAATAGTAGTAGGTCTATGATTGAGACTCAAGTAGGAAAGGGGAAGAAAAACCAGAACAACTTCAATTTCTATGTGAAGAGCTGGCAGCAAATCTAATTAACAACACAAAGCCTCAGGCGAAGAAGCTGCTATTCTACCCTTTGCCAAATAAAATGAACTTCATCTTTTAAAAGCTCCAGTCAAGCTAAAATAAGTTACTAAATGGTAAGACGTGTGAAATCCAAGCCCTTTAAAGATACAGAGGCCAGAATAACAAATGTAATTGCTTCATTCCTTAACAAGCGGATTGAAAAGTAAACACCTTGTGGTCATTATAACAACTAAGTCATATAAATATATTTGATGCAGTATAAAATAAAATAATGCATATGGAAATATTCCATACATTGTAGGCCGCTATAGTTATCAGGTAAGATGTAGGTAGGTAGGTAAGATATGACAACACACATGGCTTTGCTTTCAACTCAACGGCTTGGTTACCTGTATAGTTTCTAGTGATAACATCCATTGAGAAAACACACTTTGTTCAGCATTGTGCTTTGGGGTTCAAGGATAAATTTACAGTATAATACATGTACTTCAGGCCTTCAAATCGCTTGGGGAAATGGAAAGAGCGCACATAGCAATAGCACTAAATATATGGCGGAAGATAAGCCAGTGCTGAATTTTGTGGGTCAGGTGAGAAAAGTTTTAAAATGCTGAGGGAGGTTTCAAAAGCAAGAGAGTGCAAGAGAATTTGCAGTTTGCAGATTTGATGGAGGGGGCATGGATGAGGAGGTCAGCTCTGGAAGGCTGAGTCAGGATGAACTAAGCACTAAGAACGGCCTCTATCTTCCCCAAAACTTTAATCACAGAACTGAAATACAAAGAGAAATAAAAAATTGTTTAGCCCATTTTTTTTCTTCCTTAGTCCAATGCCCACTGTCAGTGGAGAAGGAAAGATGCTGTAATTACGAAAGCCAAGGAAGCAACATGATGTCTTAGAGAAAAAGCGACAGCTTCGGATTTCTAGGAATGAGGTCAAATTCTCACTCCAGAAGTTTCCTCCCCTAGTGACCTAGGACAACTTATTTAGCATTTCTAAACCTCAGTTTTCTTACGTATCAAATGGGGGCATTAATAGTCAAAGAGTAAAAAAGGCTCCAAGGGCTTTTTGAAAATGAAATTCACATGAGATAATGTTTAGCTTCTTTCTCTTACACCATCTCTTCTCCACGTCTAGAGAAGGGCCTGAGTATCTGCTCTGCTTCAGTGTGAGTGGCTTCTTGGACACTGGTGATATTATGAAATAATTTTTCCCACTCCAAGCTAGATTTGAGGACTAAATATTGTGTGATCTAGCCATATTTTTGTATCCAATTCAATTGCAGGAGAAATGGGAAAGCTTCAGTTAACACATTTTGTTAGAATACCTAGGCTCTGATCTCACCTAGGAGATACTTCTGTGAAGGACTTATACCAGGATTTGGCTGGGTTAGAATTGTTCCTGTGGGAAATGAGACTCCTCATTCAGAAGATACTTTCCAGTTTCTTGGCTGTGAGTTTTTTTTTTTTAATTGCATTAGATTACACATTTCCCTTTTTTTGTTGTTTTTACTGTTAACATTAGTCAGCTTGCATGTGTGCATATGCTCAATGCATGCGTGTGTTGTTTTGAAACACAAAACAACTGGTGTTTTGAAAAAGTTAAACATCTACATTAAAATTCCAATTGCCAGCTTCCCCAGGAAGTTTCCCACTTCATTCTTTAAGGTGAGTTCAATTTCCACTTCTTCAAGAAGGCTGGAATCATCCACTGCTTTCCTGATTTACTCCTCTCCTCTCGTTAGGTTAGGTACCCCTTTTATGTGATTTCCTACAACCTTGAACACATCTATAGCACTGTGCTTTATCATAGTGTACAGGTTTACATACATTTTCTGACTCTAGGCTGTGAGTTCTTTGGGAACAAGAACCCTCTTATTCCTCGTTGTATCCTGTGTTTAGTTGTCTGGCATATAACGATGCACTCAGTAGGTAAGAGTACAAGATACTTATCTAGAAGCAACAGAAATGTCACCCTGTCTGTTCCCATTTAAATAGTAAACATTATTCTGTATGCCAAAAGGTTCATTCACTCTTGCTTCAGTGCTTCTTCACATCATTCTCATATATAAGACACAGCCTCCCTAGCCCAGTTCTTTACATCATCTTAGCAATTCTCTGATTGTTTAGAAGGCCTTACAGAACACCGTAGGTGCCTTACAGAACACCTTAGTAATTCTCTCTGCTGGGTTTGATTCTTTCAAATTCTTAGCCCACTAAATGCACATTTACTCTATGCTTGCATGTAAAGGATGCTGACTTATTTTTCCTTTCAAAGCCTAGGTCTAAAGAGAAAACAACTAAAAAAATTCTGCAGCATTATACAAAGTAAGCCCAGGTATTAGTCAAAGTCCAATTCCAACACCTTAGGCCTACTTGATAAGATGTGTTCTCCCTTACGGCAAAATTCATCTGTAATCAGTGCTACCAGATACTGACTTCAGCAGAACTATAAACATTTTATTGCAGACAGCTTGACTTTGACAAAGGCAAAATCTTTTTACCCTCTAATTCATAAGGCCTCCTCATTTACTCATCAGCCTTACTTTTTAAGAGTGCCCACTGGGATAATTACAGTGGTTGTTTCACTCATGTCGGCTTTATTTAGATAATAAGCTCAAAGGCCAGGGATGCCTTAGCAGTTTCTATCTTTAGCACTGAATACAATATATGAGAATAACATTTGTGAAATGTTAATACCAGGTTTTTAATATCTTTTAGTAACAAATCCTTTTGAATTGTCTAGGGGCTACATTGGAGTCAAGTTTCATTTATTTTCTTCTTGAGATTTTTATATTGATTCCAATGCTAGAAATTATAGGCCATTAGTGGATCATTGAGCATTTTCTCTTCTTGAACATTTTCAGTAGTGCACTATTGATACTTAATTCTAAATTTAATCTAGATATGTGCTCCTCTAGATCCAACGCCAACTAAATATATATATATGTATTTTGAGACGGAATCTCGCTCTGTCGCCCAGGCTGGAGTGCAGTGGCGCAATCTCGGCTCACTGCAACCTCCACCTCCCGGGTTCAAGCAATTCTCCTGTCTCAGCCTCCTGAGTAGCTGGGATTACAGGTGCCCGCCACCACGCCTGGCTAATTTTTGTAGTTTTAGTAGAGACAAGGTTTCACCCTATTGGTCAGGCTAGTCTCGAACTCCTGACCTCAAGTGATCCGCCAGCCTTGGCCTCCCAAAGTGCTGGGATTACAGATATGAGCCACCATGCCTGGCTAAATTTTGTATTTGTAGTAGAGACGGGATTTCACCATGTTGGAAAGGCTGATTTCAAACTCCTGGCCTCAAGTGATCTGCCCACCTCGGCCTTCCAAAGTGCTGGGACTACAGGCATGAGCCACTGTGCCTGGCCCAATGCCAATAATTTCATTAAAAATTTTCTAAGGGATAATTCAGTAATAAGAGTTTGCCACGTAATGTTCTCAGTGATTATATACACATAAAAATGGACAGGTATTTTAAAACGTATTCAGTGTCTCACAACCAAGAAGCAACGCCTACGATTTATACACAGGTTTAGAATTTGAACATAGTCTTACCATCACATCCTACATCAAGATTATACAATATTAACTAAGGTGGCACAGATGATCCCCAATTTACGATGGTTCCACTTAAACAATTTCTCAGTTTTAAGATGAGTTTATCAGGGCAGAACCCCATCGTAAGTGGAAGAGCATCTGAACCAACAATAATTCAACTTATAATTTTTGACTTTAAGTTTGTCAGTGTGTGAAATGTCTTTCTGACTGAAATTTTTGACTTACAGTGGTTTATTGGGATGTGATCCCACTGCAAGATGAGGGGCATCTGTACTTCAATTTGGAAACATTGACTTGAATCATAAAATTTCTGACAAAAACTATTAAACATAATTGTAGCATTTTATCATTACATTTATCTGTCAGTTTTATTTTACCATATTTTATTTATAATATTTATTGAATAATTTTATGATATAATCATTTCTGTGCCAAAGTACAGAAATAACAGATTTTTGTTATTCCTAAGTTTTACTAGAATTTAAGTGACTTTAAAATATAATCATAGCCTTAGAAAATCTGTTCAGGGAAAATGAAAGTCATTTATTAACTCTCTGTGGTAATATCTTAGTGTTAGTTGTGCAAACATGCATGCCAGTACATGCACACACAAACTCATTTAAGCTTTGCTTTTCCATATTGTGTCCTCATTTTACTTACTTCTTAGCCTTATTAAGAGTAGCAGAAAGTGACCCACATTTTCCTCTCCTAAAAAATTATGCTTGTAATGTTTTCTGCAAGTCATATTCAGTCTTCCAACAAATGTTTACTGCTTGCAATGTTTATGGTGCTTGGCATATATCAGTAAACAAACAGAAAAACGTCACTGCATGAAGCTTGTATCAGAAGACAGAAAATAAATAATAGAAGCACTAAATAAGGAACTTTTATAGTAGGTTAGAAGGTGATATGTGCTACGGAATAAAGAAAAAGCAGATGTGGGTTGGGTGAATAGAGAGACCTGGGCAATGGGAGTAGAGACAGTTGTATCCTTAAATAGGGTGGTCCTGGTTGGTACCGTTGAGAAATCGCTACCTGTGCAAGGAGAAGAGAAGAAAGAGATGGAGTTAGCCATGCAGCTATATGAGGGGAGTGCAACCTGGTCAGTCAAGAATATTTTTATTACTTAAAACTGCTTTTAAATGCTTATTCTTGTGAATAGGAAGACCAAAATGTGGTGTTAGACAAAACTTTGACAGTTCATTGAGGGTGAAAATGAGCTGTAAAGGGCTAGATTGACAATGAACAAATGCAGGACACTCATCGTTTCTGTCCTGCAAATAGGCTCTGGCTTAGCAGCATTTCTGAGATAAAAAATGAAAATTCCCCTGGACATCCTCTGAACAAAAAGAGAACCTTCTGAAATGATGGTGTTTACTATTGTAACACACTGAAAAAGAATAGATAACAAGTTGAACTTCACTACAGATTAGGACCTAAAAAATGGCTAGTAAACATGCTGCAGAAGCAATGAATAAATAAATTGTTAACAAGGAAGTGACTAGAACTGACCCAGATCAGTGCTCAACAAGACTTGGATGGATAAAGCCGAGACTCTTAGCTAAAGTGCAGCCCAGGGGAAATGTCTGCAGGTCATATGGAGAACTATCCTCCTTTGCCATGGGGACAAGGATAAGCACAGGAGTTTCAGAAGCAAAAATCAGAGACCTTTGACTGCAAATATTGAAGCCCCACAAGAGTGGAGAGAGGAGAGGCATCTTTGTGAGCTAAAGAAAGACCCCTTTCCTCATGCAGATGTAAATGGGACAAAGCCGAGGGACTTGTATCTAGGAAAAAAAACAATTTGGAAGCCCATTTTCCAAATGATTGACCTTTATCTGTATTCTGAGCAACTTGGCAGCACGTTGATTCAGAACTGGATAAGCAGATGCTGAAGTCTAGGAACTTTGACTGGAGGACACCACCTGTTACTTCTTAAGGCCCCATGATCTGAGAAAGGACGTCTGGAAGTATAAACCAAGCAATAACTGCTCTGAAGACTCAATAAGATTTTATGAACCTCTGTAATTTTTCTAATCACAAATTTGTAATTTTTGTTATTTTTATTTATATTCCTTGACTCAAATATTACTTCCTCAAAGAAGCCTTCTCGAATCCCCTACTATGTAAACTTGCCTGGCTTTGCAATGTCAGAGGATTTCTACAATGGTAATTAAAATATAATTACAATTATATTGAATAATTATATAATGGAATATTATATAATTAATTCTATAATAGTGATTTACAGCATGTATCTCTCTAAAATATGTTTTACAACAAAGGTAAGAACCAGGTTTGTTGGTCTCTTACTGTTGTTTCCCCAACACCTAGCCCAGTGCCTAAAGGAGTCACACAATAAACATTCCCCTAAATAATCAGTGAAGACATCCAGAAAACAGGACCTTGAGAGGGATTATGACATAAAACATACTCAGCTATTTTCATAGGATGGCACATAAGGGTGTGGTGAAGAATAAAAAAAAAAAAGTCTAATTGGTAGAAAGGCAGTTGACAAGAAGAGATAAATGAAATACCCAGAGCCTACAGATATAGAGAGTATGTGCTGACTGCAATAATTTAAGGCACTGTTACTGCTCCCAGGTTTACCGAGGGACAATATGAGAAACATTTATCTAAAGAATATCTGTTTTTCCCCAAAATTAAATTTTGGGACTTATGAAATTTATTACTTAGACTATTTAAAACATTACCTATAACCTAGGTATTAACTTATAATTTAAGTTATTTAAATTATAACATAAACTATTTAAACTATATATAACTTAAACTATATAAACTATTTAAAACATTACCTATAACATAGGTATTAACTTATAATTTAAGGGCAGGCTTGTGAGCATAGACCCTGGAGTCAAACTGCTAGGGTGGCCTCCCAGTTCTGTCCCTCACTAGGTGAGTAAGATGCTTAACCTCAATTTCCTCATCTGCCAAACTGGGATAGTAACTGCAAAGTGAGCCCTAGGGTTGAAAGAAGGTGTTTATACAATATATTTAAAGTGCTTATAACAGTGCCTAGCCTATGGCAGGTGGGATGTAAATTGATTATTATTGTTATTACTATCTATACACTTTTGACTGATAATATGGACTATACAGGCTGTCATGTTATTATCTAGACATTTTGGAAAGAATTAAATGCTTGCTTGCCACAGCAAACATCCCTGGGTACCTGGCAATTCTCTTTCTCCTGCTAATTAGCTTTTGATTTATATTTTAACCACTCTCTAATTATATTGACTTATATAACTTTCAAAACTCTAAATTACCTCAATTGCTTTCTAGAAGTAGACAAGTAAAAAGTTACAATCTTTTAAGTATTATACGTTGAATGCAATTTATTATGCTTATAATTACCAAATTCATTACAATTATCCCTTCTAAATTAGTCTGAAGGTCAATTAATTTTAAAATAAAGTGTTTTGCAAACTTAAACTAATGAAAGCTAATTCAGCCCAGGTATCAGATATTTTAAAGACTGGTAAAATTACACAAACTTTTGAAATATACTTCCTAAATATTCAGATTATTTGCCTCTAACATTTGAATGATACATCATAGTAATTTTTTGACTCTGAAGCAGAAATGAGTGAAAAAGCACAATATTCAGCACATAGTAAGTGCTCAAAAAATACCAACTGAATGAACGGCTGAACTGATGGTATTCCCATGAGATGGCCTAAGGAGTTCATAGGATGGTTGGGTTCTATCACTATTAAAAATTTATCAAAAACTGTACCACAGGTTCTTGCTATAAACACAGAGAAAAACATAAGGTATAAACACAAACAGAACTGATATAAGAATGAATTTTTTTGTACAATCTGGTTTCATTGCTATCTATGCCTTCTTTAACTACCAGTTGAAAATATGATGGATTAAAAGGGAAACCGGAAGCCTATTTCTTAAGCCCAACTGGATCCATCATAAAATTCTTCCCTAAATCTCTCTCATTAACTTTGAGCTGCTAATGCCTATTTATCCATGTGTTACATGGCATCGTGTAGGCTGAAAGTAATAATGAGAGTAACAGCCGATTAACTGTTTAAACTCTATATTGCATATGAAAACACCACAAGTTCTGGTTGCCATGCACAGGCATATACACTATAGAAAACAAGTGGCTCTACCTCTACTCTCCATCCTGTAGAAAGTGCTGTCACATGTTTGATGGGGAAGATGGGACTCAGGCAGGGTTGGGTGGCACAGTTGTAGTTAGCAAGTCTGCTTCAACGAAACTGCCACTCTGACACAGTCTTACTCAGAGATATCCCAGAAAACCACAGTCCTCTCCTATGGCTCACGTGTGCCCTGGAGAGACATGTAAGAGTAGAGGGGACCCCAAGCACAGAAGACAACAATGATGGAGGCTTCTGAGAACAGTGTTGGCCTCTGTACAGTTTCCTGCCACTGTACATTCTCTCTGCACGGTTGCAGCCATATCCTGACTATGTGCAGGGAGGATTTAAGGCCCTGGAGCTGAACACTTGACACTTTGTTCTCACACTGTACTGTGCCTCGATATGATTAAATTAGCAGGATCAATCTCTTCCTGAGTCCGGTTACTGACCTTATGCCACAATTTGGCCACTAGATTTATAGTTTTTTCCCATGTCCATATCCCTGCTGAGCTCTCCAGCTTATTTAGGATAGGGACATCAATTTGCGGTGGCCCCCCGCCTTGCAGGAATTTAGGGGCTTACTTGGCTTACTTGGCCTCCTCTGCTTCTGCTCCTTCCCTTATGACTTACACCCAGGTCTACTGGTGAGGTCCCTACTGGAGATACCCTAGACATGAGATACCATCAGCAGAGATGTCACTGGCCTATTTTGAAATCAGGCCAGGTTTTAATATTTCCATGCAAAATGTGAAAATGTAGGGGGGAAAGGACAGCGCTGGATGCCTTCCTATTTCACATCCATATTCATACTCCTACTGATGACCTTAGATTCCTCACTGCATGGTTTTACCACCTGTTGGGACACCTATTCATGTCGTGCCGTCACATCCTTGTTACTGACACATTCACCAGCTTATATAATTCTTCATCTACTGCCATCTTTTTCAAATGATATGTTCTGCTTACTGAGCTGGACTTATAATATGTTTGCTACGCTAGTACCACCTGACAGGTCATGACATAGAAAAAAATCAGATCCATGATAATTTTAAGGTATCATGACATAGAATTACCTTTGAAATTCTATTCCATGTAGTTTCTTGTACACTGTCACAATAAAGGAGTCTACTTCTTGCTCTATTTTCTGTTTCTGAAGTTAGCAGTGAAAGGATTGAAGGAAAAATATGTTTTCCAGGGCCGTAGAGTCACTCTTTCATGAATAACTCTTTCACTGAATTCAGATATTAAAAAGTTTGCATATTCCCTATTCACCCAGAAACTTGTTTCTATTTAAGTATCTCTTTTGTTTTCCTCTCGAATCTCAAGTGCAGATACAGGATGGGGAAGAAAGGCATAGAGCTGAAGCATAACTGGAACTTGATCCCCAGGACGATCAAACACAAACCTTAACAGCTGTTGCCATTGGGCAGTTATAGAACAATAAGTAAAATATATAAAAAGAGCTAAAAGCTTTCCTTTTCTTTCTCTCTCTTTTTGAGAGAGAATCTCACTCCGTCAGCCAGAATGTGAGTGCAGTGGTGTGATCTCAGCTCACTGCAACCTCCGCCTCGTGGGTTCAAACGATTCTCCGGCCTCAGCCTCCTGAGTAGCTGGGATTACAGGCACGTACCATCATGCCCAGCAATTTTTGTATTTTAAGAAGAGACAGGGTTTCACTATGTTGGCCAGGCCTGCCTCAGCCTCTCAAAGTGCTGGGAGTACAGGCATGAGCCACCACGCCTGGCCATAAAATCTTCCTTTTAAAAGAAATATTTCCCAGCTATGAGAAAGTGATATTAAAAAAGAAAGACATACCATAATACCCAAATATGGCAAATGGCTCAAATACTTCCCAGAAAACTTTTTATTTCCAGCATCATTAAAACATTCCTCTGTGGCTTCACCATTCATGGCTTGAAAGAAAATTCAGTGCATTTCTATTGCTTGACACAGCAAAATTTACAAATACGTATAGAGAATAAGAATTATTAACATGTGAGCTGTTAAACCATGAAGCTGCCCTGCTTGAAAAACGGTAGGAAATCTGAAAGTTGTAACATGATATAAAAATCAAAGACCAATTCAAGTGCAGGCTGCATCTAGAACAATGCATTAAGCCTTTGCTTACAATGTGGACCTGCTTGGAATTCCTTTTAATGCATGAAGAACAGAATAGATCGGGGCAAGCAATTGGTAGGATATACACACAAAGGCTTTTCTGGAGTTGACGCAGGAGTTCCATCTTGAGAAAAAGAAATCAGGAACAGCAAGGTCTCCTTTATTTATTTTTCAGAAAATGTCATTTTCTATTTGCAACTTCATTAAGAATGTGCATCATATGCCATCATATTTCAATAAAAAAACTCAACGTACTCATCTGTTTAAATAAGGGCATTACACTGAAAATAATCTTTTAGATCCAGGTACTGAAGTTGTCTTATGTTTATCATTATTAATATCAAAAACACTTTACAGGGCTTCTGATTAAGATAATGTAGATGTTTTCATCTAAAGACACAAAATTTCAGTTGGATAGGGGGAATATGTTCAAAAGACCTATTGTACAACAAGGTGACTATGGTTCATAACAATGTACCTAAACGTTGCTATGAGAGTGGATTTTAAAATATTTTCGTAACACAAAAAATTGTAACAATGTGAGGTAATGGACATTTTAATTAGTTTGATTTAGCCATTCCACAATGTATACATATAGCAAAGCATCATGTTTCACACCATAAATAAATACAATTGTTATCTGTGAGGTAAAAAATAAATTAGTTTAAAAAGATATATCTACAGCTTTTTAAAAACAGAATTCCTAGCATATACTTGTTTAACTAAGAGCTACCTCTGTGGTAACAGTTTAAAAATTTATAAATGTATCACCTCTGGAACAAAAGAACAGTAACACTATCTTATGTAGCCCTTCATGCTTTGATTTTTAATGATTATATTGTCCTAAATTATTTTCTTCTGTATATCCTAATTTAAACATTTAGTGGATGCCTAATTATGCTAAACAACATGAGGGCTGAACAAAGGAGTACTCAGTCTAATTTGGGGACCAAACAAACACAACTAGTATATGAGACAAGCTCCATTAGGGTCATATTAATAATCAGAAGGGGGAACCTAGGAGGAGAAATTAATTCTTGAAGATGATTATCATAGAATGATATAAAAAGGTGGAGACATTTTAAGTGGGTCCAGAAGATTTTCATAAAAATTGACAAGAACAGAGGCAGAGAAGGCAGTTGTTGAAAAGGCTCACATCTACTTACTGTGCCCAGGATTCAGCATTTCAAGGGACAGTACTAAAGTGAGAATGAAAAACTAGTAAGAGATGAGACTGATTGGCATTTTGTGTCATTAAATCCCCATTTGGCTTAGGCAATAGTCACTGAAAGTTTCTAAACAGGAAAATCACATTTGAATTTTGGGACTAGGACTCAGCAATATTTAGCGGAAATTCCAGCCTCCCTCATTCCTTCATATACACATTTGCCTCTTCTCGCCTCAATTCTGAGGCCTCTCCATCCACTCGTTGTGGGTCTCTGCCCTCCCACTCTGGGAGGGAACTCCATCCATCACTTGTCTCCCCTC
Organism: Pongo pygmaeus; assembly: GCF_028885625.2. Lineage (NCBI taxonomy): Eukaryota > Metazoa > Chordata > Mammalia > Primates > Hominidae > Pongo > Pongo pygmaeus. The sequence continues at coordinate 30,953,935 of NC_072390.2, read as the reverse complement.
CATTCTCCCTCCAACCTTGTCTTTGCTGTTACAACCTTCTTGTGAGATTTAATAATCCAATGTTAATTAAATTTCAGAAGAATGCCATTCAGAAAGGTAATGAGAGCAGAGTAGAAGGTCCTAGGGGCATTTCCCCCCTAAACATCATGCTTTGAAAGGAGGCAATTATGAGAAAGACAGAGTGAGATACTGTTTAACTGCTCATTCTCTGTTTCTTCCTCCCACCATTTTCACAGCTGCTTGCGTCATTTTAGCTGGTGGGCTACGGGAAGTGACCATAACAACTCCAAATATGGAAAAAGATGCCTATTTGATGAGTTCCCTTTTTGTTTCTAAGTGCATTCAAGCTGAACAGGTAAATTGGAGTTACTTTTTAAAGTTATTTGAATTAAATATATTTATTTTTTATTATAGCTCTATAAATGATATATTCTGTCATTGTCTCATGAGTTATAATCTCTTGTTCTCTTTAACACACCCCCACAGTACACTGTGACTCTCTTCTTAGCCAAAGCAGCAGCAAAACTGAGTGGGAGGCAAATACAGAAAGCCAACAGGCAAGATGTGAAACGTGGAACTGTATAATCAATGTGCCTGAGTCCCCTCATTCACTCTCCTGTAAACACAATCAAAAGCTCTGATTTTAATTCATTCTTGCCCTCATGCATAAGGAATTAAAGTTGCCCTTTCCAAGGTTTAAAACATCTGTGGTGGAAACCCTAATTACAATTTTACACACACACGCACAATACCAATGCAAAAAGGAAACCCGTAAGATTAAAAAAGAATACTTCACAATTCTGAGATGTTTAATGAAAATGAAAAATTACCAAAGGCCAATGCTGCCCTAGTATTTATTGTGTATTGTGAAATTTAATAAAGTCTTTCTGGGCGCTGATATTAAAATAACCTTCATAACACTTTTAATTCCAGAATTTCAGGATGGAAAAATAGACATTTTTGAGTAAATATCTCTCAGTACAAGTGAAAAATATTTATTAACTTTGTCATCATTCATAAAAGAAAAATATTTTGAAAAGCACTGTTATTAATCCCCTTTTTCTCATCTCTTAGTTTGAGGACTCTGCAGTCTCCTGCAGAAAACAAAAACATCATTTTCCATATGCAGACTGAGATGAGAGACTCCTGGATGTTGTCAGCACCTAATGTTCACTGTAAATTTATAAATATATATGATTAATGCTAACATAAAATGAGTTAGTGGAAATGATTTACACAGAATCAATCTGAGTTAGCCATAAAACATTAATTACAAGTATTATGATACATCATCATTATTATTTCACCTGTTACTAGATTTTATGATCATAGTAAAAGTACTCAATCATTGACAAAGAATGTAACTACAGAAAATTACTCAATAGCTTCAAGTCTGAGCATGAGGGTAGTTTGTCATTTATTCTCTACTACAGCGAAAAACACCAGAGTGGCTTCACATAGTACTGGAAAGTTTATCTCTAGCAACTTCCAACTTAAAAGCAGTCCCCACCCCACAGATCCCATTCACATTAAAATCCAACTATACAGACAGCAATGATTTCCAGAATTCAAGTATCCATACAGATACTGAAAACAGCCTTTGAACACTCCTAGAAAATTCAGAGCAGACCATCTGAAACAAATACTAAACCAATTCGGTTAAATAATACAAAATAATAAGAGTTTAGAAATGGCTACAAGAACTTACTATATTTTATCAGTTAAGACATTTCTTGTTTCTAGGTATTATGTAATAAAATGAGGCAGGAGAAGTAAATTAAGTGTACACCTTGAAACAATTTTTATAAATATTTTCTTTTTGCATAAGGCCAGATGTTGTCTCAAACAAAAAGAACAAAGCTGGTGGCATCCTACTACCTGACTTCAAAATATATTACAGGCTGGGTGCGGGTGGTTCATGCCTGTAAACTCAGCAGTTTGGGAGGCCTAGGGGGGTGGATCACATGAGGTCTCAGGAGTTTGAGACCAGCCTGGTCAACGTGGTGAAACCCTGTCTCTACTAAAAATACAAAATTTATCCAGGTGTGGTGGGGGGAACCAGTAATCCCAGCTACATGGGAGGCTGAGGCATGAGAATGGCTTGAACCTGGGAGGCTGAGTTTGCAGTGAACCAAGACTATGCCATTGCACTCCAGCCTTGGCAACAGAGCAAGGCTCCATCTCAGAAAAAAAAAAAAGAAAGAAAAAGGGAAAAGAAATACAAAACTATAATAATAAAAACAGCATAGTACTGGCATAAGAAGAGAATCATCAACAAATGGAGTGGAATAGGAGAGGCCAGAAATAAACTCACACATTTACAGTTAATTGCTTTCCAACAAAGGTGCCAAGAATACATAATGAAAAAAGGTCAGTCTTTTCACTTAATGATGTTGGGAACCCAAGTAGATATCCACATGCAGAAGAATAAAACTGGACTCTTTATCACATATCATATACAAAAATAAACTAAAATGGATTAAATACTTAAACATAAGACCTGAAACTGTAGAACTGCTAGAAGAAAACACAGGGGGAAAGCTCCACAACAGTAATCTGCGCAATTATTTTTGGATATCACTCTCTGAAAGTACAAGCAACAAAAATAAAAATAGACAAATAGGATTGTATCAAAGTAAAAAGCTACTGCATAGAGGCCAGACGTGGTGGCTCACGCGTGTAATCCCAGCACTTTGGGAGGCCAAGGCGAGTGGATCACGAGGTCAGGAGATCGAGACCATCCTGGCTAACATGGTGAAACCCCGTCTCTACGAAAAAATACAAAAATTAGCCAGGCGTTTTGGCGGGCACCTATAGTCCCAGTTACTCAGGAGGCTGAGACAGGAGACTGGCAGGAACCCGGGAGGCGGAGCTTGCAGTGAGCCGAGTTTGCGCCACTGCACTCCAGCCTGGGCGACAGAGCGAGACTCCATCTCACACACACACACAAAAAAAACAAAACAAACAAAAAAAACGGGAAAAGCTACTGCATAGAAAAGGAAGCAAGAGACTGCAGAAACAACTCACAGATTGGGAGAAAATATTTGCAAACCACACATCTGATGAAAGGTTTATATCCAAAATACATAAGGAACTTAATAGCAAGAAAACAAATAATCCAATTAAAAAGTGAGCCAAGGATTTGAAGGGATAATTATCAAAAGAAGACATTCCTATAGTCAATAGATATGTGAAGAAATGCTCATCATAACTCTCATCAGGAAGAGGCTAATAAAACTACAGTGAGATGTTACCTTATACTTGTAAAAATGGGTATTATCTAAAAGACAAAAGACAAATTTGAGAAATAACATGAAGAAAAGGGAACCCTTGTACACCACTGGAATAAAAATTAGCACAGCGATTATGGAAACCAGTATGGAGGTTTCTTAAAAGATAAAAACAGAATTAACATATAATCCAACATTCCTACTTCTGGCTATATATCTAAAGGAATTGAAATCAGTGTGCTGAAGAGGCATTTGTATCCCCATGTTCTTTGCAGCATTGTTCACAATAGCTAAGGTAGGGAATCAGGAATCAACTTTATTGTCCATCAACAAATAAATTAATAGAGAAAATGTGGTTCATGGCACATACTCTGAAATCAACCATACAATCAGATATAAAACAGGACTCAGCAAATTAAAACAAAACAAAACAAAACAAATCATACCAACCACACTTTTGGACCATGGCAAAATAAAAATAAAAACCAATACTTAAAAAATCACTCAAACCATAAAATTACATGGAAATTAAACGAGCTGCTTCTGAATGACTTTTGGGTTAACGATGAAATTAACGCAGGAATCAAGAAAATTTTTGAATTTAATGAGGAGAAAGATACAACATACCAGAATCTCTGGGACACAGCTAAGGCAGTGTTAACAGCGAAGTTTATAGCATCTAACGTTCACCTCAAAAAGTAGACA